>NC_035443.2:107861245-108182376 GCF_002127325.2 Helianthus annuus
TTTCCGAGCAAGAATCTGAGATTTTTTCAAAATCAAACAAAGAGTTTTTTTAAAAGAAGGCCTCACAGCCTCAGACTGAAGGTACAAGTCGGGGAGTTGATACCCGTACATGCTTCAAGTGCAACAAAGTTGGACACATTGCACGAAAGTGCACCAACTCAAAGCCTAAGTTTGTGGTTGTCGAGAATCCGAAAAAGAAAGATGATGCAAAAGGCAAAGCTCAAATGGTTGTTGAGAAGAAAGTTTTGAAAAATGAAAACACAAAATTCAAAACTGAACCTGTAAAGAATGTGGTAACTAAAAATGATAAGTTTTACAAGCGGGTTGCGTCATCTCAACAAGCATGGAAGCCAAAATCTGTTGAAAAGAAAACAAGTTCTCCAAAACCAAAGTTTTCAGAGTCTTCAAAACAATCATCTTCTACCACACCGGTAAAGATGAATGTTCCTTTGGATTACTATGAGAAACTTGAAAAATAAATGTCCACTTCTGAGAAGCAAGATGTTTCAAAGAAAGACCAATCATCTGGTCAACCTCCTAAAAATGATTTCTTTCTGTACAAAGAGGTTGAGATTGGGTCTGAAGAGAGCTTAAAAATGAATGACAAGAATTTTCCACCATTATTCACCAAGAGAAATGTCATCAATATCGAGCTACCTGAGTCAAAAGAGGCTTGGGTGGCATCAAAATCTAACTAAGTGTTTGTGATATGTGTAGGAGCTTCCAAGATCTGTTTCACGTTGGATTATGGATAGTGGAGCTTCTCGGCACATGACAAGGAAGAAAACCCTATTGTACAATGTTAGAGGGTTTAATGGAGGATATGTGGGATTTGCAGGTAATCAAGGAGGTCGAATAGTTGGTGAAGGAACTCTATCTAATGGTATTGTCACGTTTGAAAGAGTAAACTATATCGCCGAGCTTGAAAATAATCTTCTGAGCATTTCTCAGATCTGTGATAGAATGTATACAACGCACTTTACAGATAAGGAATGTTTGATTTTGAAACCAGGGTTTGTTGTTCCTGAAGAATGGGTTATCATGAGAGCACCTAGAGTCAATGATCTGTACGTGTTGGACATGAGCGTAGCTACTACTACCACGGGTCAGGCTCATTGCTTTATGTCAAGAGCAACAGAAAAAGAATCAAAATTGTGGCATCGAAAGATGGGTCACATTCACCTGCAAAAATGAATCACCTGGTGCACAATGACTTAGTAACTGGTGTTCATTTGAAAAGTTTCCATCTGGAAGGGGAGTGCATTAGCTGCATCAAAGGCAAGCAAAAGAAGAAATCGCATCCTCAAAAGAAAGTCAACTCAGTTTCAAGACCGTTAGAGAGACTTCATATGGATCTTTTTGGTCCAGTGAACGTCAAAAGCATAACTGGTGATCTCTACTGTCTTGTAGTAACTGACGACTACTCCAGATTTTCGTGGGTATCATTTCTGAAAACAAAGGATGAGACATTTGAAAGTTTGATGGCGTAGTTCAGAAAAATAGAAAACTTGTACCAAACTCGAATCAGAAGAATCATGAGTGACAACGGTACAGAGTTTAAGAACAACATAATGGAAGAGTATTGTGATGAGAGAGGTATATTGCAAGAATTTAGTGCTCCTTACACTCCACAGCAAAATGGAGTAGCTGAACGAAAGAACAGGACACTAATCGAAACGGCCAGGACGATGCTTGCTGATTCAACATTACCTGTCAATTTTTGGGCAGAAGCAGTGTCAGCCGCTTGCTATACACTCAATCGGGTTCTCACAGTGAAGAAATTCAACAAAACGTGTTTCGAGCTAATCAACAACCGTAAACCGAATCTAAACTATCTGGAACCGTTTGGATCTCCCTGCACAGTTCTAGAGCCTTTCAGAAAATTTGGTCCAAAGTGCATCGAAGGAATATTTGTGGGTTACTCAAGTCCACTGAAACGAGTCTTTGTTCCAAGCTTGAAGCGGATCATTGAAGCTCATAATGTTGAATGCCAAGTTTACACAATGCCACCGCAGAATCCCGGTGACTCATGGCGATTCAATTATGACACTCTGTGGGATTCGTTTGACATGGAAGAAGAACCAGAGTTCTTTGATGAGTTGGATATTCAAAGAGAGTATGAGTCATCACAAGAAATGTTTCCAGCACAATCTTTAAGACGTCAGCGGCAAACTTCAAATGATGATGAAGCCGGTCCAAGCAATGCTGGAGAACATGATGATATTCAGCAATCTTCAGAACGTGAACATGCTCCTGATAATGATACTCTAGAATCTGATAATAGGCCAATATTCGATCGTGGTGATTCAGATTCTGAGGGGGAGCAAATCCAGATTTCAAGTCAAACAATTCCAGTTAGTGAACAAGGTGCAAATCAAAATGTCACAAATTTGGAAGGCGAGGTAGATGTTCCAGGCGAGGTGATGCCGAGAACTCTTTCATACCATCCAGAGGAGTTGATTATTGGAGAGTTACAATCAGGCGTTCGCACTAGACGACAAATTGACCAAGGCCTTACTTGTTTTTATTCTACAGTTGCTCCATTACAAACTGAGTTTTCACTTAGTTGTTTTATTTCGCAGATTGAACCGAGAACTTATAAGGAAGCACTAACCGAAGATTCTTGGGTCAACGTAATGCAGGAGGAGCTGAGTCAGTTTGAGAAGTTGGGAGTGTAGAAATTGGTAGATTTTCCTGATGGTCACAGGAAGATAAACACCAAGTGGGTGTTTAAGTGCAAAAGAGACGACCAAGGGGTTATTATTCGCAACAAAGCTCGACTCGTAGTCCAGGGCTTTAGTCAGCAGGAGGGTATAGATTTCACCGAAGTATATGCTTCGATTGCTAGACTTGAAGCGATTAGAATCTTTCTAGCATTTGCATCTTGGAAAGGATTTAAAGTTTTTCAGTTAGATGTTAAATCGGCTTTTCTCTACGGGAAGGTAAAAGAGGAGGTATATGTCAGACAGCCACCGGGCTTCACCGACCCAATCCACAAAGACAAGGTCTATTTACTGGATAAAGCGCTGTATGGTTTACACCAGGCCCCGAGAGCCTGGTACGAGACATTGTCTCAACACCTGCTTGCCAACAGCTTCATCCATGGAAAAGTGGATGCCACTGTCTTCACCAAAGAAGTCGACGAACATCTTCTGATAGTTCAGATACATGTAGATGATATCATATTTGGGTCAACAAATGAAGATCTGTGCAAAGAGTTTGAAAAAGTCATGAAGCAAAAATTTGAAATGTCATCGATGGGTGAGATGAAATTCTTCTTGGGACTTCAGGTTGATCAACTGCCCGAGGAAATATTCATACATCAGACGAAGTATGTGTATCTTGGAGAAATTTGGGATGTCCGGGACTACTCCAGCTTCCACCCCGTTAGCGACGAACCATGGGATAAATCCTGATCTCACCACAGAGAAGGTAGATGAAACGATGTATCGTTCCATGATCGGATCGATGATGTATTTGACAGCTTCAAGACCCGATATCATGTACCCAACCTGCCTCGCAGCAAGGTTTCAGTCAAACCCCAGAGCTTCGCATATGGTGATTGTGAAACGGATATTGCGCTACCTGAAAGGAACTCCATCACTGGGGTTGTGGTATCCAAAAGAAGGCGACTTCATGCTCGAAGGGTATTCTGATTCCGACTTCGGATGCTGCAAAGTTAACGCTAAATCAACAACTGCGGGATGTCAGTTTTTCGGACCACGTTTGGTCACATGGCAATGTAAGAAGCAGACCTCTGTAGCTTTGTCCACATGTGAAGCCGAGTATGTATCTGCTAGCAGCTGCTGCTCTCAGATCTTGTGGATCCAGCAACAGATGCGCGACTATGGTTTGCAATTTCTTAACACCCCTATCTTTGTTGATAATGAGGCAGCGATAAACATAACAAAAAATCCTGTTCATCACGTGAAAACGAAACACATAGAAATTCGTCATCACTTCATTCGAGATTGTTTCGAGAAGAAGTTGATACGAAATTGAGAAAATCCACACTGACAATCAAAAAGCTGATTTACATACCAAAGAGTTTGATAAAACTCGTTTAAAATATCTTTTATAACTGAATGGTATGAAGCTTTTATCGGTGTCGGATGGGATTCTTGGCGTAGATGAGGATACCACTGTAGATGATGTTGAAAAGCAATCTGCAATGGTTTATCGATTTTTTACTTGTTTTAGTATTTAGGGGGAGGTAGGTTATATTTCTAGAAAATACAAAAACAATAAAAAATTCAAAAATCCAAAAACATGAAATATGTCAAAATTCAAAAACAATAGAAAACTGAAAAAGAGCTTGTGTAAAAAGTGAAAATGATAGTACATCAGCTAGACAGTTAAAGTACGCTAAAGAAATGTAAAGTTTTAAAGCATTAAGCAGTCTCGCTGATGATGTGCCGGTAGGTTTTTACACACTTAGTAAGTTTGTTCGGGATATAAACCTAAAATCATCACTTGCTTATTTCATGGGGAACATCTCTCGGATATATAGGTAACCCTGAAATCCTATTTGAAAGACTCTATTTCTGACATACTAGGTCTTTGTACGTGATGATATCTGGGGTATTATACCAGGACTTCTGATTTTGCAGAAGCAATAGCCTAATCCTCGTATAATGCTTTGCATAGCTTTATTCTTAAAAGCTCACCCTCAGCATAAAAAATGATGAAACATTGAAAAATACTAATCATGTGCTGTTGTAAAGAAGATCCCTAAAGGGGACCCACCTAAAGACGAGCCATCATCTCTTTGTACGAACGGAAGTTCTAGCCTGAGCTCTCATGGTCTCGCATTCACACCTCTACAGATATCATTAGTGTGCACTCACCTGTAAGACTGAATATAGTTGTCTGGATACGGGAGTATATTCTAAGATGGTACACGCGTATAAGTTAAGTCTTAAAACACTTAATTCGTATCCTGAGCAAATTGAATTTTTTGTGAAAATTTAAAATGGATCAGTATATCGACAATCTAAGCGAATTGTTTAATTCTGAGTATGAAATCAAAGCTTAACGGTACTTGTAACTTGTCGACAACTGATATGATTCCCTAACACGCTCACCAAAAATATGTTTGTAAATAGTTTACATTTACTGCATTTCATTTCTTTTTAACTTCCAAAACTCAAAAAGATTTTATAGCTTTCTAGTTTAGAATCTTTATTAAAAATTCAAAAAGATTTTACATTTCTGCTTTATTTTTCCGACAAACCAAAGTGGAAAGCTGATCTTCAGATTCACTATTTGAAGCAGATGCGGGAAGGTTCTAAGCTGGAAGATGAGTTGGGAGCTTATTATGTTAAACTTGTGAAATTGAAAAGTCAAATCAAGTTCATTAAATTGAAACTTGTAATTTTTCAGAATAATGTCTTGAAAAATGTTGAACAAAAGTCAGTTTTGTTTTTGTCTCAGGTCAACCAAGGTCATTAAGTTGGACTTGGTAGACAAATTAAGTACCCAGGGTCATTAACTTGGATCTGGATACTTAAGTGGATTATTAAAACTGATAGAAACTACAAAAGAAGTCAAAAAGTGAATAGATTATAATGTCAGATTTCTGAGAAGCAGGAAACAGGTTTAAACCTGTGGAAGCAGCAAAGCAGAGATCCCCATGGCTATTCCTGAGGGAAGTTTGAACCAGAATACGTGATCCCAGCTTGTTGAGAGGGGGAGTCTGAAGACGTAATCTAGATCAACATTCAAGGGGGAGTTTGAAGATTGTCAAAGTAAAGTTTGAATGCTAGCTGCTGATGATGTTAAAGTTGAAGAATCAAGAGATATGATCAAGAGAATTAGAAGATAAAGAGATTGAAGGATGCTTACAGTGTCAAAACAAATTGGAAAGAGTGAACAGGCTGTTCAAAGACTGAAGACTCGACGCCGAAGACTTCGTAAACATCCAAGGAGGAGTCTGTTGGTGCATAAATGTCTGTTAACTTCATCTTTATCGAGTCTTGTGTCTAGATAGGATAAACCAGTGCTCGTAGGTTAGAAAGTTGGATTTATATGAGAAAGAGTGATTTCGCATGAAATGAACTTTGACTGTTTCGTACGAAATGACAGCTCTATAAATAGCTGAGTTGGTTCATCATTTGTAACGATTCCGATTTCAGAGCCGAGGTGCTGCCGATTTGTCAAACGATCTATAAAGCTTTGAAATCAATAAAAAGAAGATAATTAGGAAGAATCAAGCTGTAATCAAGCCTATATCACTGATTCCGCCTTTGATATGGACCATGTACTCTTCTGATTGACTCGTGGGTCATACGACGATCCAACAATTTCATTTTTAAACTTGATATGAGTTCAACATGATTAGTGGCTCGTTATTGGTTTGTCACACGCCTAGCGGGGTTTTCATGGGTGGTATTTTAGAGTTGTGACAAAACCCACCACCACCTCCACCTTCAACCCATCACCACCACCACCACCACCACCGTCAACCAACCACCACTACCTCCATCGTCACCGTCACCTTCAACTGATCACCACCACATCCACCGCCACCTTCAACCCACCAACAGCATCTCCACTACAACACAAGCCCAACCTTCACCGCCAACACCACTGTGAAATTGGTGATAAAAAATAAACCATTTTTATGTTATTTTAGTGTGAAATGTGGATCTGATTCGAGTTTCCAGGTTTATCGATGAATGTACTTTAACCCTTATGGAAAATTCCGAACTTTCAAAAACTGTTCCTTTTGGAAGTAATTCGTTAATTGATACTTAAACGTAAGCAGTTTAACATAACGTACACACCGTGACAAGGACATAAGCTACAAATACCCTAAATACCCTTTACATAACTTAGATATAAGTTTTGATGGGTTAGGAATGACAAAAACATGTTTATACAAGTCCAGGGGCCATTTTTGACAAACTACAAAAGTCTACCCCCAGCCTTGGCTTAAAGACCACAAAGGGCACCCCTATACGGTAGGGGTGCCTAGCACAGCAGTCTTGCCTAGCAGATTCTTGTGCAATCCCTTGGCCCCCAAGTCGCGAATTTTCCAGCTTTTAACCATCATTGGACATGTGTAATGATACTCCTCAGATCATGACACCTCAAGGGACACTTGCTTGATCTAGTGAGCTCAAATTCACTATAAATAGCCAAGAGTTCATCCATTTCAACTTGCTTATTTCTCACTTTCTTCTCCCACTCTCTTGGAGCTTGTTTCTAGTCATTTGGAAGCCTCCTACTTGAGGTTCTAAAAGTGTTCTTCAACACAAGTAAGTAAGTAAGTACTTTCCTTAGTTCTTTCATTATTTTGGCATTTTGAGCCAAAAGTCAAACACTTTGACTTTCTGTTTGACTTTCGGTTCTGACCATTTTGGTCAAGTCAAATTTCAAATTGAACTTTGTAACGTAATTGTAATCACGAAGGTATTAATCCCTTGAAATTGCACCTTCTAATTACCACGTTTCGTAGGCAAAATGGCGAGTCAAAGTTTTAGGAATTAAAAGTAAAAAATACACAAAAATGAATTTTATGATGAAAACGTTTTTGAGTAGTAAAACTTAAAGTTTTGACACCAAATCAGTTTTATAACATTATTAGACATGTTCCAACATGTCTAACTCGTCATTTCTAGTTTAGCGCTTATTTTCTTAGTCGAAAGTCGAGCGATTTGACCACCGCTTTGACTTTCGAATCTGACCCATTTGGTCAACTTTAGGATCCGACCAAGACCTTTATTATGATCGTAGTATTATAAGGAATAAGCTACTGAGGTTATACTATGGTCATATCGTTTGGTTAGTCAAATGGCGAGTCGACTATATATTCTTTAAAAATACCGAAAATACCCTTTTGTGCATAAATTAGTTTTGAACATATAAGATCAATATTTTGACATCTAAACTGATGTTGCAACATATTTAAACTAGTTTTGACATATTAAACTCTTCATAGGACTTATTTAACCATCTGAACCCATAGTTACGTTTATGACTCGTTAAAGTGGCGTAACCCACTTTAGCGAGCTGTAATGAGTCAAAACACTTTGAAACACCTCCAAATCAGAATGTAAGGTATTATGAATCATATTATACGAGATCCAAATCTCGTTTGGTTTATAAATCTCATTCTATCTGATATCTCGATTCAAGTTTCGATACACTAACACGTAGTTATCCAATACACTAGGAATCACTTCAACACTTGAACATGGAGCTTTGCTATTCGATTGAACAAGACCTATACGCAAACTTGTGAGTACATAGTTCCCCTCCTTTACGTTTTTCAAATGTTTTGGGGTAATTCATATGTGTAACCAATTTTTCTCAAATGTATGGCATACACGTGTTTACTAAATACTTTTTGTATATTATTCTTATAAAGCAAGACAAGACAATTGACCAAACCAAATCCTTATAGGATCTATCTATCTTCATTGTTAGATTCTTGTAGGATATTTAAAGTACTATTTTAAATCTTTCTATCTTAATAGTGAGATTTCTTAGAAGTGCTTTACGTATGAACGCGTCGATGATTGTGTTTATGTGTAGTGTAGTGTTGGTGATTTAGATAACGAAACGAGAGTAATACAATAAGAACATGGTGGATACGCCGCTGGTACTTCCTACATACAAGTGTTCTTATTGTATTACCCTTCGTCGCGTTATCCAAATCACCATTAGGACTTTAGGATTTTAGGTTTCAATGAGACCAAACCAAATCCTTATAGCATCTAACTATCTTCATAGTTAGATTCTTGTAGGAAGTGCTAATTTGAAGTCCTTGATTGGATTCTTTGAGTACTTTAATGCGTATGTACATGATGATGAGACCAAACCAAATCTTTATAGCATCTATCTATCTTCATAGTTAGATTCGTGTAGGATGTTTAAAGTGCTAATTTGAAGTCCTTGATTGGATTCTTTGAGTACTTTAATGCATATGTACAAGATGATGAGACCAAACCAAATCCTTATAGCATCTATCTATCTTCATAGTTAGATTCTTGTAGGATGTTTAAAGTGCTAATTTGAAGTCCTTGATTGGATTTAATGAAGTACTTTAATGTGTATGGAACGAGTTGATGATTACGTGTTTATGTGGTTAGTAGTGATTTAGATAACGAAACGAGTGTAATACCATAAGAACATGGTGGATACGCTGCTGGTACTTCCTATATATAAGTGTTCTTATTGTATTACCCTTGTAGTGTTATCCAAATCACTTTAGGATTTTTGTGTTTAGTGTAGATTTTTCAAATAACGTTTTCATTAATAATTCATCAGGGCAAATTGCATAAGGATAGCAGGTAGACGAGCAACAAACTGCGCCGCCATCCCTTTTTTTAATATGTTAGATTCTTTGAAGGATACCCAAAGTACTATTATAAATCCTTGATTGGATTTCTAATAATACTCCCTCAAGTTTATGACCGAATAAAATGATGTAACGAAAACAAAGTACAAGAGAACAAAGAACAAGTATGAATTTCAATGGCATAAAAATTACTTAGTATTATACATATTGTCATATACAAAACTCTTTTGGCACAAGTTTCATAATCAAGATAATGTTAATGCAATATTAAACTTTTTTACAAATTATTGGTTTCAAGAATTCCATTTTTAAGTGAAAACTCATGTAGTTGTCAAAGTATTGCAATACCAAACCTTTTGGCTAACAAAACCTATTTATTCACCAGCATTCTTTGTTGATGTCTTTTTCACATATGTTTCAGGATCTGATAATTCAAGCATGTTACACATAGGAACGTATTCGGGCCTTAGACTTCTTTAAACAAAAGACAATTACATGTATTCTTTGTATTGTAAAAGAATGATTAATATAATGAAACATTATAGTACCATGTGTTGTGAGCAATTTGTAACGTGACTCCCCGATGTTTCCGCCGCGTGTTGTTGTATTACGCGATTAGGGTGTTACAGATTGGTATCAGAGCACTGGTTATAGGGAATTAGGTTATTTGAATACCCTTAACCTAGTCTATAACCTTCCTAGGGACCCAAACATGAGTAGTCTTAGGATCTCTATCCTAATCCTCATCCTCGTCCTTATTCCTGCCATAACTACTCTATCATTTAAAAATCATCTAACCTTAGATGATTTATCTTAAACCCTTAGGCATTATGCCTTAATGTGTTTCTCAAATGTTTTCTCGGAACTCTCATCAAAATCTTGGGTTTTAATAATATGAACATATGCAATCTGGAAGGTGGATGCCTGTAGCCAGAATTTTCTGTCTAAGGCTAGAGTGTTCGTACAAATCCGCATATCAGACCAGACACTCTTACCTGGGAACACTTGGGGTGAGTGTCCACTTACATGCTAAAGCATGTCTTCTTAAAACGTTATAAAAACCCATCTACATTGATCAGTCAAACAATTTCAATACGATTCTTGTGACACTACTCCATCATATTACCTTCGGTAATATGTTTTTATTCAAAACCTTCGGAACAAGTTTCATTTCATCTCACAACACTTTGTAATCCTATTTTATTTTCAAATACTATCTTTTGTCTTTCATAGTTACAAAAATTTTATCATTTGGACGAGAATTTTAAAACTTTTACTATGTACATAATTTCTTTATTTAAAAGAAAGTCAATTTAAAATATTTTTATCTTAAAAATAATTTTTAAAATTATAAAGAAATTATAACACAAACAATTAACTTGGTTAGTATTTTCTCATCGAAAAATATTACAAAAGATTATTTTTCAAGCATCTCTTATTTCAAAACCAAACCCACAACGCTATTTTTCCTAAATCCAAGAACAACATTTTTGAATAAATACTAAGTCAAAATTTTCACTTCACAATGGTGTTTTAAACCAATGACTTTTCTATGGATCTTACTTATTTGATTTCACTAGTAGCCTATAATAATAACAACAACAACAATGTTCCCACGCCTTGCAACTACAAATAGTTCAACTCGGCTAAACCACTCAAGTTTAATGGGCCTGAGGGAGCTACTAGGCTATTACAATGGTTTGAGAGTATCGAGAGCACATTCCGCTATGTTCAGTGTCCTGGTGAGCGCAAGGTAGAGTTCGCCTCAAGTGTTTTCCAAAAGAGAGCACTAACATGGTGGAATGGAATCATACGAGACAGAGGTATAGACACAGCAATGTCACAAACGTGGGACAAATTCAGGAATCTTATGATGAAAGAATTCTGCCCATGAAGCGAAGTGAGAGCACTTGAAACCGAATTCTGTTACCTCAAACAAGATAATGGTGAAAATCGTGCCTAGACTGATCAGTATGAAGAGTAGAGCCTACTCGGCCCCACTATGGTCACACCCTTGGATCGGGCCATCGAGAAATATAATGATGGCCTACCTGATCCAGTCCAAGATATTGTCACTGGCAGCAAACCCGCAACTGTTAGGGAGGCTATCGAACTAGCCGCTACCCTAACCGACTCCCAAGTTAGAAAAGGGAAACTTTATCGAAAAAGGAACAAGAAATAAACTACTGAAACTACTAAGGAGAAACCAAAGGAAACAAAAGCCGAACCCTTCAAAAATTCTAAGAAGCGTAAAGCTTCAAGGAATTTTACGGTTGTTGCACCAATTCCACTAAATTCAGTACCCGTTAGGGGATTTTATCGTGGAAAACAACCTTTGTGCAACTGCTACAACTATCATCACCAAACTAATTCTCCATGCCGCCAAGGTACAATCTGTGGTCTTCTTGGCCATTTAGCCACGACTTGTCGCATCCAAAACCAAGCTGCCCCTACTCAAACTCGCCCTCGCTATCCAGCTGGAGCATGTTTCAATTGTGGTGATCCAAATCATTTCAAGCGAAACTGCCCTAAGCTTGCTAATGCTGACTTAGCTCATGGACGAGTGTTCAACGTTAATGAAGCTCAGCTGACGATCAAGCACTTATGATTGTTTGAACCTTTACATTTTTTGTTTATCATCCAAAAACAATGAACATCTCTCTGTTATATTTGTAATGACAATATAAATTTCAAGAAGTTTCTTCATTCTTGTTATTCGTATTCCAATTACAAATTCCAATATGATTACACGTATGTGTAATATACAACTACATACTGACTTAGAGGATTTTGTTCTTTACTAGTATGAACTAAATCTCGTAGTTTAGCATATTGTGATCACACATTAGTGCGTCTACACAATCTCTACAAAAACTATAAGCTTGTTTCTATGCAAAACATGTATGACAATCCATGCTTAGTATATAATGCATACTACCAATTTGGTTAGTATGAAACATATATTATCATTTGTACTAGTGTGGAGTATCTACTACTAATTTTGCTGAATGCGAAACAAGTAGTGCTATTATTGCTAGTATGAGACACGTTTTGGTTTAACAGATGTTGTATTATTTGATTTAGATGTTACTTCGACCTTATTATTTGTTTCCCCACTTAACAAGATGAGCTCTGTGGACCATGTGATGAAACAAATAATTATGGGTGCACACATAATATAACAACCCTCCTAAAACACCCGAAAACGTCCAAAAATATACCCCGTATAGGAGAACGGCCCTAAATAACATTTATATTAATAAAAATCAAATAAAACAAAAACATGTGAGTTCTCGCGGGCCGCGACCAGGTCCTCCAGATCTGTCGCGGGGCCGACTAGGTGACACCAGGCAACACCGCCTTGCGCCACGTGTCCCTGTGCGTGTTGGGTCTAGTGGGCTGAGTCACCAAGGATAGGCCCTAGCCTATGGCTCTCACGGACCGCGAAGGAGAAGCAGACATGGGTCTCGGGGCGCGAGCCGCGTTCGATCAGCCCTATAAAAGGAGGCCAAGACCTCAGTTATCGTTGCTCAATTTCTTTTCTTTCCTCTGTCCCTATAATAGCAAAGTGTTGCTCGAAATAATACCCCTAAAAAGCGAAGCTCTGCCTCGTTGTAAGTATTATAACCCCCGATCACGTATTTGTTACCCTACCCAATTGATCTACGGCTCCGTAACGCATGTCAAGCCTCTGCCTGACTCAGTTCGTTCGAGTTCTGTCTCGTGTTGTATGGCTAATGTGATTTGGGTTATCTTACTAACACGTATGCATTGTTTAAATTTTAATAGATAATAACCATGAGAATCACCAGGAAGCTATAGTATTATCTAAGTCTATAAAGTGAGTAGATTCTCTTTTTGTAAATGTTTTTGTAAGTAATTTTCTACCAAACTGTTTTACCAAAACCCAAAATGTTCATCAGTTATAATTACATTGACTGAGTTTTTGTAATCTACAATTGCTGCCAGTATTATGGGGTTTGTATACAGTACTTGATAACCTTTACAATTGGGCATGGGTATCCAATGTGTGATATGACCATAGTCACAAATCCGTCGAGTGACAAGTGCTGACCGAGTAATTGGGTAGATATAAATATTGTAATTACTCTCAATACTGTAAAGTTATAAAAGTTGTTTTTATTAAACTGGGATGCACTCGCCAGCATTTCTTGCTGATAAAATCTTTTTAAAACGCGTTTCAGGTAACTTAATGTGAAGTTAATAGAAGCCAGCTGGAGAGCACTGAAGGCTTAAAGAAGTGGCTATAAAAGTTACCTAAATAAAAAGGAGATTTTGTTTTCAATAATTAGGGTTTATCCCTATAAATGTATTCTAAATGAAACTTGGATTTTATCCCATTTATTTATTATAAAAGTTGGTGTTTGAAACTCTAATACTATTTCCTAACTACGGTCTTGATGTTTAAATTACGCTGCCAAATTAATGAACACCGATACTACTTGATCTGAGCTCGCGGCAGCCCGCTCCTGGGGTAGGGGTCGGGGGCTGCGACAGAGAGTGGTATCAGAGCTACAACTACTGGTTTAAGCCACTGAGCTGTTCTGCTAAATTTTAATCAATTGTGTTAGGAAAGAAATTTATATGATTATGTGTAAGTATGTATATTATTATTTTGTGTTATTTGACAATTTGTTAGTTTACAATATGAGTGAGCAAGGTACATCCAATGCTTATCTTCAATTAGCTAGTTCCCCAAAAGATGAAGGAACCTCATCTCAGCCAACCCCCTCAGGGTACTCTGTTGATACTGAGGAAGGAATCTTTATCTTTAAGGCACAATCTGAGGAACCATTCCCTCCTAAAAAGAGAGGATGGTATAGTAGAGGAGCGCATGAGAGGAGAAAAAGAATGAAGAAATTACAACAACAGAGAGCATTAGTGAAAGCAAATACGGAAGTGAATGCACAAACCCAGGAAGCAGTTAATAGACCATTATGGGAAGAGGAACTTGATAGACAGTTAGCAGATTTCCATATGTTAGTGACCACAGCAGCAGACCCTAATCTGAACCAAATAGCTGAACCACCATTATTACCCTTATTCCCAGACCAACAAATGGAGTTAGAACCCAACTAGGAGAACCAGTTCCCAATCCCAGCATTCAACCCCTATGAGATCCCTAGAATTCCCGCACCAAACCCCATAGCTCAGTATACCGACCTGAACCCTTTAGTCCCATTCTGGAACAGCGATTGGTATATTCAGAGTGTATTAAACAATCCATACCCTTACGGACACCCCATACCTCGATACCCTGATCCAGTGCCAGCACCATTACCTCCCATGGGTTAGGAAAATGTGGAGGAACTTCGCCAATGAGGCGATGAGTTAGTGGAAGAGGGAAATAGAATCCGACAGATAGGAGAGAAACTCGTCTGGAAATATGACGAGCGTAGATGCAATATTGGATGAAGGACACCTAGAATTATATATATATATATATATATATATCTGTGTGTGTGTGTAATTTTGTACTTGATAAAAAAATGATAATAACAATAATAAATATATAACCAATTAAAATAGATAGAATAAAATAGATATCGATGCATAACTACTAGTGTGTTTAGTTTTCAGTTGTAGTTTGTAATCGATGCATATATATATAGATATATATATAAAAAGAGTAAAGTCGCAATGTTCGATGTTTTTGATCGATCTGATTGTGTGATTATTTGTATTAAATCTTATTTTGTGATGTTAATACCTGATAAATGTTTACAAGCATATGTCAAACGAAGTAAATTAGGAAAACAAGAATGATGCTAATAACGAGAATTAAGTGAATAAAGGTGTCATCGAACATATAGTCGCACAAGTAATTATAGATGCTATGCCCTATATTATCAAGACTATTAAAGAAGCAGAAAATAATAACTCTGCAATTGGAAGTAAACGTCAAATTACTAAACCTAGTCAAAGCGTGAACGAAAGTCACAGACCTTTGATCCAAGCTCCAATTCCTAAAAGAAGAAGAACCATCTCATATGGTTATTCTTATAAAGAATTCTTGGCCTGCAGACCAATAGAATTCTCAGGCAATGAAGGAGCCATTTCAGCCTTGCGCTGGATAGAAAAGACAGAAACAGTCATAAAAATAAGTAAATGTGAAGATGAAGATAAAATTATGTTTGCTTCTAACCTTTTTATGAATGCAGCCTTAGAATGGCGGAATACTATTCTCCAGTCTAGAGGAAGTGACAGAGTCTATAATATGGAATAGACCAACCTTAAGGAGATAGCTGAAAGGAAATTATGTCCTCCTCATGAAAAGGAACAAATCGCCAATAAGTTCCTAAAACATAAAATGACTGGAATAGAATGTAAGGAGCACACTACCATATTTTTTGAATATGCTAGGATAGTACCAACCTTAGCCTCACCTGAGCCAGTGTTAATCTCCCATTATATTTGGGGATTAATTAGTGAGATCAGACACATAGTCAATGCAGCTAGGCCCCAGACCATAGAAGAAGCAGTAGAACTAGCCAACACCATGACTGATGAATTGGTACGTACACAAGAGGAAAACCAGAGAAAGAACCTAGCTCAAAGGCTTACCCAAGAATTTCGCTACGGTAATTCCAACCGTGGGAAATATACAGGTTCTTCATCTGCACCCTACTGCAAGTCTTGTAAAAAGAAGCACTCAGGAAAGTGTGTTATGTCCTACGACTTTTGCTAGTACCCAGGACATAAGGAAGAAGACTGCAGAAAGAAAGCTAGCAATAGGCTATGCTTAAATTGTGGAGAAGCTGATCATATCAAACCGAACTATCCGAAACTAGCTCTAGCGATAACCAGCAAAGCTAACGCAACTAAAGGACCCAAGAAGAATGCCAGAGCATTCGTTCTGACAGTCGAGGAAGCCAAAATGATTCCGGATGTGATTACAGGTACGTTTTTAGTTAATGATGTTTTTGCCAAAGTATTATTTGACTCTGGTGCAAACCAAAGGTTTATTAATACTTCTTTCTACAAACTTCTGAACCAACCATTAATTAAACTTCAACAAGACTGTTTGGTGGAAACAGCAAATGGAGATTCCATTAAGATAAGTGAAATCTTGCAGGGAGCAAGAATAGAATTTTTAAACCATAAGTTTATTGCTAATCTTTTTCCAATGAATCTGGCCGGATTCGATGTCGTGTAAGGGATGGATTGGTTGGTAGCCAATCATGCCAGTATTTTATGTGATCAAAATTATGTACAAGTAAGTACACCCAAGGGTGAAAAGATCACAATTAAAGGAGACAAGCCAACCAGGTCAACAAAATTCATCTCTGTGATAAAACTTGCAAGCTATGTTAGGAAAGGAGGAATAGTGTATATGATTTCGGTAATCATTAACACTAAAGGAAAAGAATTAAAAGATATTTCTGTAGTATCTAAATTCTCAGACGTTTTTCCAGAAGAGTTACCTTGATTCCACCAGATCGAGATGTTGAATTTAGGGTTCACCTAATACCAGGAACGACAGCTATTGCCAAAGCGCCATACCGATTAGCACCAACGGAGATGCAGGAACTGAAGAAACAGTTGGCCGAACTGCTTGGAGAAGGTTTTATACAACCTAGTTCATCACCATGGGGAGCACCGGTACTGTTTGTCAAAAAGAAGGACGGATCAATGCGTATGTGCATTGATTACCAGGAATTGAACAAGGTTACGATTAAGAATCGGTACCCACTACCGAGAATCGATGATCTATTTGATCAACTTCAAGGAGCTCGATTCTTTTCTGAGATCGAGTTACGCTCAGGATATCATCAATTGAAAGTACATGAAGAGGAATTCCTAAAACTGCTTTCAGAACAAGGTACAGTCATTATGAATTTACAGTTATGCCATTTGGTTTAACCAATGCCCTAGCCGCATTTATGGACATGATGAACATGATATGTAAGCCATACCTGGATATATTCATAATTGTCTTTATAGATGATATTCTAATTTACTCAAAGAGTAAAGAAGATCATGCAGAGCATCTGCATATACTCTGACATTATTGAGAAAAGAAAGGCTTTATGCTAAATTCTCAAAATGTGAATTTTGGTTACAAGAAGTGCAATTTCTTGGACAACTGGTTAATCATGAAAGAATTCATGTGGAACCCACAAAGATCGAGGCAATTACCAAATGGAAAGTCCCTGAATCACCAACGAAAGTAAGGAGTTTTCTTGGACTGGCAGGTTATTATAGACGGTTTATTCAAGATTTCTCTAGGATAGCCATTCCATTAACCAAACTAACCTGCAAATCAGTTATGTTTAAATGGGGACCAAAACAGGAAGAAGCCTTTAGGATTCTTAAGCAAAGGTTAACCAACGCACCCATACTCGCGTTACAAGAAGGAATTGATGACTTTATAGTCTATTGTGATGCGTCTAAGTTAGGATATGGATGTGTGTTGATGCAACGTCAAAAGGTTATAGCTTATGCATCTAGACAACTTAAGAAACATGAAGAGAATTACACAACCCATGATCTAGAATTAGGAGCCACAATTTTTGCCCTTAAGATTTGGAGACACTATCTTTATGGTAGTAAGTTTGTTGTCTTCACAGATTAGAAGAGTTTAAGATATGTTTTTGGGCAAAAGAAATTAAATATGAGACAGAGATGCTAGATGGAAATTCTCAGTGATTATGAGTGTGATATCCAACATCAGGCAGGAAAAGCTAATGTAGTAGCGGATGCTTTAAGTCGAAAGTATCACGAAAAGCCAAAACGAGTACGCTCTCTCAGATTAAATCTGCAGATAGATTTAAATGAACAAATCAGAGAGGTACAGGAAACAGCAATCAAGGATGATGCTGAAGGTTTAAAAGGAATGATGAAAGAATTAGAAAAAGGAACAGATGGAATTTGGAGATTTCATAAGAAAAGGATCTGGATACCTAAACAAGGAAACCTAAGAAACCAAATTTTAGAAGAAGCCCATAAGTCTAAGTATACGATACATCCCGGAAGTGATAAGATGTATCAAGATCTAAGAAAGAATTTCTGGTGGATAGGAATGAAAAAGGATATAGCAACCTATGTTGCTAAATGTCTAACATGTTCACAGGTTAAAGCTGAATATCAGAAACCCTCAGGATTATTGCAGCAACTAGAAATGCCAATATGGAAATGGGAATTGATAACCATGGAGTTTGTAACCAAATTACCCAGGACAGGAAAGGTAATGATACAATCTGGGTGATTGTAGACAGATTAACCAAATCTACTCATTTCTTACCTATGAAGGAAACTTTCAATATGGAACAATTAGCCAAGTTATATGTAAATGAAATAGTTTCATTACATGGAATTCCTTTATCTACTGTATCTGATAGAGATAGTCGTTTTACTTCTCATTTTTGGACGAGTTTCCAAAAAGCAATGGGAACCAGGTTAAATCTAAGCACAGCTTATCATGCTTAAACAGACATACAAAGCGAAAGGACAATTCAGACCATGGAAGATATGCTTAAAGCCTGTGTAATTGATTTCGGAGGAAATTGGGACGATCATTTACCATTAATAGAATTATCCTACAATAACAGCTATCATATCAGCATTAAGCTGCACCACTTGAACCACTTTATGGACGAAAGTGCCGAACCCCAGTCTGTTGGGCAGAAATTGGAGAAAAGCAACTATCTGAACCAAAGATAGTGCAAGAAACAACGGACAAGATAATTCAAGTCAAGAAAAGACTAAAAGCAGCAAGAGATCGTCAAAAGAGTTATGCTGATAATAGACGAAAGCCATTAGAATTTCAAGTTGGAGATAAGGTATTGTTAAAAGTTTCTCCATGGAAAGGAGTAGTCAGATTCGTTAAAAGAGGAAAGCTAAGCCCCAGGTATGTTAGACCTTTTGAGATTATCAAAAGAATAGGACCAGTAGCTTATCAGCTACAACTGCCAGAGGAAATGGTAGGAATACATGATGTATTTCATGTATGTAACCTCAAGAAATGCTTAGCAGACGAATCACTAGTGATACCTCTACAGGACATAGAGGTAAATGAGAAACTTATTATAGAGAAACCACTTCAGATTGAAGATAGAAAGATTAAGAATCTCAAACACAAGAGATTAGTTCTTGTCAAAGTAAAATGGGATTCCAAGAGAGGACCAGAATACACTTAGGAGCTCGAGTCAGAAATGCAAAGGAAATGTCCACACCTGTTCCAGTAGATATCGAGGACGAGACTTAAATCAAGGTGGGGAGGATATAACAACCCTCCTAAAACACCCTAAAATGTCCTAAAATATACCTCGTATATGAGAAACGGCCCTAAATAACAATTATATTAATAAAAATCAAATAAAACAAAAACATGTGAGTTCTCGCGGGCCGTGACCAGGTCCCGCAGATCTGTCGCGGGTCGCGACCAGGTGACACCAGGCGACACCGCCTTGGCCACGTGTCCTTGTGCATGTTGGGTCTGGTGGGTTAAGTCGCCAAGGCTAGGCCCTAGCCTATAGCTCTCGCGGGCCGCAAAGGAGAAGCAAACATGGGTCGTGGGGCGCGAGCCGCCTTCGATCAGCCCTATAAAAGGAGGTCGAGACCTTTGTCCCTATAATAGCAAAGTGTTGCTCGAAATAACACCCCTAAAAAGCGAAGCTCTGCCTTGTTAAGTATTATAACCCCCCGATCACGTATTTGTTACCCTACCCAATTGATCTAGGGCTCCGTAACGCATGTCAAGCCTCTGCCTGACTCAGTTTGTTGGATTTCTGTCTCGTGTTGTATGGCTAATGTGATTTGGGTTATCTTACTAATGCGTATACATTGTTTAAATTTTAATAGATAATAACCAGGAGAATCACCAGAAAGCTATAGTATTATCTAAGTATACAAAGTGAGTACATTCTCTTTTTGTAAACCTTTTTGTGAGTAATTTTCTACCAAACTGTTTTTCCAAAACCCAAAATGTTCATCAGTTATAATTACAGTGATTGAGTTTTTGTAGTCTACAATTGTTGCCAGTATTATGGGGTTTGTATACAGTACTGGATAACCTTCATAATTAGGCACGGGTATCCAATATGTGGTATGACTATAGTCACAGATCCGTCGAGTGACAAGTACTGACCGAGTAATTGGGTAGATATAAACGTTGTAATTACTCTCAATACTGTAAAGTTTTAAAAGTTGTTTTTATTAAACTGGGATGCACTCGCCAGTATTTCATGCTGATAAAATCTTTTTAAAACGCGTTTCAGGTAACTTAATGTGAAGCTAAAAGAAGCTAGCTGGAGAGTACTGAAGGCTTAAAGAAGTGGCTATAAAAGTTACCTAAATAAAAAGGAGATTTTGTTTTCAATAATTAGGGTTTATCCCTATAAATGTATTGTAAATGAAACTTGGATTTTATCCCATTTATTTATTATAAAAACTCTGATACTATTTCCTAACTACAGTCCTGATTTTTAAATTATGCTGCCAAATTAATAAACACCGATACCACTTGATCTGAGCTCGCGGCCGCCCGCTCTCAGCGTAGGGGTCGGGGGCTGCGACACATAATTACGAGGTTCGATGCATGGAAATCATAGTAAGCCTTGTTAAGTATGGTGGCATAAAATCTAGAGTGATTAGGTAACAGGACGAGTATAATACAATAAGAACATGGTGGATACGCTGCTGGTACGTCATATATATAAGTGTTCTTATTGTGTTATTCATCGGAAGGTTATTCGGATCACTTGAAGATTTTATGTTATCTTGTACCTCTATGTGATTATTTGTTTGTTTGTGTGTTTATTGAGTACAATATTAAAGATATTCATTAACTCTAATCGAGCCGAACGGGAGTATATTATGGTGTTAAAGGCGACAACCTTGATGCCATAGGTATGATGACCCGTCTCCTATGCATGAGATGCTCATGGTACATCGGATGTACCTCGTGGGATGATAGAAACCGTGTACGTATGGTCAGGCTTGAATGTACACCAATTGTTTTCTTAAGATTTACACTAAGAGCTTTGTATAACATATGCCATACAAAACAATTTTTATACACTTGATAACACCTTTCAGCTTTGGAGACATTATCTTTATGGTAGTAAGTTTGTTGTCTTCACAGATTAGAAGAGTTTAAGATATGTTTTTGGGCAAAAGAAATTAAATATGAGACAGAGATGCTAGATGGAAATTCTCAGTGATTATGAGTGTGATATCCAACATCAGGCAGGAAAAGCTAATGTAGTAGCGGATGCTTTAAGTCGAAAGTATCACGAAAAGCCAAAACGAGTACGCTCTCTCAGATTAAATCTGCAGATAGATTTAAATGAACAAATCAGAGAGGTACAGGAAACAGCAATCAAGGATGATGCTGAAGGTTTAAAAGGAATGATGAAAGAATTAGAAAAAGGAACAGATGGAATTTGGAGATTTCATAAGAAAAGGATCTGGATACCTAAACAAGGAAACCTAAGAAACCAAATTTTAGAAGAAGCCCATAAGTCTAAGTATACGATACATCCCGGAAGTGATAAGATGTATCAAGATCTAAGAAAGAATTTCTGGTGGATAGGAATGAAAAAGGATATAGCAACCTATGTTGCTAAATGTCTAACCTGTTCACAGGTTAAAGCTGAATATCAGAAACCCTCGGGATTATTGCAGCAACTAGAAATGCCAATATGGAAATGGGAATTGATAACCATGGAGTTTGTAACCAAATTACCCAGGACACGAAAGGTAATGATACAATCTGGGTGATTGTAGACAGATTAACCAAATCTACTCATTTCTTACCTATGAAGGAAACTTTCAATATGGAACAATTAGCCAAGTTATATGTAAATGAAATAGTTTCATTACATGGAATTCCTTTATCTATTGTATCTGATAGAGATAGTCGTTTTACTTCTCATTTTTGGACGAGTTTCCAAAAAGCAATGGGAACCAGGTTAAATCTAAGCACAGCTTATCATGCTTAAACAGACATACAAAGCGAAAGGACAATTCAGACCATGGAAGATATGCTTAAAGCCTGTGTAATTGATTTCGGAGGAAATTGGGACGATCATTTACCATTAATAGAATTATCCTACAATAACAGCTATCATATCAGCATTAAGCTGCACCACTTGAACCACTTTATGGACGAAAGTGCCGAACCCTAGTCTGTTGGGCAGAAATTGGAGAAAAGCAACTATCTGAACCAAAGATAGTGCAAGAAACAACGGACAAGATTATTCAAGTCAAGAAAAGACTAAAAGCAGCAAGAGATCGTCAAAAGAGTTATGCTGATAATAGACGAAAGCCATTAGAATTTCAAGTTGGAGATAAGGTATTGTTAAAAGTTTCTCCATGGAAAGGAGTAGTCAGATTCGTTAAAAGAGGAAAGCTAAGCCCCAGGTATGTTAGACCTTTTGAGATTATCAAAAGAATAGGACCAGTAGCTTATCAGCTACAACTGCCAGAGGAAATGGTAGGAATACATGATGTATTTCATGTATGTAACCTCAAGAAATGCTTAGCAGACGAATCACTAGTGATACCTCTACAGGACATAGAGGTAAATGAGAAACTTATTATAGAGAAACCACTTCAGATTGAAGATAGAAAGATTAAGAATCTCAAACACAAGAGATTAGTTCTTGTCAAAGTAAAATGGGATTCCAAGAGAGGACCAGAATACACTTAGGAGCTCGAGTCAGAAATGCAAAGGAAATGTCCACACCTGTTCCAGTAGATATCGAGGACGAGACTTAAATCAAGGTGGGGAGGATATAACAACCCTCCTAAAACACCCTAAAATGTCCTAAAATATACCTCGTATATGAGAAACGGCCCTAAATAACAATTATATTAATAAAAATCAAATAAAACAAAAACATGTGAGTTCTCGCGGGCCGTGACCAGGTCCCGCAGATCTGTCGCGGGTCGCGACCAGGTGACACCAGGCGACACCGCCTTGGCCACGTGTCCTTGTGCATGTTGGGTCTGGTGGGTTAAGTCGCCAAGGCTAGGCCCTAGCCTATAGCTCTCGCGGGCCGCAAAGGAGAAGCAAACATGGGTCGTGGGGCGCGAGCCGCCTTCGATCAGCCCTATAAAAGGAGGTCGAGACCTTTGTCCCTATAATAGCAAAGTG
Organism: Helianthus annuus; assembly: GCF_002127325.2. Taxonomy (NCBI): domain Eukaryota; kingdom Viridiplantae; phylum Streptophyta; class Magnoliopsida; order Asterales; family Asteraceae; genus Helianthus; species Helianthus annuus. Next base: position 107,884,672 of record NC_035443.2, read on the forward strand.
TTGCTCGAAATAACACCCCTAAAAAGCGAAGCTCTGCCTTGTTAAGTATTATAACCCCCCGATCACGTATTTGTTACCCTACCCAATTGATCTAGGGCTCCGTAACGCATGTCAAGCCTCTGCCTGACTCAGTTTGTTGGATTTCTGTCTCGTGTTGTATGGCTAATGTGATTTGGGTTATCTTACTAATGCGTATACATTGTTTAAATTTTAATAGATAATAACCAGGAGAATCACCAGAAAGCTATAGTATTATCTAAGTATACAAAGTGAGTACATTCTCTTTTTGTAAACCTTTTTGTGAGTAATTTTCTACCAAACTGTTTTTCCAAAACCCAAAATGTTCATCAGTTATAATTACAGTGATTGAGTTTTTGTAGTCTACAATTGTTGCCAGTATTATGGGGTTTGTATACAGTACTGGATAACCTTCATAATTAGGCACGGGTATCCAATATGTGGTATGACTATAGTCACAGATCCGTCGAGTGACAAGTACTGACCGAGTAATTGGGTAGATATAAACGTTGTAATTACTCTCAATACTGTAAAGTTTTAAAAGTTGTTTTTATTAAACTGGGATGCACTCGCCAGTATTTCATGCTGATAAAATCTTTTTAAAACGCGTTTCAGGTAACTTAATGTGAAGCTAAAAGAAGCTAGCTGGAGAGTACTGAAGGCTTAAAGAAGTGGCTATAAAAGTTACCTAAATAAAAAGGAGATTTTGTTTTCAATAATTAGGGTTTATCCCTATAAATGTATTGTAAATGAAACTTGGATTTTATCCCATTTATTTATTATAAAAACTCTGATACTATTTCCTAACTACAGTCCTGATTTTTAAATTATGCTGCCAAATTAATAAACACCGATACCACTTGATCTGAGCTCGCGGCCGCCCGCTCTCAGCGTAGGGGTCGGGGGCTGCGACACATAATTACGAGGTTCGATGCATGGAAATCATAGTAAGCCTTGTTAAGTATGGTGGCATAAAATCTAGAGTGATTAGGTAACAGGACGAGTATAATACAATAAGAACATGGTGGATACGCTGCTGGTACGTCATATATATAAGTGTTCTTATTGTGTTATTCATCGGAAGGTTATTCGGATCACTTGAAGATTTTATGTTATCTTGTACCTCTATGTGATTATTTGTTTGTTTGTGTGTTTATTGAGTACAATATTAAAGATATTCATTAACTCTAATCGAGCCGAACGGGAGTATATTATGGTGTTAAAGGCGACAACCTTGATGCCATAGGTATGATGACCCGTCTCCTATGCATGAGATGCTCATGGTACATCGGATGTACCTCGTGGGATGATAGAAACCGTGTACGTATGGTCAGGCTTGAATGTACACCAATTGTTTTCTTAAGATTTACACTAAGAGCTTTGTATAACATATGCCATACAAAACAATTTTTATACACTTGATAACACCTTTCAGCTTTGGAGACATTATCTTTATGGTAGTAAGTTTGTTGTCTTCACAGATTAGAAGAGTTTAAGATATGTTTTTGGGCAAAAGAAATTAAATATGAGACAGAGATGCTAGATGGAAATTCTCAGTGATTATGAGTGTGATATCCAACATCAGGCAGGAAAAGCTAATGTAGTAGCGGATGCTTTAAGTCGAAAGTATCACGAAAAGCCAAAACGAGTACGCTCTCTCAGATTAAATCTGCAGATAGATTTAAATGAACAAATCAGAGAGGTACAGGAAACAGCAATCAAGGATGATGCTGAAGGTTTAAAAGGAATGATGAAAGAATTAGAAAAAGGAACAGATGGAATTTGGAGATTTCATAAGAAAAGGATCTGGATACCTAAACAAGGAAACCTAAGAAACCAAATTTTAGAAGAAGCCCATAAGTCTAAGTATACGATACATCCCGGAAGTGATAAGATGTATCAAGATCTAAGAAAGAATTTCTGGTGGATAGGAATGAAAAAGGATATAGCAACCTATGTTGCTAAATGTCTAACCTGTTCACAGGTTAAAGCTGAATATCAGAAACCCTCGGGATTATTGCAGCAACTAGAAATGCCAATATGGAAATGGGAATTGATAACCATGGAGTTTGTAACCAAATTACCCAGGACACGAAAGGTAATGATACAATCTGGGTGATTGTAGACAGATTAACCAAATCTACTCATTTCTTACCTATGAAGGAAACTTTCAATATGGAACAATTAGCCAAGTTATATGTAAATGAAATAGTTTCATTACATGGAATTCCTTTATCTATTGTATCTGATAGAGATAGTCGTTTTACTTCTCATTTTTGGACGAGTTTCCAAAAAGCAATGGGAACCAGGTTAAATCTAAGCACAGCTTATCATGCTTAAACAGACATACAAAGCGAAAGGACAATTCAGACCATGGAAGATATGCTTAAAGCCTGTGTAATTGATTTCGGAGGAAATTGGGACGATCATTTACCATTAATAGAATTATCCTACAATAACAGCTATCATATCAGCATTAAGCTGCACCACTTGAACCACTTTATGGACGAAAGTGCCGAACCCTAGTCTGTTGGGCAGAAATTGGAGAAAAGCAACTATCTGAACCAAAGATAGTGCAAGAAACAACGGACAAGATTATTCAAGTCAAGAAAAGACTAAAAGCAGCAAGAGATCGTCAAAAGAGTTATGCTGATAATAGACGAAAGCCATTAGAATTTCAAGTTGGAGATAAGGTATTGTTAAAAGTTTCTCCATGGAAAGGAGTAGTCAGATTCGTTAAAAGAGGAAAGCTAAGCCCCAGGTATGTTAGACCTTTTGAGATTATCAAAAGAATAGGACCAGTAGCTTATCAGCTACAACTGCCAGAGGAAATGGTAGGAATACATGATGTATTTCATGTATGTAACCTCAAGAAATGCTTAGCAGACGAATCACTAGTGATACCTCTACAGGACATAGAGGTAAATGAGAAACTTATTATAGAGAAACCACTTCAGATTGAAGATAGAAAGATTAAGAATCTCAAACACAAGAGATTAGTTCTTGTCAAAGTAAAATGGGATTCCAAGAGAGGACCAGAATACACTTAGGAGCTCGAGTCAGAAATGCAAAGGAAATGTCCACACCTGTTCCAGTAGATATCGAGGACGAGACTTAAATCAAGGTGGGGAGGATATAACAACCCTCCTAAAACACCCTAAAATGTCCTAAAATATACCTCGTATATGAGAAACGGCCCTAAATAACAATTATATTAATAAAAATCAAATAAAACAAAAACATGTGAGTTCTCGCGGGCCGTGACCAGGTCCTGCAGATCTGTCGCGGGTCGCGACCAGGTGACACCAGGCGACACCGCCTTGGCCACGTGTCCTTATGCATGTTGGGTCTAGTGGGTTAAGTCGCCAAGGCTAGGCCCTAGCCTATAGCTCTCGCGGGCCGCAAAGGAGAAGCAAACATGGGTCGTGGGGCGCGAGCCGCCTTCGATCAGCCCTATAAAAGGAGGTCGAGACCTTTGTCCCTATAATAGCAAAGTGTTCTCGAAATAATACCCCTAAAAAGCGAAGCTCTGCCTTGTTAAGTATTATAACCCCCCGATCACGTATTTGTTACCCTACCCAATTGATCTAGGGCTCCGTAACGCATGTCAAGCCTCTGCCTGACTCAGTTTGTTGGATTTCTGTCTCGTGTTGTATGGCTAATGTGATTTGGGTTATCTTACTAATGCGTATACATTGTTTAAATTTTAATAGATAATAACCAGGAGAATCACCAGAAAGCTATAGTATTATCTAAGTATACAAAGTGAGTACATTCTCTTTTTGTAAACCTTTTTGTGAGTAATTTTCTACCAAACTGTTTTTCCAATACCCAAAATGTTCATCAGTTATAATTACAGTGATTGAGTTTTTGTAGTCTACAATTGTTGCCAGTATTATGGGGTTTGTATACAGTACTGGACAACCTTCATAATTAGACACGGGTATCCAATATGTGGTATGACTATAGTCACAGATCCGTCGAGTGACAAGTACTGACCGAGTAATTGGGTAGATATAAACGTTGTAATTACTCTCAATACTGTAAAGTTTTAAAAGTTGTTTTTATTAAACTGGGATGCACTCGCCAGTATTTCTTGCTGATAAAATCTTTTTAAAACGCGTTTCAGGTAACTTAATGTGAAGCTAATAGAAGCTAGCTGGAGAGTACTGAAGGCTTAAAGAAGTGGCTATAAAAGTTACCTAAATAAAAAGGAGATTTTGTTTTCAATAATTAGGGTTTATCCCTATAAATGTATTGTAAATGAAACTTGGATTTTATCCCATTTATTTATTATAAAAACTCTGATACTATTTCCTAACTACAGTCCTGATATTTAAATTATGCTGCCAAATTAATAAACACCGATACCACTTGATCTGAGCTCGCGGCCGCCCGCTCTCAGGATAGGGGTCGGGGGCTGCGACACATAATTACGAGGTTCGATGCATGGAAATCATAGTAAGCCTTGTTAAGTATGGTGGCATAAAATCTAGAGTGATTAGGTAACAGGACGAGTATAATACAATAAGAACATGGTGGATACGCTGCTGGTACGTCATATATATAAGTGTTCTTATTGTGTTATTCATCGGAAGGTTATTCGGATCACTTGAAGATTTTATGTTATCTTGTACCTCTATGTGATTATTTGTTTGTTTGTGTGTTTATTGAGTACAATATTAAAGATATTCATTAACTCTAATCGAGCCGAACGGGAGTATATTATGGTGTTAAAGGTGACAACCTTGATGCCATAGGTATGATGACCCGTCTCCTATGCATGAGATGCTCATGGTACATCGGATGTACCTCGTGGGATGATAGAAACCGTGTACGTATGGTCAGGCTTGAATGTACACCAATTGTTTTCTTAAGATTTACACTAAGAGCTTTGTATAACATATGCCATACAAAACAATTTTTATACACTTGATAACACCTTTCAGCTTTGGAGACATTATCTTTATGGTAGTAAGTTTGTTGTCTTCACAGATTAGAAGAGTTTAAGATATGTTTTTGGGCAAAAGAAATTAAATATGAGACAGAGATGCTAGATGGAAATTCTCAGTGATTATGAGTGTGATATCCAACATCAGGCAGGAAAAGCTAATGTAGTAGTGGATGCTTTAAGTCGAAAGTATCACGAAAAGCCAAAACGAGTACGCTCTCTCAGATTAAATCTGCAGATAGATTTAAATGAACAAATCAGAGAGGTACAGGAAACAGCAATCAAGGATGATGCTGAAGGTTTAAAAGGAATGATGAAAGAATTAGAAAAAGGAACAGATGGAATTTGGAGATTTCATAAGAAAAGGATCTGGATACCTAAACAAGGAAACCTAAGAAACCAAATTTTAGAAGAAGCCCATAAGTCTAAGTATACGATACATCCCGGAAGTGATAAGATGTATCAAGATCTAAGAAAGAATTTCTGGTGGATAGGAATGAAAAAGGATATAGCAACCTATGTTGCTAAATGTCTAACCTGTTCACAGGTTAAAGCTGAATATCAGAAACCCTCAGGATTATTGCAGCAACTAGAAATGCCAATATGGAAATGGGAATTGATAACCATGGAGTTTGTAACCAAATTACCCAGGACACGAAAGGTAATGATACAATCTGGGTGATTGTAGACAGATTAACCAAATCTACTCATTTCTTACCTATGAAGGAAACTTTCAATATGGAACAATTAGCCAAGTTATATGTAAATGAAATAGTTTCATTACATGGAATTCCTTTATCTATTGTATCTGATAGAGATAGTCGTTTTACTTCTCATTTTTGGACGAGTTTCCAAAAAGCAATGGGAACCAGGTTAAATCTAAGCACAGCTTATCATGCTTAAACAGACATACAAAGCGAAAGGACAATTCAGGCCATGGAAGATATGCTTAAAGCCTGTGTAATTGATTTCGGAGGAAATTGGGACGATCATTTACCATTAATAGAATTATCCTACAATAACAGCTATCATATCAGCATTAAGCTGCACCACTTGAACCACTTTATGGACGAAAGTGCCGAACCCCAGTCTGTTGGGCAGAAATTGGAAAAAAGCAACTATCTGAACCAAAGATAGTGCAAGAAACAACGGACAAGATTATTCAAGTCAAGAAAAGACTAAAAGCAGCAAGAGATCGTCAAAAGAGTTATGCTGATAATAGACGAAAGCCATTAGAATTTCAAGTTGGAGATAAGGTATTGTTAAAAGTTTCTCCATGGAAAGGAGTAGTCAGATTCGTTAAAAGAGGAAAGCTAAGCCCCAGGTATGTTAGACCTTTTGAGATTATCAAAAGAATAGGACCAGTAGCTTATCAGCTACAACTGCCAGAGGAAATGGTAGGAATACATGATGTATTTCATGTATGTAACCTCAAGAAATGCTTAGCAGACGAATTACTAGTGATACCTCTACAGGACATAGAGGTAAATGAGAAACTTATTATAGAGAAACCACTTCAGATTGAAGATAGAAAGATTAAGAATCTCAAACACAAGAGATTAGTTCTTGTCAAAGTAAAATGGGATTCCAAGAGAGGACCAGAATACACTTAGGAGCTCGAGTCAGAAATGCAAATGCAATATCCACACCTGTTCCAGTAGATATCGAGGACGAGACTTAAATCAAGGTGGGGAGGATATAACAACCCTCCTAAAACACCCTAAAATGTCCTAAAATATACCTCGTATATGAGAAACGGCCCTAAATAACAATTATATTAATAAAAATCAAATAAAACAAAAACATATGAGTTCTCGCGGGCCGTGACCAGGTCCCGCAGATCTGTCGTGGGTCGCGACCAGGTGACACCAGGCGACACCGCCTTGGCCACGTGTCCTTGTGCATGTTGGGTCTGGTGGGTTAAGTCGCCAAGGCTAGGCCCTAGCCTATAGCTCTCGCGGGCCGCAAAGGAGAAGCAAACATGGGTCGTGGGGCGCGAGCCGCCTTCGATCAGCCCTATAAAAGGAGGTCGAGACCTTTGTCCCTATAATAGCAAAGTGTTGCTCGAAATAATACCCCTAAAAAGCGAAGCTCTGCCTTGTTAAGTATTATAACCCCCCGATCACGTATTTGTTACCCTACCCAATTGATCTAGGGCTCCGTAACGCATGTCAAGCCTCTGCCTGACTCAGTTCGTTGGATTTCTGTCTCGTGTTGTATGGCTAATGTGATTTGGGTTATCTTACTAACGCGTATACATTGTTTAAATTTTAATAGATAATAACCAGCAGAATCACCAGAAAGCTATAGTATTATCTAAGTATACAAAGTGAGTACATTCTCTTTTTGTAAACCTTTTTGTGAGTAATTTTCTACCAAACTGTTTTTCCAAAACCCAAAATGTTCATCAGTTATAATTACAGTGATTGAGTTTTTGTAGTCTACAATTGTTGCCAGTATTATGGGGTTTGTATACAGTACTGGATAACCTTCATAATTAGGCACGGGTATCCAATATATGGTATGACTATAGTCACAGATCCGTCGAGTGACAAGTACTGACCGAGTAATTGGGTAGATATAAACGTTGTAATTACTCTCAATACTGTAAAGTTTTAAAAGTTCTTTTTATTAAACTGGGATGCACTCGCCAGTATTTCTTGCTGATAAAATCTTTTTAAAACGCGTTTCAGGTAACTTAATGTGAAGCTAATAGAAGCTAGCTGGAGAGTACTGAAGGCTTAAAGAAGTGGCTATAAAAGTTACCTAAATAAAAAGGAGATTTTGTTTTCAATAATTAGGGTTTATCCCTATAAATGTATTGTAAATGAAACTTGGATTTTATCCCATTTATTTATTATAAAAACTCTGATACTATTTCCTAACTACAGTCCTGATATTTAAATTATGCTGCCAAATTAATAAACACCGATACCACTTGATCTGAGCTCGCGGCCACCCGCTCTCAGGGTAGGGGTCGGGGGCTGCGACACATAATTACGAGGTTCGATGCATGGAAATCATAGTAAGCCTTGTTAAGTATGGTGGCATAAAATCTAGAGTGATTAGGTAACAGGACGAGTATAATACAATAAGAACATGGTGGATACGCTGCTGGTACGTCATATATATAAGTGTTCTTATTGTGTTATTCATCGGAATGTTATTCGGATCACTTGAAGATTTTATGTTATCTTGTACCTCTATGTGATTATTTGTTTGTTTGTGTGTTTATTGAGTACAATATTAAAGATATTCATTAACTCTAATCGAGCCGAACGGGAGTATATTATGGTGTTAAAGGTGACAACCTTGATGCCATAGGTATGATGACCCGTCTCCTGTGCATGAGATGCTCATGGTACATCGGATGTACCTCGTGGGATGATAGAAACCGTGTACGTATGGTCAGGCTTGAATGTACACCAATTGTTTTCTTAAGATTTACACTAAGAGCTTTGTATAACATATGCCATACAAAACAATTTTTATACACTTGATAACACCTTTCAGATTCATATGTTCTAAAGGCTTCAATACCTTGAGATACTTTGAATATCACTACTCACACTCTGAATCCCCAAAATCTCCAATACCAAATGATGCTCCGCATCTTTGGAATCTAGAACTTTGCGTATCTTTCAATTATTCTAAACATACTATACGGCCTCTTGCGAATAAATTTCGGGATGAAATTCCCTAAAGTAGGGGAGACTGTAACCCTTGAGGAAAATTCTGAACTTTCAAAAAAAAATTCTTTTGGAAGTAATTCGTTAACCGATACATAAACGTAATCACTTTAACGTAACGTACACACCAGGACAAGGACATAAGCTACACATACCCTAAATACCCTTTACATAACTTAGATATAAATTTTGAGGGGTTAGGAATGACAAAAACACGTCTATACAAGACCAGGGGCCATTTTTGATGAACTACAAAAGTCTGCCCCCAGCCTTGGCTTACGGACCGCAAAGGGCACCCCCATACAGTCCGTAAGGGGTGCCCAGCACAACAGTCTTGCCTGGCAGCTTATTGTGCAATCCCTTAGCTTATTGTGCAATCCCTTGGCCCCCAAGTAGCGAATTTTCCAGCTTTTAACCATCATTGGACATGTGTAATGATACTCCTCAGATCATGACACCTCAAGGGACACATGGCTTGATCTAGTGAGATCAAACTCACTATAAATAGCCAAGAGTTCATCCATTTTAACTTGCTCATTTCTTATTTTCTTCTCCCACTCTCTTGAAGCTTGTTTCCAGTCATTTGGAAGCCTCCTACTTGAAGTTCTGAATGTGTTCTTCAACACAAGTAAGTACTTTCCTTAGTTCTTTAATTGTTTGACTTTCGGTTCTGACCATTTTGGTCAAGTCAAAGTTCAAGTTGAACTTTGCAACTTGATCATAATCACGAAGGTATTAATCCCTTGCGATTGCATCTTTTGATTACCACATTTCGTAGGCGAAATGACGAGTCAAAGTTTTACGCGTTAAAAGTCAAAAATGCACAAAAGTGCATTTTACGACGAAAACGTTTTTGAGTAGTAAAAGTTAAAGTTTTGACACCAAATTAGTTTTATAATATTATTTAGATTGTTTTTTTTTTTTTTTTGCGTTTCGTTTGTTCCACATTCATGAGGCATGTCTCATGTTTGAACTAGTAAGGATATCTCCTTACTACTTGTTTTGTTTGGTTGTGAATATATAAAATCACCGGGGTAACCCTTTACCCAAAAAAAAGACATGTTCCAACATGTCTAACTCGTCATTTCTAGCTTGGCGCTTATTTTCTTAGTCGAAAGTCGAGCGGTTTGACCACCGCTTTGACTTTCGAATCTGACCCGTTTGGTCAACTTTAGGATCCGACCAAGACCTTTATTATGACTATAGTATTATAGGGAATAACCTACTGAGGTTATACCTTATGGTCATATTGTTTGGTTAGTCAAATGACGAGTCGACTATATATTCTTTAAAAATACCGAAAATACTCTTTTGCGCATAAATTAGTTTTGAACATATAAGATCAATATTTTGACATCTAAACTGATATTGCAACATATTTAAACTAGTTTTGACATATTAAACTCTTCATAGGACTTATTTAACCATCTGAATCCATAGTTACGTTTACGACCCGTCATAGGACTTATTTAATAGGGGTTAGTGAATGAAAATTGTACCCTCAAGTTCATGGCACGTGAGGGTGTCCTAGTTAGATTATAACAACCCATTAACGTTAATACCTAGGTTTGTTAAAAAATGAAAAGTTAATACCCTGAAATGTGATTTTAAACCATTAGTGCCTTGATTTGTGACTTTGTGTAAAGCACATGGACTAACCATGTATTTAACTCTTTTATTTTTTATAGTTTTTTTATTATATTTTTTTAATATGGATCGATCCGGATAGTGATCCATCCATTTACAATTATTTGGATATGGATCGGATCGGATCATGATCCATTATGTTGGATCATGGGTCGGATCATGATGCATTTAAGTTGGATCATTAATGAGTCGGATCGTGATCCAATCCATATGCCTACACGGACGGAAGTTCAAGGGGGAGTCCTGGCCCGTCAGGTTATGGGAGTTTAATTAGAGACGGGAATGGAAGATGGGTGTGCGGGTACATTGGGAAGATGGAGGGAGGACCGTATACGGCGCTTCAGGTTGAAATGTGGAGTGTATACAATGGCTTGTGTTTAATCCAAGACAAAAAAATTGTCTAACTTGTTGATCGAGACCGACTGTGAAACTGCTGGAGGGCTCACTATAGGCTATTATCAAGTTATAGATCATTCACTCAAAACTGTTGTCGATGCAATCAAGAAGATGACGATGGAGCAAAAGTGCACCCTAATCCATACGAGGAGAGACGGGAACCAGTGTGCAGATGTGTTGGCGAAATTAGACGGGAAACAATCGCAAGAATACATCGTGTTGGAGAAACCAGCGGCACTGTTGATGTCGTATTTGTTACAAGATGTGGATCGAGTTTCTTGTTAAATCGCCAAGAATATGTTGTTAGTAATCATTGTTGAATGAAACTTCTTTAATTCTTTGTTGAGACTTGACTACTATTGCTGTGAGATTTAATATATATAAGTAATAAGTAATTGTTCTACAATCTACATTATATGATTTTTAGTTTGTACGTAATGTTGTAATGTTTCAAGCTGGGTTTTAGAAAGTGCGCCTAGGCGCGAGGCGCACTAAGGCGCAGCGCTTTTTCCACAAAGCGCAAGAAAAGCTCATTTTTTTGGGTTTTTTGAGGTATGAGGCGCGCGCCTTATGTGTTTTGGGTGTTTTTATGCATGAAAGTGTTGGACAATAGGTTTTTTGGCTTGTAGGTAAAATCATATATAAACCTTAGTTGTAACTATATTTTGGATAAGGGATGCTAAAAACCAATGGGATATATATATATATATATATAAAAATTTATATAATCTTCTTGCGCCTCGGGTACGAAAAGCCCACCGCTTTTGCGCTTTGCGCCTCATTTTTAGACCTCGTCGCTTTTGTGCGTCTCTCGCTTTTTAAAACCAAGGTTTCAAGTGAGATTTAATATATATATATATATATAAGTAATTGTTCTACATTATATGATTTTTAGTTTGTACGTAATGTTGTAGTGTTACTTTCAAGTATTGTGATCTTGTTCAAAATAACTTTAGAAAGACAAAATCTTCGATTATAAAGAAAACGTACTCTTTTGTAACACCTGGTTTTAGGGGTGTAATATTTTAAATGAATTATATGTTTATTTGATAAAATGGATTATCACAGTGCTAAGAAGGCTTTCGGTGATCAACTAAGGGTCGTAGGTGTTGGCTCGGCGGTAGCTAGGAACACAAGGCGATGGTGCACCAGGTTAGAAAGAGAAAAGGTGACAGGAGGATGCGTGCGCTCAAGAGACATGGAACAGGACCGGTGGTTGTGGGTTCTGAATCTCACAACAGGTATGTGGCAGTGGTTTGTGGTGGATTTAGACAATCTTAAACAAGAATAGCCGACCGAGGAACAAGCTAACGTGTGGGTGTGATTCTTTATCCCCTTTATAAAGATTTTAAATAATTTTGGGCTGATTTATATATGAGGTTTTAAAGTGATCTTAAAGGATTCAGTGCGTTTAACGTTTGTTGAATGAAACGAACCTGAAAGTTGATCTTTTAGTGCATTCTGGACTGTTTGGATTAAGATCGATATCGATGAGTTTTTACACTTTAATAATTGGATCTTAGGAAAAGGGTTGTTGGTTGGTTGTGACTTGTGTGTGTGTGTGTGCATTGAATTGATAGATTGAGTGTTGTATGTTATATTGATCATGTTATGATTTTAGTGGCAGATAAGTGAAGTAATATGCATTCGGTTTGGTTATGGATGATTTACATGTGATAAACAACAACAGCAGCAACAGCAACAGCAACAGCAACAGCAACAACAACAACAACCATACCCAGTATAATCCCACCTATAGCGAAGCTATTGATAGGGTCTGGTGGGGAGGGTAGGATGTAGGCAAGCCTTACCTCTATCCTAGGGGATAGAGAGGCTGCTTCCAGTGAGACCCCTGGCTCCAAAAAAACCATAACCAAGACATAAGCTTCTAGAAAAACATATATAAGCACACAACTATTAAAAAAATGTGGAAAAGAAAAATAATAAAAATAAACACATAAATAAATAAGTAGTTGTTAGTGAAACTACGATGCCGGGAATAAGTGACAACTTATAAAAGGTTATATCACACTTCATAGAAAACGAAAAAATTTAAACTCATAAGACAAGAACCTAAACCAAAAACCAAGCCACACTCCTAAAAGTGAAGCAAAGTCCCCTCTGGAACTAGCACAATTTACAATAGTCATCTGAATTTATTTACAACATTTTTTTCATAATTTAATCAATATTTTAAATACTTGCAATTAACAAAATTCATCCATAAATACTGTAAAGAGATAAAAATAGCTCATTCCTACCATGGTAATCCTGCAGGCCTCACCACTGCGATTGGTATAAATGATTATATGAAAGTCCAGCCAAAATAATAAATTTAGCTTTACATAGTTCAAACTCAAGGCCTAAACTGATTAAGGGTGGGCGGGCTCGAGTTCGAGCTCGAAATAAACGAGGCAGCTCGTCTTGATTTGAGCTCACATTTAAACAAGCCTAAGAACGAGCCAATGAGGCGAGCTTGGCTCAAGCTCAGCTCGGTTACAAAACCAGCCGCAGGTCATTTCAAATCGAGTTTTTTTAGCTAGCTTTTTTTGAGGGAGCTATGAGCCGAGCTGCCAGTTTTTTAATAGCCCTAAAACTTAATATCTTTTAATTATGTATATATAACACACATATATACATATCACATCATAAATATTATCATCTATGTAACTGTAATAAAATTTAAATAAAGTATGTTATATATAAACTAAGAGACAAAAGGTCAAATACAAATACCCTTATCATACAAAACTTACGAATAGGGTCAATTGTAAAAAAAAAAAAAAACCGCGGTGACATTTTCTTAATTGTTTACTCGTAGATAAGGCACTTTTGGCTTTTTCATGCTTTTTGTAATTATTTACAGCGTTTTTTTGGCTTTTTCATGCCTTTCGTACGTTTTGTACGATAAGGCACTTTGTATGTGAACTTAACTATATATATATATAAGAATGTGATTTTGCATATCAATTAAAGAAAAGAGTAAATTACAACTTTTGTCCTTTAAGTTTACACCAAATTACAGGCGCTGTCCTTTAACGCAAAAGTTAACAAGTTTTGTACTTAATGTTCTAAAATCTTGCACGTTATGTCCTTTAGACCAAACCCAGTTAGATTTTTTGGTTAAATCAAATTACAAAAGGGTATTTTAGTCTTTTTACCCATTTATCTAATATTATTTAAGAAAATTAAAATAATTATTATTATAACTCTTTCTCTCTACCACCACCATCAACCGACCACCACCACCTACCATCACACCACCGCCCGCCAACCATCCACCCACCTTCAATTTAATCCACCACCAATCCCGTCACCATTCTGCCGCCAACCACGCAAATCTCCACCAACGCCACCCTCTTCAGCCTCCCAACCAACAAAAATCCAGATCTACAAAAACAAATCCAGACGCCTTATTCATCTTCGCATCGACCTCGATTTCCATACCAATCACCTAACCTTATCTGCCCCCAAATACTCCTCGCAAACACCTCCACCGTCACCGTCAGATTCGCCATCACCACAACCTCCCTCACACATCAATAACACCACAAAACTGTCACTCCTCACATCCGGATTCGCTGTCACCGATTGATTCGCCTTCACTGTCGGAGATGGTCATGGCTAGATATGGTAACTGTGATAGTGGCGGAGATGGTTGTGGCTGGAGCCTGGAGACGATGTATGTGTGTAGAAATGCTATTTATAAATAACATATACATAGATCTGAATAGGTTTGAAGTGAGATAAAGAAAGAGAAGAGAGAGAGAGAGGGGGGGGGGGGGGGAACGTTAGATAGAGAGAGAAGGGAGACTCTTTTTTCTATTTATAAACTCGTCCCTAAAGATAAGTTGTTTTACACAATAATCCCTGATGAGATGAAATGTCAAAAATGCCCTCATGTGCAAGGCACATGACTAGATTTAACCAAAGAATCTAACTGGATTTGGCCTAAAGAACATAACGTGCAAGATTTTAGAACATTAAGTACATAACTTGTCAAGTTTTGCGCTAAAGAACACCGCCTGCAATTTGAGGTAAACATAAAGGACAAAACTTGTAATTTACTCTTAAAAAAAGTTGAATAACAAACTATACGAGCTGAAGCTTGTAGCATTTTTCACGAACCAAGCTCGAGCTTCGTCAGACTAGACAAAAGTGTAACAAAATGGGTTCTTCCTCTACAATCATATAAATAACTTGAATTCTAAAGTTACATACACATCACAGTTTGTTCATCAAATCCTTCAACTACATGATGTTCTGTCAATTTATATATCATGAACCCATGTCACAATCACAGCTTTCTTCCTGCATTTTATTTTCAATAGTCAAAAGCTTGCCTCAAAATGCTATCATGGCCTATTATTCTGATCTATCCCGACCTCTTGAAGCGTTGTTATACAATGGTAACACTGAGTGGGGCCCGTGTTTTGGCTTGTGTTTCCTCCTTGCACAGCACCGCCAGTATACCAACAATACTACTGAGACGAATCCAATCTGTATCGCCCATCTGTATCGACAAACGTATAAAGTGTCACAATAGATATTTAATAACCGTGACAAATTAATAATTAAATAAATTATTAAGTCTAAATTTAGTAATTTTACCTGTCCAAATCGAGAACAGGGCTGTAAACAAGTGTTTCCCAAGTGGCTACTATACCATGCCAGACGGGATTGTAATAAAGAGACTCGGGTGACCAGAACATCCGTGTGTACGTCTCCAAAAAGATGAAGAGTATCCACGCCCCGATCTCAATCAAAATGAACTTTATGATAAAACGACCCACGATCACCATTACAAGTGAAAAGGCCACCAACCAATTAAATAGTCTGTGATTGTATTCCTTTATAAACGAAGACTTCGACTTTCCCATCATCTGCACATTCACAAAAAGTGGTCCAGTAGATGTCTTTACGAACGAAACGACCATAGTTTATTGATACCGAGAACGTTGAAGACAAAAAGCATATACCAACCTTCACCATTCGTTGCTCATATATGGTTTTAGATGGCCCGACGCACTCTTTTCCAAAACTTTGGTTGCAGTGAAGGAAGCCTGCGTTAAACTTGGCCATCGACGGTAGTCTGAGTACTTGAAGTTGGTCCATTTGGTCCTCGCACTTTGTATAGAGTGCCTCACACAGTTTTGACGACTGATATTGGTTTGCCATCACAAAATTCTTAAACATCTGCCAAGAAAAATATTAATATTTAGAACTTAATTTACAGTATTTAAAAGAAATCTAGTAAAGACTGTGTGCACTAAATGCTCAAATTTTTACCTTTTCGATATCTTCATCGAGTGTTTCAACGGATTTCTTGGCATGGTGACGGCCAAAATGTTGTTCGTCAAAAGATTTCAGAGATTCGGCTTTTGAAGCTTCATGGATGGATTGTAAAGATTCCTCGTGAATCGGTAAAATCACTTTCGTCATGCTATCCTCGTATAGCTTCAGACATCCCTCCAATATTTTCTTGTTGAATACCTCCACAAGAGACCCTGTTGAGGGAATCTCCCCCTTGTTTAATGCTTCTAAAATCTGAAGAAAAAAAAAATGATCAGTTTTCTAAATAAGAAGGGTTCAAAAATGGCGGAACCAGAACGATTTAGTTAGGGGGTCATCATAAGCTTATATTCTATACTGGTTCAAATTAGGGGGTCCATCTCTAAGTTTGTTCTTCAAAAACTCAAAATTTATAAATAAAAAATTCAAAAAGTTCCGGTGACCGGAGGGTCAACGGACCCTCTTGACCCCCCTCTGGTTCCGCTCATATATGGTAATTACATGCAATAAGAGCTTATAGTTGGATTTTTTACTTAAAACAACTGAACCGTTATTTTACTTAATAGTTTTGTAAACGTATCAATTTTTATGTAATAGAAAGAAAATTCGAATGAGGCAATGATTGCTCAGCCCAACCCAACCCAAACCAAACCATACCACTTTGATGATTTGATTCGTCCTAAGAAATAAGCTAAACACGACACGAATATTCGCTAGTTGACCCGAACATGACCCGTTTAACCCAATTATTTTTTCCGCATATTAATGTTTTCAAAATAAAATTTTACAGCAAAAATAGAGGTGTGTAAAACAATTACATTTTAATTATAAAATCTTATGTCAAATTCTCTTTTAATGTAAGTATTGCATAAAATACCCAACCAATTTAACCTATGACATAAAAACACATTTTGAAAAATATAGGTTATACGGGTCAGCCCGCCAACCCATTAGGTTCTACATGAGCCCGACCTGTTTAGCTAAACGTGTTCGCAGGTTCAACTTGAAACTGACTCAAACCATATTAGACTAAACCTAAACCCGAAAATTCATGTCAGGTCCGTGTCATGTTTTTGAGTCGTGTCTGAAATTCACACATAGGACCCGTATTGACAAATTACCCGACCCAGCAAATTTGTCATGCGTAGGGTTCTAATAAAAAAATGCACCTTTTCAAGAAAGGATACAAACTCGTTTCCATTAAGTGATTTTCCCTGTACAATCTTCGGACGAATAACAGATTTAACAACTTCTTTCAACTGCTCTCTCTTTTGGACATAACTCTGGTCAAGCTCCCCGTCTTTCAAGTCACACAGCTTTGTCCTTTGGAGATGCGGCTGCTCGTATACGCAGAACAAGAATATTAGCAAAGGTGGAAATAACCAACTTTTTGGATTAACATGTAGAGCCGTAGAGGTGCCACTTTTGACCCATCAACTTGCGTTATGCTCTATCGCTAACGGGTCAAACAAGTAAACTAACAAGAAAATGCTCAAACGGGGGTTGAAGGTTTCCCAGAGTGTCATTTTTATGCATTAACCACCAAATATCATTTCATTCAAAACATAAGATTATTGGTATATTTTTTATAATAATATAACTAGGTTAATTATTATTTACCTATTATAAATTAGCAACACTTTGTTGCATTAAGAAGTTGTACACTATGCTTAGGGAGGTCTTCAAAAAAAATATGAATGTTACACTTTTAACCCAACACTACTTTGATTTTTTACTTTTAAATCAAAAGTTTTTTATTTTTCCAATTTAACTTCACAACTTTTTCACTTTTAACTTTGGCCCCTATACATTTCATATCTCGCAAAATTTTCGTTTTACGTTTTGTTCTAAATTTTGCGAAGTTCGTGTGTGGTTCAACGTTTTTATGTTTTGTTTTACGCTTTGTTCTAAATTTTGCAAGTCAACTAACGTAATGTGTGTGTGTGGTTCAACGTTTTTATGTTGCCTATTTGTTCCTGTTTGATAGGTACGCCGTAACACGCAGGTCCTAAATAGAATTAGGGGCTGTTTGGTAGCCTCTTAATGACCATTCAGATGCTACCTCTTAATGGTTTAAAACCTCTGAATGAATAAGAGGTAACCTCAAGTCTGAATGGTTAAGAGGTAACATCTGAATGGTAAATCATCATATGTCACATTCTTCTACCTTCTCATTGGTAAAATTCTTAATGGTTCCATTAAGAGGTATCCTCTTAATGACCATTCAGAGGCTACCAAACAGCCCCTTAGTTATTATTTTCTATGTTTTACGTTTCGGTCTATTTTTTTTTTTTTTAATAATTAAAAGGACCATACTTGTGGTAAGCTGAAAGCTGTGCTATTGTCGCCCATGATAGCTAGAGAGTCCCGAATTTGGTTGACCTATTTTAAGGCAACGAAAAAATTCAGATATTGAGTTATATAATTCACATATGTCTGATAGATAACTGAAAAATTGGGTACCTGGTCAATATTTCTGTCACCTGAAAAACAATACACATTTATCTCAGTATTTAAATAATCCCAAAATATATCAAAAAGAAAGAGAGCTAACCATCATGGTTAGGAACATGTCGTAGAGCTTCATCTACCATTTCTTTTACAGACTTCCCCTCTGTAACAAGCCAAATGGAATGTTAAACAATAACTTATAATGCTACAATGGACTGTTAGAAATAGAGAAACTGAAGCTACAACATATGTGCATTACTGCATGAGTTGATACCAGTGGTCTATACAGGTGGAAGGATGCTTGGTTTAAAGGGTGCAAGCCGCAAGGCCCACCAGGGTGATATGTTTCTATCATCACGTACCCAAAACTTAGATAGTAAAACCTTTAGATACGATTTTATATATAAATAACCTCTTGTACAACCTAAAAAGCTATATGTACAAGAGGCACTCCCGATTTGCGGCCCTCATGTGGTCAGAAAGAATGACTGGCTCGCCTGACACGCCATCAGGCGCGCTTTTTAAACTAAGGCAGATTCGGATAAAAAGGTTAAGTGGTTAACATTTTTGGGCAGGTTTGTTTGGCCAGTCAACACCTTTTCACCCACTCAACTTGTTTCTATTTTAGTGGAATCTTTTAGCCTAACCCATTTGACGAGCTAGAAACAAAGCCTGACGGACCCCTGACCTAACCCTTATAATATAAAAAAAATTATAACTTTAAATAACAATCTGAATTTTATTTGACAAAGCAAGTTAGAAGGGTTTATGCACTTCAACAAATTTTTAATATGACTTTCAACGAGTTTGACCCATTCAAACCGTTTGATCTGTTTCCTTTTCAATCCTAACCCAAACCAACCCTGATAGGAGAAAATCCCCGAATCACCGGTTCAAATCAAACGGTAAAATAAAAGATAGATCTACGGTTCGTTTTGGATACAGATACACCACCAAAACCAACAGTAGGGCTGCGAATCACTTCCGAAGATACAGAAATCACCACTCCGGTTATGAATTCGGGTCTAAGAACACCA
Organism: Helianthus annuus; assembly: GCF_002127325.2. NCBI lineage: Eukaryota > Viridiplantae > Streptophyta > Magnoliopsida > Asterales > Asteraceae > Helianthus > Helianthus annuus. The sequence goes on from NC_035443.2 coordinate 107,904,153, forward strand.
CTCAATATGCCACAATTGAGCTAGCATAGACACAATCAATTTAACTCAAAATCCATTGAGATAAACCAACCAAAGAGAAAATCTCATACTCAAAACATCCTGTCTTTTCCATTAGTGAAACCATACATATACCAATTACAAAATAACTTCTACTAACTACCTAGACCACTACTAAATAAAACTACCTTTGACCACTTACCACTACTACATGACTTGAAATAAAATAATAAAGATAGAAAATTGCATGGAAATAAAATAGCTGGGATATGCAACGTGGGCTGTAACATGCTATCACATATCTGACTTGATCCAATTGCAACCCACTTGACTGGGCTGTTGGAGCGGGCCTGGGTTTGGCACATGGGTCAGCCCAGTCGATGTTGTTTGCCTATCATCCTCCCCTTCTTGTGAAAAGTTTGTCCTCAAACTTGGAGCATGAATATCTGGTGGCGGCTCAGGAGGTATTTCTGATGGGTATCCAATTTTACATAGAAGCTTGTGCATGTAGGGTATTGGTCGACTGCTCGGAACTCTTTCAACACATGACGCCCACATCCGCTCCAACTTTAGGTTGATTTCAAATGTGCATGACCACTGCCAAATAACCCATTTAATTGGCTGGTTAGATGGCACCAATGAGACCATATCTTGTTGACCCAAATTTACAACATCCTTCATTTTATAATGAAAACTTGAAACGAAGCCTTCCTTCTCATAATCCACTTTCATGTGAAGATTCTGGGAAGCAGGTTCTTTCATTTCTTTGAGCCCATTTGGGAATAACTCCTTGTTAGTCTCTGACCTGTACCATTCTATTCCGGAAAGGGTACAAAAACCGGTTTCACGTTGAAGGTCCCCCTCTTGATCGGCAATCCCGCTAATAGCTCGTTTCACAAACAAGTATTCTTCTTCATCGGCGATGGTTCCATCGTCATCGTATCGAGGTGCATCATCATGTTGGGCAGAAAGGAACTCTTCGGAGGCTCTGAACTCATAATACTCAGATTTGATGATAAAAGTAAGAAACATTTTTTTTTTTTTTGGTTTTCTGAAACTTTGAACTGGTAGGAGATGGGATTATGGGAATGGATCAAAATAGAGAGTTTTTGAAGGAAAGTGAGTCGAAACAGATCGCTTCGGCTCTGATACCAAATGATAGGAGAAAATCCCCGAATCACCGGTTCAAATCAAACGGTAAAATAAAAGATAGATCTACGGTTCGTTTTGGATACAGATACACCACCAAAACCAACAGTAGGGCTGCGAATCACTTCCGAAGATACAGAAATCACCACTCCGGTTATGAATTCGGGTCTAAGAACACCACTCAATATGCCACAATTGAGCTAGCATAGACACAATCAATTTAACTCAAAATCCATTGAGATAAACCAACCAAAGAGAAAATCTCATACTCAAAACATCCTGTCTTTTCCATTAGTGAAACCATACATATACCAATTACAAAATAACTTCTACTAACTACCTAGACCACTACTAAATAAAACTACCTTTGACCACTTACCACTACTACATGACTTGAAATAAAATAATAAAGATAGAAAATTGCATGGAAATAAAATAGCTGGGATATGCAACGTGGGCTGTAACATGCTATCACATATCTGACTTGATCCAATTGCAACCCACTTGACTGGGCTGTTGGAGCGGGCCTGGGTTTGGCACATGGGTCAGCCCAGTCGATGTTGTTTGCCTATCAAACCCGTATTATATAAATGGGTCAATATTGTCACTTCAAAGTTACATAAACGAAAAGAAAAAAAAAACTTACGTAAGAAGTCACGTTGTATAAGCCACAAGAGTTTTGCTGGTTCAAACGCCACATCTTGCCCCTACAATTATATTCAGGTCTAACGAGTCACACACTGAAAAACTTCATCTCATCATAAGCTTACCAAGTCGGTCAAACTTTACCTTTACTCTGTTCATTGACAAGAAAAAACAAAAAACCAAAAAAAATCAGTTTGGCACTAAACGCAAATTTAAACGATGGCATGATCACTAAAAAGCAATGCATCCGCTTCTAATAAAAATTAACCTTCCATAGAACTCTTCAGCAAGCTCAACAGCAAATGACAATCGGGATATATCAGCTTCACGTATCTGAAAAGATTTAAAAAAAAAAAAAAAAAAGAGTATCACCAATTATTGCGTCGTTGGGTTTGAACCTGGCCAAACCAGAAAACTAAAAAAAAAAGAAAATAAAAAGAAGAATAACAGACCGTCTCAGGCAAATTGTATATAAGAACAGAACTCAAAACCGTTGCGAGAGCAAATATTCTGCAAAAACATAATCCATAATTAAATTATATCATAAGAAAAGAACAAAAAGATAAAGAATATATTTGTGTAACACCTGTCATCATAGACGTTTGATTTCCCTATACTTTCGAACCCCTCTGTGTCAAGATAAAAGACAGATGTTTTCACTCCATCAATATCCATCTCAACCGGAGTTCCCCATACCCATATTCCTATAAAAGAATAAAACCTGTTTTATAGTAATAGTAAAGTATAATAAAACAAGCCGAAAAACTCAAGGAAATACGCGGGTAAATACCTTTAGTTTTAGTATCGCGCATGTGGCCAACACCAAAACCTGCAAAGTATCAAACTTCAGAGCATATAATTTTGTCAAACAAAATTAAAACGTGTGCCGTAAAATTAGTACAGATGAACATACCTTCATAACAAGAAAGTGAGAGAAGCTGGTTAAGCAAAAAAGACTTTCCAGATCGATATGGTCCAATTACCTATTAAGAATCAAGACACCCGTATAAGTTGATCAAAGACTTTGTACCAATTATAAAGGCAATATGAAGCTTACGGCCACGGCTGCAATAGGATTAGTTATTCTACGAATAGCCTCCAGTCCTTCACTAGAAAGACGGAGTTTTGTATGACCAGGATCCGGTTCAATGATAGGAAACCTGTACGAAGATAATAATATTTATTACAAATAAAATTTGATTCTATAGATTATAGTAATTTAATTTCTAACTCTGATCCTTGAATTCGAGAAACCCCCAATCCAAACAAGGGATGCCAATTCCGATATGACACAAGCCCGACATAAAATGATGAAAAAACGAGTTTAGGTTGGGTATACAAAAGTCAAAAACGCATCTGACCCGCCTAAACTAGACGGCTGTGGTTGTGGACAAACAGGTAAACCAGTCAGCTAGTTTAAAACTAGAATTAAAAAAGTAAACATGTATATATGTATAACCGTCTAAATAAACGGGTTATGTGGGTCCTGTACACATGGTTTAAGCATGCCCAGGTTAGGGTTGAGTTTTCTAACACAATTTATTAAACGGGCCGTGTCGGGTTAGGCAATGACAACCCAGCAACCCAGACTCGAAACAAATTGCCACGCCTAATTTTCAAACACGGCTAATTAAACAGGTCATGTTTGGGTTAGGTGATTTCAACCATTGCCACCCGTAAAGCCCAAACACCCCCTTAAACTCTGACACTCTTATACCACAACAGGAAATCGCAAAGCTAGCAAGTTTTATGTTACATCTTAGACAGTGCGGTACAAACAAACCCCATGAGACCACACGGTGTGGGTGTGGTTTTGTGTCGTTTAGGCCTTTCCACGCCGCACACACCACTTCGGGCATGGCGTGGAAGGCCGTGTTGTCGTTGGGGCAGTACATTTTCCACCAGCGTGGAGGCATTGGTTGGGTCGACATGGCGTTTGGCTGTTGGTGTGGCTTATAGCCGTTGGACCCCAACGGCACATTTAAAAAAAAATCATTTAATTAAAATATTAACTCCCCTATATAGAAAACTCAACTTTTTTCACCTTATTCTCTTCTAATCAGCTGTATACTTTATAAAATGTCTCTTCTTTTTATAAAAAATAATGCATCCACAACCGCAATTTCGGTTTTTTTAAATTATGTATCATTTTTTAGTTAAATTATGCTATCCTTTTTTTTATTATTGTTAATTATTATATTAGTATTAATGCTAGTTTTTAAAAAAATTAATAGATTTTATATAATTTTTAAATAATAAAAAAAAGTGTGCCGCGTGTCGAATAACGCCACACTTCCACGTCCCGTCCCACTCCTCCCGTTTTTGCACCAAACCACTTTTCTGAGGCGTGATGTCATCCACATGTCGCATAACGCCCCGTTTTCATGCACTCCACACCGTATAGTCTTAGTTAAAGTAAACCCCCAATAATTATCATCACCCCACCTATGAATTATCAAGCGTCATCACTAGCCTAAACAAATACATATAACCTAGTACTATAAGTCTACAACTAGATCCCTTTATTATCATAAGATTATCATCCTATTTCTCTACAATGGACTTACAAGCAGAATCAAGACCTGCCCTTTGACTTTGGGAGTCAAACCTATAACTTTTACATGCAATCAAACTTCATGTTAATTTAACACAAAACATTCCTATCAACCCCCCCCCCCCCCCAAAAAAAAAAAAATAATAATAAAAAATCATTCAATTTCCAGATTCAAAAACAAGAACCCATATGTTTAAACGAACAATAAATCAAAAACTACTCACGCTTGATTGAAATCATCAATCCCAGAGACCCAAAAGGAGGATAAGTGTAGAATAATAAAAAAGCAACCGATCCACCACAAACTCTTCGACATTTTCTGAATCAAACGAGCATATTATCTTGCAAATGCCATATAAGTAAATCTTGAAACCTGAATTGGGTTACAAAACGTGTTGTGGACGCAATGAGGATAGAAAAGAAACAGGAAAAGGGATCTTGAAACCCTAATTTTGGGAAAGATTGCGAAGAGGGTTTTCGTGTTTTTAAGTTTTGAGGTGAAGTAAGATCTGGGGATGATGATGGGATTGCAAGGAAAGGTGAAGAATTTTATAAATTTTCCTTTCTGAAAGATACCAGAGTATCATACGATTATTTCTGAAAGTGGTGTAACGTTTGGTGATGGTGATCTTGGTGGTATTCAGTTTCAAATCGTTTTCGTTTCTTCTTCAAATACTCAAATTTTAAGACCGAGATGGTAGTAAGATTTGGTCCTAATTGCTGGAAATTGGGTTGTTTGTATACGAGTCAAGCTAGCTTGTTGATTTGTTTTTCTTTTTCTTTTTCTTTTTTTTAAACTAAATGTAAATTTTAATATTTATAAGCTATAACTCAAACAAGACCATGCGTAGTGGTTGGGGTGAATAATGTTCCACTCTTGGACGTTGTCCATCACGTGTCGTCCTAGTCAGCAAAGGGCCATTTTTTTAAAATGGGTGTAGTGGGGATATGGGTTTTATGTTAATAGGTGTGTAGAAAATTAAATAAATAAAAAAAAACAATGAAAAAACTTTGATTGGACAAAGAATAGGAAGATGAAGGGTGATTGGACAATCAAATGGGGGCAAGGGCGTCGAATATAGGACGCCCCAAACTTTTTTTTGCAAAAAAACGCCCACGGGGGCCGAGGAAGGGCGTGGTTGGGCATAAAAACGCCCACAAGGCAACGAGTACGGGTGGTCTAACAGTTTAATTTTAATCTTTTCCGAGGCTAGGTTTTATATCAATCTAAACTCCTTACACGCTCGTTCGGCTAGGTACGGAATATGTTTATATTTTTGCATTTACAAATATAACATTTATTGTTTTTTATATAATTAAATTTTAAAAACAAACAAGTTGGCTCGGATCGAGCTCATATTTCAGCTTTTTAAAAATAACAAGTTGATTAACTTGGAGTACGAGCCCAAAAGCTATATTGTCTCGGCTTGCTCATTAAGCAACCCTTGTTTGTTTTATCGTTATATCAAAGCATTTTGCACACGTCTTGTATTCATATCACATGATTTTGCCAATTATGCAACTAGATTATTAGTTCATTAGTATGATTCAGGCTTTGATACATTTAGTTAAATTGAATACTAGGTAAAGTTTATATTTTGTAGATTACTCGATTTACCTTCTTGATAAAATCCTCTCATTTATAGCATTTTTTTAACTTCATCAATATGTGACTCGCCATCTGACATGCGGCATGCAATATTCCATAATATTATAACGAGAACGTGGGGCGGGGCACCATGCGGCAAACCTATTCAGAGTTCGAAGCCATGTGGCAACACCGCCACCACCCCCAGGGTTCGGCTAGAATCCATTATGTTTGATTTAACCATCAATTAAATACAAAGGATCAGCTCACATAATTGATAACCAATATGTTCATTGAATCGAAATACTGAGTTAAAGTATCAATCTCACTAAAGTTTTTTAATACACTTTGTTTATCAAAAATCAAAAGGATGTCTCAGTACAATCATGATCCTCACAACACTAGATCCAATAACAAGCCTCCAATGCTTGTCAGGTCTGAATACAATATCTTGCAACGTCGGATGGCACATGTTCTTGCCTAATAAAATACTAGATGTTGGAAGTCCGTTATATTCGGACCACGTGTTCCAATGGTACCAAATACCAAAGATCCAAAAGTTGAAGAGCCAAAGAAACCAGAAAACTATTTTGAACAAGATTTTCAAAAATTTGAGTTAGATGCCAAAGCTTTCTATATCGTTGCTATGGCTCTACCAAATGAAATCTATGCTGGACTATTATACTGTAATAGTGCCAATGAATTGTGAGATGCTTTGAAAGAACAATTTGGTGAAATTGAGAAAGTAATTGAAAACAACCATGAAATTTTTAATCAACAGTATGAGACTTTTAGTCATGTTAAAGGAAAGACCTTGACTAAGCAATTTGAGAGATTCAACTGATTAATTAGTGAATTAAAATTGGTAGATCTAAAGTTTTCCTATGTCACTTTGAGTCATAGGTTCCTTAGATCATTACCTGAAAGTGGGACATTACTATTTTTTTTTTAAAAACTCACCAGGATTTAAGGACTTGACCTTGACTCAACTTCATGGTAAGCTCTTAATCTATAAAAGAGAGCTTACTCAAAAGAAGAAACTCCAGGTAACTAGGTCAAGTCTAGTGATCATTGCTAACCCACAAGCAGAGGAGGCTACACCTCTTAAGTCACATGTGTCTCTTGCTAGTATTTCAAGTGAAGCAGCCACTACAACTATAGGGACTATAGTCCCACTATTTGAAAGTGGTTACATCTCTAAGACTTCCTTGAAGGCAACAACTGTAGAGTCTACAATTGTACACTCAGTGACGGCTAGAAGTCCCTAGAACCAAGAACAAGGGCATCTAGCTTTATACACACCGAGATTCCTCATGTACCTAGACCAGATTCAACCACCTCAGCTGGGAATTTAGATGATCCTGTTCACTTAGGTAATGAACTAAGATATAAGGAACTGACAGAAAGGGTTACCAAAATAGAATCTTCCATGGATGAAATGAAAGACTTGCTCAAAATCTTGGTGCAATACTCAAAGTCCTCACCTTCCACCACTGATCTTGTCAAGGGAGTTATGGACATCTATTCAACCAATCCTTTATGCACAAAAAAGGTCTGCAGATGCAACCCACAACATCCACATGGAACTCATCAGAACTATAGTTGAAGCTAGGTACAAAGATACTCAAGCTGAGATCAAAGCCATCAAGGATCATCATCTCATGACTATAGGCTCTGCTCCTCACCTTGTATATCCCGATGATGCCAAAAAGGGGGAGAATGAAGAGAGAACCAGAAAATTACCTCCTTGTGTTAAGAAAGCTCAAAAGAAACCTGATCAGTCTTCTAAGAAAAAGGAAAAGGAGGATGCCCTAGAGAAACAGAAGAGGAAAGATAACAGACATGCCAAAGATACCTTAGCAGTGGAAGAGAAACTTCAAATGCAGAAAACTCAAGGAAATTTGGGCACTTCAACATATGTGTCACACCCCTTTCTGCGGCGGAAGCACGAGGTGTGATCATGAAAGGTTCTCATTGCATACGAAAGGTAAACATACTACACGCTCAAAAATAACTTCAAACATTACATTACTGAAAACATAAGTCAAGTGTTTACAACACGTGATAGCATATTGTCTTAACAGTTACAACTTTATTCAAAGATAAACAAAAGCGACATCCAAGAGCATGAGTAAAACCGCGCGCACATCCATCTTAGTTACCTGAAATACATGTGAGTTTTGGAAAAACGTCAACATAATGTTGGTGTAAATTCATGCAATTTTTGTATTGAACGTTCGTATACTTTGTATGAAAAACATGGTATGTATTTTGTTTCAAATCATGAATTCATGTATGAGTCAAGTATCTCTATATGTATCAAGTGTTAATGGGTTGCAAATCCATTAACATGTGACACGACATAGGAAGTCACCAAACCATAGGCATTTTTCTGTAGTCGATTCACGACTGAGACACAAAAACACTGCTTGGTTCTAGTTGTCACCAAGAGTGGGGCTGCCCTGGAACCCATTAGATCTAACTTTTTGTTCTGCGGTCTTAGTATGTACACGATTAATGGTGCTTATGGTACCCTATTCGTGACACGATTTCTCGTATCAATTCTTGGCACTAGTTTTCGCCAAGAGTACTTCTCGTTTTTGTACACAACATACCAATTTGTAAATATTGAAGTATTTGTAACATGTATTTCACCCCGGGTTATAAAACTGAAAACAGTTAAAAGAAAAGGGGGAGCATGAACTCACAACTTTGCGTTCCTTGCGTCGTAAACTTCACCGGATTTGCTTATCTAGCGTCGTGACTACTAGCACAAGGCTAGGGTAGGATCTAGTGATGAAGATGATGAGAAAAAGATGAAGGATAAGCAAGAAACAAAGCTCCTTTGAAAGCCCTTCAAGATGCAACCTCCATGGATCAACTTTGAAGCTTGAATGGAGCTTGTTATTGAAGAAGATGAAGATGTAAAAATGGTGGTGGTGGGTTCGGTTTGGGGAGAGCCGAAAGTGGGAGAGAGAGAGTGAAGTTTGGAGGGTGATCTTGTGAAATGATGAATATCTAGGCAACCATACATATATAGATCACTTCATATATTATGGCAAGATCTTCAAGCAACAATCTACTAAATAATTGAAATATAATCTAAGGTAAGATTGTGAGTATGGTAGGGTGATTTGTGGGTCCATGGGGACCAATTTTATTAATATGTAGGGAGGGGTCTAAGTGTAACTTTTGGTTACAAAATCATTTTGTAATCCAAATCTAAGATTATGATCCTTAGGAGATCTTGGTAGATCATATGGAATCCAAGAAGATCATGTAGGAGATTTGGGAAGATTTATAAAAATCTTATGGTGGGGCCATGCTTGGTCCGAAAATCAGCAAAGGGGGGGGGGGGGGTTAAGTGTAATTTCCAAACCCTAATATATAAACAAGTTAGCTTTCTTGTGAAATTTTTAGGGACTTGATGTGTTATCATGTTATACGGGGTGTTATGGTGTTCGGGGATCACGACTAGCCAAGAAATAAATAAATAATGTGTTTGGTAAAATTTTGGTGTCCCGGGTAATGTCTGGTTGTTTGGTTAGACACCGTTCCGTTAAAGTGCTTAATTATTCCGTGAAGTGTCCTTTTGTAACCCTTTTCATTCCCAACACTTAGAGAAATATTCTGGATGATAGAACGAAATTTTTGTATGACATTTACATGTTTAAAAGCTATTTATAGCTGAATTTAAAAAATTAACGCACTTAAAGTGCGTTTCGGGTGCTTTCTAGTGCGTATTTTAGCTTCCGGATGGTATATATATGTAAACCCTTGTATGTACTCTTGGATTTTAATGTATTCTTGGCATTGGACCTACACCTTGGCCTCAGTGCTAATGTCTGACTGCTTTCTGCAGAGTTGTTGACATTTTGCGTTTTACTGGTGAGTTTACTAGTATTTTTGACGCAACGCTCTAGCTAATGCATAAAGTAGTATTAAACGTGCATGAATTCACATGTATATAATGTAATTAATCAATGTTGACATTAAGGCCGATAATTGCAGTCATTTAATAAGAATTTAAGTGTACGGAAATTACCGGTTTTGTGTCAGTTGTCACAGTCTCCCCCCGTTAAAAGAATTTCGTCCCGAAATTCAGGCCGTACTAGCTCTGGCAGGAGTCTTCTTGAACAGGTGGGGATACTTTTCTTTGAACTGGTCTTCACGTTCCCATGTGTACTCGGGTCCGTGTTTAGAGTTCCAACGTACTTTGACAAGTTTGACACTACTCCTTCTTATCTTGTTGATTTTCCAGTCGGTAACCTCAACGGGTTGTTCTGTAAATCGGAGGGTGTCGTCAATATGCACTTCATCCGCAGGGATGATCATGTTTTCTTGTGTTGGACTCTTCTTGAGGTTGGATACATGGAACGTATCATGTACTCCATTAAGTTCTTCCGTTAATTCCAACTTGTATGCTACGGTACCAATTCTTTCTACGATCTTGAGTGGTCCGATGTATCATGGATTCAGCTTTCCACGCTTTCCAAATCTGACTACGCCCTTCCAAGGTGAGACTTTCAACAACACTTTGTCTCCTACCTCGAATTCTAATGGTTTTCGCCTTTGATCCATGTAGCTCTTTTGTCGATCTCGAGCCGCCTTAATGCGCTCTCAAATCTGCAAAATCTTGTCGGTTGTCTCTTGTACAAGTTCAGGACCAACCCTACGTTTATCTCCAGCGTCTGCCCAACATAAGGGTGATCGGCACTTGCGGCCATACAGAGCTTCGAACGGTGCGGCTTTGATGCTCGTATGATAACTGTTATTGTAGGAAAACTCAACTAAGGGTAGATGAGTATCCCAGCTGCCGCCTAGATCCATGACACATGCGTGAAGCATATCTTCTAACGTTTGTATGGTTCGTTCGCTCTGGCCGTCTGTTTGTGGATGAAATGCCGTGCTCAGATCTAACTGAGATCCAAAGGCTTCCTGAAAGGATCGCCAGATTCTTGAGACAAAGCGTCCATCTCTGTCTGAAATAATTGAGATAGGCACTCCATGACGCGTTACAATCTCTTTCAGGTATATCTCAGCAAGCTTTCCAGTACTATCCTTCTCTCGGATTGGTAGGAAATGCGCAGACTTCGTTAGACGATCGACTATCACCCATATCATATCGTGCCCTCTAGGGGTCCTGGGTAATTTTGTTATGAAGTCCATCGAGATCTGCTCCCACTTCCACATGGGTATCGCTGGTTGTTGTAGTAGGCCGGACGGTTTCTGATATTCAGTCTTAACCTTAGCACAGGTTAGACATTTTCCAACATAAACAGCAACGTCGCTCTTGAGTCTCGGCCACCAATAGTATTCTTTTAAGTCTTGATACATCTTGTCCAATCCTGGATGGATCGAATATCTTGATTTGTGCGCTTCATCAAGGATGACTTCTCGTAGGTCACCATAGAGCGGAACCCAAATACGCTTCTTAAAGTATAAGGCTCCCTCTTCATTTGGCGCCATGTACCTCAATGCACCCCGGAGATATTCCGCTTTACGGTTTTCCATCTTAAGGGCTTCTTGTTATTCGTCACGAATACGTGAAGTGAGGTTCATTCGAATAGTCATTTCTAATGCTCGAACCCTTAGGGTCTTAACCCTTTCTTTACGACTTAAAGCGTCCGCTACAACATTTGCCTTTCCAGGATGGTACTTAATCTCACAGTCATAATCATTTAGCAGCTCGACCCATCGCCGCTGTCGCATGTTCAGTTCCTTCTGATCAAGTATGTGTTGCAGGCTTTTGTGATCTGTGAAGATTGTACATCGAGTACCATATAGATAATGTCGCCAGATCTTCAAGGCGAATACCACCGCTCCTAGTTCCAATTCGTGCGTGGTATAATTCTTTTCATGTACCTTCAATTGTCTTGAAGCGTAAGCGATGACTTTTTGGCGTTGCATGAGCACGCAACCCAAACCTCGTCGTGAAGCGTCGCAGTATACCACGAAGTCTTCTGTGCCTTCGAGTAGTGACAGTATTGGTGCATCGCATAGCTTGTTTTTGAGTAGCTGAAAAGCTTCTTCTTGATTAACACCCCAGTCGTACTTCTTATCTTTCTGCGTAAGGGTCGTTAGCGGTTGAGCTATTTTTGAGAAATTCTCGATGAATCGCCGATAGTAGCCCGCTAAGCCCAAAAATTGACGAACTTCAGTTGGGGTTTTGGGGGCTTCCCAATTCTTAATGGCTTCAATCTTGGATGGGTCTACGTGAATGCCATTCTCATTCACAACGTGACCAAGAAATTGAACTTCGCGAATCCAGAATTTGCACTTCGAGAACTTCGCATAGAGTTTCTCTTTCTTCAGTAGTCCAAGTATGGTTCTGAGGTGTTGCTCGTGCTCTTCTTTTGTCCGTGAGTAGATCAGGATATCATCGGTAAATACAATCACGAATTTATCGAGATAGGGTTTGCATACGCGGTTTATCAGATCCATAAAGACCGCTGGTGCGTTCGTCAGTCCGAATGGCATTACAAGAAACTCGTAATGCCCATAGCGTGTTCTGAATGCAGTCTTTGGTACGCTTTCTTCTTGTATCCTCAACTGATGATATCCAGATCGAATGTCGATCTTGGAATAGTAGCTTGATCCTTGCAACTGATCAAATAAGTCATCAATCCTCGGTAGTGGGTACCGATTCTTGATAGTGAGCTTGTTCAGTTCTCTGTAATCAATACACATCCGCAGAGTTCCATCCTTTTTCTTCACGAACAATACTGGAGCTCCCCAGGGCGAGAAGCTTGGTCTTATGAATCCTTTATCCAACAACTCCTGGAGTTGTGTAGATAATTCTTGCATTTCGGATGGTGCAAGCCGATAGGGCGCCTTGGCTACAGGAGCGGCTCCTGGAACCAAGTCGATACGGAATTCGACTTGTCGTTGCGGAGGTAGCCCTGCAGATCTTCGGGAAAAACCTCAGGGAATTCCTTCACCACATGAATGTCTTCGAGTTTCGGCTCCACAGCCTTCTTGTCTATAACGTGGGCTAGGAAAGCAACACACCCTTTCCTTAAGCACTTCTGTGCCTTCATGCAACTGATGATTCGCAGAGGCGCGTCTCGTCTTTCTCCGCGTACGATGAGAGTTTCATCATTCGTCAAAGGGATGCGAATGATCTTCTCATGACAAATAACTTCAGCTTTGTTCTTGGACAACCAGTCCATTCCGACTACTACATCGAAGCTACCCAATTGAATAGGTAAGAGGTCGATGCTAAATCTTTGTTCGCCAAGTTCTAGTGTGCATCCTCTAACAACTTCGCTCGACTCAACAAGTTTACCATTGGCTAATTCTATGGAGTATGGAATATCCAATCTACTAGACTCTATCCCAAGCGTACGTTTAAATTCCACAGACATGAAACTATAATCGGCACCAGTGTCAAATAATACGGATGCAAAGTGATTGTTAACGAGAAACGTACCGGTGACCACGTTAGGGTCCTCGCGTGCGTCCCTTGCTCCAATCACAAATGCTCGAGCCTGAGCATTGTTTCTCTTCGGGCAGTCCTTCATGAAATGATCATTGCTTCCACAACTGAAGCATCCTTGGTTTCACCCGGCTTCGTTTCCAACCCGGTTACCATTGCCATTACCGTTCCCACCGTGGTTTCCAGCACCAGCGCGGTTTCCATTTCCGTTTCTGTTTCCCTTACCCCAACAGTCTTCAGTGCGGTGAACCAATTTTCCACACTTGTCGCACTTTGGAATGCGACAGGCTCCTTCGTGATGACGCTTGCACCGATTGCATTTGGGCAGGGTGCCCAGGTATCCCTTAGCTGGAGCGTCGTTCATGGCCGCAAGCGATTTCGCCTCCTGAGGCGGGTTGGGACCGCGCTTCTTGTTGGAACCCTTGTTGTTACGAGTTGCTTGATTCAAGTTTGCATGTTTCCTTTTCTTGTCACCGGACGACTCAGCATGCGTCTCGGTGTTTTCTGTCGGGTTCAGTGATAGCTTCTCCATGCGAACACAGTCTTCAGTAAGGCTGACAGCCAGAGTTACAGCCTCAGTGATTGTCTGGGGTTTGGCTGAAGTCACCATGCCGCGAAATTCCGGGGCCAGTCCCCAAATGTAGCGTTCAACGCGCTTGAATTCTGGAGTTACCATGTAGGGAATCACCCTAGACAAATCATGGAACCTTCGAGTATACCCTGTGATGTCAGCACCTACCATAGTTAAGTGCCAGAACTCTGTCTCCAACCTTTGGAGTTCGGCACGAGAGCAGTACTTCTCTCTCATTTTCTATTTCAGTTCATCCCAAGTCATGCCATACGCGGCATCATCACCCAGCGTTTGAACTTGCAAAGTCCACCATGTCAGTGCTTCATCGACAAACAACCCAGTAGCAAAGGTGACTTGCTGATCCGCGGTACACTTACTCATGCGGATAGTGGCTTCAGTCTTTTCCGTCCAGCGTACAAATGCCACTGCTCCTCCAGGGCCATCGTAGTTTAGCGGTTTGCAATCGAGGAACTGCTTGAAAGTGCAGCCTTGGGTTGCGTTTCCTCCAGACGAATCTCCATTCCCGTTGCGCCTAGCATTGCTTGGTCCTCCACTGTCTTGAGTACGGTTCGCCTCGTACTGGGCGATAGCAGCAGAGATCCTTTCTTCCAGTAGAGCGTTCAGCTCTTCAGCAGTTTTCGGCATTGGGGGAGGAGGGGGTTGATCACGAGCGTTCATAGCTTTCCTGGGTGCCATGTTCTGACGGAACATAACACAACAGGGTTAGGCGTTGGTTCGATATCGTCATAATAGTAGTATATATATACACAGGCATATACCACATAAATGACATCAAATAATTGTTATTCTAGCAGAGTATTTAGTAGGCTGGAAGGGGTACTCACGTTTGACCTTTATCTTCCACTGGGGAATCTCTAAGCGATAAGACTTGCTGTGGTTTCTGTGCACTGAATTCCATAATTATGTATGCATCTATAATTACATAACACCTTGCACAGTCCGCACAGTTCGTTTCATCCTCGTATTTCTTCCCCCAGAAAAGCCATTGTTTTTAGGTAAAGTCATGTATACTAGTGGTATTCTACATCTAGTACATGTACGTGCTAATTACCACACATAATTGCAAGTAATTTCTCAGTTAAAGGCAAGTGCTACTCCTGTGCACCCTAAGTCTCGTAGTGGCTTTTCTAGACTCATGTAAAAAGTTTCAGGCAGTGGATGTTGCGGGATGTTTTATGCAATGAAAAACTCTTTGAAAAATTGTTTTCATGAAGGATCCTAGAGATTGTAGACTAGACTCGAGAAGGAATCCTGGTTCACTACAATCGCAGCTCTGATACCAATCTGTCACACCTCTTTCTACGGCGGAAGCCCGAGGTGTGATCATGAAAGGTTCTCATTGCATACGAAAGGTAAACATACTACACGCTCAAAAATAACTTCAAACATTACATTACTGAAAACATAAGTCAAGTGTTTACAACACGTGATAGCATATTGTCTTAACAGTTACAACTTTATTCAAAGATAAACAAAAGCGACATCCAAGAGCATGAGTAAAACCGCGCGCACATCCATCTTAGTTACCTGAAATACATGTGAGTTTTGGAAAAACGTCAACATAATGTTGGTGTAAATTCATGCAATTTTTGTATTGAACGTTCGTATACTTTGTATGAAAAACATGGTATGTATTTTGTTTCAAATCACGAATTCATGTATGAGTCAAGTATCTCTATATGTATCAAGTGTTAATGGGTTGCAAAGCCATTAACATGTGACACGACATAGGAAGTCACCAAACCATAGGCATTTTTCTGTAGTCGATTCACGACTGAGACACAAAAACACTGCTTGGTTCTAGTTGTCACCAAGAGTGGGGCTGCCCTGGAACCCATTAGATCTAACTTTTTGTTCTGCGGTCTTAGTATGTACACGATTAATGGTGCTTATGGTACCCTATTCGTGACACGATTTCTCGTATCAATTCTTGGCACTAGTTTTCGCCAAGAGTACTTCTCGTTTTTGTACACAACATACCAATTTGTAAATATTGAAGTATTTGTAACATGTATTTCACCCCGGGTTATAAAACTGAAAACAGTTAAAAGAAAAGGGGGAGCATGAACTCACAACTTTGTGTTCCTTGCGTCGTAAACTTCACCGGATTTGCTTATCTAGCGTCGTGACTACTAGCACAAGGCTAGGGTAGGATCTAGTGATGAAGATGATGAGAAAAAGATGAAGGATAAGCAAGAAACAAAGCTCCTTTGAAAGCCCTTCAAGATGCAACCTCCATGGATCAACTTTGAAGCTTGAATGGAGCTTGTTATTGAAGAAGATGAAGATGTAAAAATGGTGGTGGTGGGTTCGGTTTGGGGAGAGCCGAAAGTGGGAGAGAGAGAGTGAAGTTTGGAGGGTGATCTTGTGAAATGATGAATATCTAGGCAACCATACATATATAGATCACTTCATATATTATGGCAAGATCTTCAAGCAACAATCTACTAAATAATTGAAATATAATCTAAGGTAAGATTGTGAGTATGGTAGGGTGATTTGTGGGTCCATGGGGACCGATTTTATTAATATGTAGGGAGAGGTCTAAGTGTAACTTTTGGTTACAAAATCATTTTGTAATCCAAATCTAAGATTATGATCCTTAGGAGATCTTGGTAGATCATATGGAATCCAAGAAGATCATGTAGGAGATTTGGGAAGATTTATAAAAATCTTATGGTGGGGCCATGCTTGGTCCGAAAATCAGCAAAGGGGGGGGGGTTAAGTGTAATTTCCAAACCCTAATATATAAACAAGTTAGCTTTCTTGTGAAATTTTTAGGGACTTGATGTGTTATCATGTTATACGGGGTGTTATGGTGTTCGGGGATCACGACTAGCCAAGAAATAAATAAATAATGTGTTTGGTAAAATTTTGGTGTCCGGGTAATGTCCGGTTGTTTGGTTAGACACCGTTCCGTTAAAGTGCTTAATTATTCCGTGAAGTGTCCTTTTGTAACCCTTTTAATTCCCAACACTTAGAGAAATATTCTGGACGATAGAACGAAATTTTTGTATGACATTTATATGTTTAAAAGCTATTTATAGCTGAATTTAAAAAATTAACGCACTTAAAGTGCGTTTCGGGTGCTTTCTAGTGCGTATTTTAGCTTCCGGATGGTATATATATGTAAACCCTTGTATGTACTCTTGGATTTTAATGTATTCTTGGCATTGGACCTACACCTAGGCCTCAGTGCTAATGTCTGACTGCTTTCTGCAGAGTTGTTGACATTTTGCGTTTACTGGTGAGTTTACTAGTATTTTTGACGCAACGCTCTAGCTAATGCATAAAGTAGTATTAAACGTGCATGAATTCACATGTATATAATGTAATTAATCAATGTTGACATTAAGGCAGATAATTGCAATCATTTAATAATAATTTAAGTGTACGGAAATTACCGGTTTTGTGCCAGTTGTCACAGTCTCCCCCCGTTAAAAGAATTTCGTCCCGAAATTCAGGCCGTACTAGCTCTGGCAGGAGTCTTCTTGAACAGGTGGGGATACTTTTCTTTGAACTGGTCTTCACGTTCCCATGTGTACTCGGGTCCGTGTTTAGAGTTCCAACGTACTTTGACAAGTTTGACACTACTCCTTCTTATCTTGTTGACTTTCCAGTCGGTAACCTCAACGGGTTGTTCTGTAAATCGGAGGGTGTCGTCAATATGCACTTCATCCGCAGGGATGATCATGTTTTCTTGTGTTGGACTCTTCTTGAGGTTGGATACATGGAACGTATCATGTACTCCATTAAGTTCTTCCGTTAATTCCAACTTGTATGCTACGGTACCAATTCTTTCTACGATCTTCAGTGCTAATGTCTGACTGCTTTCTGCAGAGTTGTTGACATTTTGCGTTTTACCGGTGAGTTTACTAGTATTTTTGACGCAACGCTCTAGCTAATGCATAAAGTAGTATTAAACGTGCATGAATTCACATGTATATAATGTAATTAATCAATGTTGACATTAAGGCAGATAATTGCAGTCATTTAATAATAATTTAAGTGTACGGAAATTACCGGTTTTGTGCCAGTTGTCACAATATGCACCTACTAGAAGATAACCTAAGGCAATTTAAAATCACCTCCGAAACCACTGCTACTGAATCCACTCAAACCACAAAACCTACTCATACTATCAGATGCTGAAACAACTATTGGCATTGAAATACTGCAAACAGATGTTGAAACCACAATAGCCCTTGTGACCATTCCTGAACCAGTCAAAGCCATCTCACAAAGGGTTCCTGTTGGTGTACTAAAAAGAAAACCACCAACTCATACTCTATCTCCTCCACCAAAAGCTCCTACTCCTTATACCAGAAGGAGGAGACAGAGGTTTGTCATCCACGATGATGATGAAGACACTCCATCAGATTAAAAATAAACCCAAAACTTCCATTCTTGCCACTTCATCATTACCGCAAACCACAAAACCAATCATAACCACTGTTTCAAAACCCAATCTAGCTCCATTATCAACACCAACTCCCTCCACTACCACAACACTCTCACAAATTTCCATAACTCATCCCTTGGATGTATTCTATGTATTCAGTCCTCTTACGCCACTGATGATTCAAGCCAGCTGACATTACCATCTCTACACAGCTTTCCAAAGCTTACTAATGTGAAAGAGTACTTAGAACTGAAATTGCACCATGTTGAAAAAATAGTTGCTGGGAAGAGTAAAGGGAAGGATGATACACAGGCACAACTTATTTTATTAGCTGCACTTAGAAAGGTAAATGCTTGTGAAGATTATGCCAAAGATGTATGTATGACATTCTCTCTTGCTCTAGTTACAGATCCTAAACTCTAAAGGACATTGAGAGAGGATTACTTATATCACATAATGAAAAACAAGCCATACAAAGCATCAAGAGCACAATTCTCAGGGGTGGACAACTTAAGCCTTATTGGATGAAATTCTAAGGATAGAAAAGATGCTCCTTGACTCACTGCACAAACCTACACCTCCAAATTGGAAGGCTGGCAAAGTGCCAAGTGATAAAAGGGTTATGTAGTTAAAGAGAACGAAAGAAGAAATGGTTGTTGCCAATTTTGAAAGTTTAAGATCAATGGCAAGATGGAGTGAAGAAACTATCAAAAAAAAATTACAAGAAGTCGGAAGAGCTTAGAGAAGAAGACCCTTCAATTCCAAGAAAGCCAGAATATGATTAAGTAGACTTTCCTATCAAAACTCTGGTTGCTCCAAGTGAACTTCTTCTACTAAAAACATTTCTTCAGCGGTAAGAAATTACTTGAAAAGGCAGAAGGAGATGTCCACTGAAGAGATGAAAGAATATGAAGATTATTATATGAAGGAAAGAATCAGAAACGAGATCAATTTTGTAATACCAGATGCTGCTAATCTCATTGGTCACATTTTGGGTAGACCAACTTCTCCTAAATCATCCAAAATAACCTTTGCCCCTAAAAATCCTTCTAGCTCCAAAATTCTAAAATGAAAATCAGATAAGATTAGCCAAGAATTGACTTTGCTCAAAGCAGATGGAGAAGTTAAAAAGATCTCCATGGATGATGCATTCAGGTCGGAATACAGATTGCATAGGGTTATAACCAATTCATTTTCTTTTATGCCAAAAAAGGCATTTTTGACCTCTTTTTTTAAGTAATATATGTATTTAACTTGTCATTTGACCCATCCAAATGTGATTATAACACTCCGTTTTTTCGTAACTTTCCTTAATTAGAAAGCTTGTCTTGTATTTCTATTTTTAGAAGCTTGTTCCTTTTGTATTCGTATTTCGTTGTGACGTTGTAAATCCGAGACTTTGATCGTAATGAAATCCATTGTTTTATACAAATTATACCTTACTTATTCGTGCATGCTTATACGTTTAATTCATTATACATTTGATAATCATTCGTGAATCTTGGAAACATGTGATAAACTTACAAGCAAATGTCGTATATACATGATTCATACATTTTCACGTACACTTACACATCATTCTACGCATGCAAATACACAAATCCATGATTACAATACTTAGTTGTGATTAGTTATATATTTTAGATACTTAAAATAACTTATATTATGTTTCTTACACCTAAAATGCATTATATCATATAACATACCAAAGTATGGGGACTAGAATTGTCAAAAAGGAAACAAGTTAGATGGCCATAGGGCCGCCGCGCCCCGTGGCACCCCCACCCTATTCCCGTCGCGGGCTGCCAAGGGGCGGAATCCGCAAAAAAATCTTTTCAGCTCATCTATTGGGCGGATGTGTATTTGTTTAGTGTGTTTTCCCACCTAATTGCATTAATAACTCACCAACTCAAACCCTAGAAGCTCAACTATAAAACCAACACTCCTAACACTCTTTTACCACTTTACAAACCTCACAATCACTCTCAAAACACTCCTAAATATCATCAAATTCTCAGATTCTAATCAGAAAGTTCAAGACATTCTAAGTGAGTTCTAGCTCACTTCTTTTACCATTTCTTGCTTGTTTCTTCTTTCTTGGCACTTGGATAACCTTTAGGAAGGTTTTCATAAGATTGCTTAGGTAATCTAAGGTGAAACCTCACCATATTTGAGGTCCAAAGTGCCATAAACTTTCTGTTTTTATATATGTTCTTGTATGTTCATTTTATGAATATAACTTGATGAAATCTTACTCCCATCAAGCTCACAATCAAGTCTATGATTGTGGGTTTGCATTAGGGTGATTACTATCCAAGTTATGAGTTCAAACACTCACTTTTCTGTTTAAACTTGATAATCGAATGACGAAAACAAGCACAAGTTATCATCTTCCATATGATGAATTTGTGACTTGTGACTTGTGAAGTGTGAACAAATGGGAGCTTTGGCTTTCCAAACCAAGTTCCACTCCTTCATTTGAACACTCTTATAACTTGTTAGATTAGATTTACTTTTCTTGTTATTCATGACCCTCCCACCATCTTCATGATGGTGTGTGTAGTGGTGAATAATATAATGAGGTTTCTAACCTCCATGCTTGACATACATGACGCTATATAATAATACTTGATTGGACATAGTTTAGGTTATATTACTACCTTATAAATATACATATTATTATATAAAACATGGCTGAGTTGTGATGTTAATCAAGCTATGATTAATCGTCATAAACCTAAGCTAACATATCGAAGATTCTAGAGTACTTGTTATGAATTCAATGGGCAATTTGGGACCCATGAAATCACTTGATATGGTGTCATAAACAAACTCTTAGATATCTATTATATATAATAAATGAAAGTTATTTGGGCCACGTGTCACTTAACTAGGGCATCCTCAGTTCTCTTTTCCCGCCCAACAGTACCACTACCCTTTTCCTTATATAATCTCTCTTCTCACTTCTCCTCTTTCTTTACAAATGCCTAGGGTTCCTTCTCTCTCTTTATTCCGGCGATTCAAATTCAAATTTCACAAACCCTGCAAACCATAATCTTCTTGCAGACGCCACCATAAAATCTTCTTTTGTTCATTGATTACTTCATCAAAAGGTTTGTTCTTCTTTTTTTTAGTTGAAATACTTTCATCATTTCCTCTTATTTACAATAATCCTAATTTCTACTCGTAATCTAATCATATGGTTCTAGGGTTGTTGTCATCGATTGTCATCAAAGTTGAAATCAGCTTAGCTGCGGATAGATTTCTGCCATAAGCTGGTATGTTTGAATATGTTCAGAAATAAGCGTTTTTTTCTTAATGGTGATGATATGAGTATAACATCTGTTGATTATTGATGTTTGAGTATGTTCAGCGTTTATTCTTTCTGAAATTAGGGTTTCATTTCCAGTTCTCGAGGTATTATCTGTTTGTAACAGAAGTGGTTCAGCATCTACAGTGGATTCAACATCAGGTGTTTGCTATTATTGTTTGATGTTGTTTGCCATTATTGTTTGATGTTGTTTGCTATTATTGTTTGATGTTGTTTGCTATTGTTGTCAAGTAAGGTAAAAATGGCCATTCTAATTACCTGAATATTGCGTATGATATCCTTTTAATTTTAATCGCGCAATAAGTTTTTTGGTTTGTTTCTTTCGTATTTCCTTATGATTTGTATGCTATTACGGTTTGATTTTATATTGATCATCACATTATTGGTGAGTACTCGGGAATATTGGATGGTTTTATTAATTTTATTTTTGGTATTTTTTGATGCAGTTGAAGGGATCATTTGAGTGAAATCAATGTTGATTTATCAGAAGATGCAGTTGAAGATATCTTAATTAAGGTAATAATTGTATTACATCCTGTTGAAAAATAGAATTGATAAATTTAGGGAAAGTGAGGTTGAAAGATGATAACCCAACAGTGGAGCATTTCATTCTACAGGTTCGATAAATTAAGGGTATTCTCATATAATTCTTCCTCGATTGATCCAATGAAGTGGCACTTTGGACATCTGTTGTCTTCAAACTTCAAACTTCTTAGATAATAGATGTTTGAAGAACAACAGATTTCCAAAGTGCGGATTCTTTGGAACCATTATATGAGAATACCTTTAATTTATCGAACCTGTAGAATGAGATGCTCCACCGTTGGGTTATCATCTTTCAACCTCACTTTCCCTAAATTTATCAATTCTATTTTTCAACAGGATGTAATACAATTATAAAGACTGATGGTTACAACAACTGATCATGCTAAGGACTTTTATAATTAACCACTGCTCCTTATATAATCATCGTTCCAGTATCATTGTTCCAACATCGTTGTTTCAATGAAGCTTCCCATCACACATCAATCTTTCAATATCGATGTTGCAATATAATTGTTGCAACATCGTTAAAGGTTGTATGTGCTACCTTCTTTGATGGGAGAGTTGTGGTTTCCCTTGATAATGGTATGTGTTTTTGTTTTTGATTTTTACTGAAGTTTTGTTATATGAGTTGTGACTAAATTATGATTGTGAATGATCTGCTGTAGATGATGATGATGATGATGATGATGATTGTTCTACTGTTGTGAATGAAGTGGCACTTTGGACATCTGTTGTCTTCAAACTTCAAACTTCTTAGATAATAGATGTTTGAAGAACAACAGATGTCCAAAGTGCGGATTCTTTGGAAGCAGCCATGAAACATTATATGAGAATTCCTTTAATTTATCGAACCTGTAGAATGAGATGCTCCACCGTTGGGTTATCATCTTTCAACCTCACTTTCCCTAAATTTATCAATTCTATTTTTCAACAGGATGTAATACAATTATAAAAACTGATGGTTATAACAGCTGATCATGCTAATGACTGTTATAATTAACCACTGCTCCTTATAAAGACTAATGGACTTAAATACTGATGAGGCCTATCCACTGATGTAGACAAATCTCTGTTAAAGTTCCATGTGCTAAGGACTGTTATAACTAACCACTGCTCCTTATATAATCTTCGTTCCAGTATCATTGTTCCAACATCGTTGTTTCAATGAAGCTTCCCATCACACATCAATCTTTCAATATCGATGTTGCAATATAATTGTGTGCAACATCGTTAAAGGTTGCATGTGCTACCTTCTTTGATGGTGGAGTTGTGGTTTCCCTTGATAATGGTATGTGTTTTTGTTTTTGATTTTTACTGAAGTTTTGTTATATGAGTTGTGACTAAATGATGATTGTGAATGATCTGCTGCAGATGATGATGATGATGATGTAGAAGCTGCAGTACTTCCTGCTAAAGTTTGGTCTTTCCTGCCTTCTTTGTATTTAAAGAAGCATAAAGTTTGTTTTATCGCAGCTTTTTATGAACAAAGTTAAGTATCAAGTATATGAGGACAGGGCTACTCTTCCACAGCTGAAGAAGTGTTTTCGTATACTGCATGTTGGTTTGTTCACGAGAGATCAGGTTTCTATAAATCCTGCTGGAAATGCATTGAGTACTTCCACGGAGTTCATGGCGATTGTCGAAGATATACTTTGATGGAGTTTAAAGCTAAAAGCACTAAATTTTAAGCTAAAAGCATTAAATTTTTGCTGTTAGGTTCCTAAATTTATTGGTGTTGTTCTTATATTTTAAATTGTATGTAATTTTGTAAAGTACAATAACAAACAGTGGTTTAACATATGTTTGCATTTTGGTCAATAGATAATGGAAACCCATGTTAGGTTGAACACTGTTTTTAAGTTAAACATCTGTTAAGTGTTAAACAGATGTTTGGCCTTTAACATCTGTTTATAGGCAAACATCTGTTTATGGGCAAACTTCTGTTTATGAGCAATCATCTGTTTATGCTCAGACCTTTGTTTATGTTAACACTGTTTATATGTAACAGTGTTTTTCACATTAGAGTTTTATAGTCTTTTTGGTTGATAAATGTTATCACCTCAGTGTTTTATATGTAACAATATAGTCACAACAATGTTTATATGTAACAGTGTATATCCCAACAGTGTTTATATGTAACAGTATTTATCAAATCCCTACATTGATTTGATCTGTAATATAAACTGAACAATTGTTTCATTTTTATACTAATAAATAAAATTAAAGTATACTTGGATGATTATTAAGCTCTTGATTTTGATTGTTTGGGTATAGTATTCTTGAATTTGGACTTTTTTTTTGCAAACCGATGTTTATGTGCAAACATTTGTTTATGCTCGAAGATTTGTTTAAGGCCAAAAATCTGTTTATGGCTAAATTTCTGTTTATTGGCAATCATATGTTTAAGTTCAAACTTTTGTTTAAGTCCATATAACTGATATATAAGGTGAAACATCTGTTTTAGCCCCAACATGTGTTTAAAAGCCTGTTACAACCGCTGTGTTGGTTGAAACAGTTGATTGTTAATTCTTATCCACTGCTGAAATACAACCTCTGTTTCTTTAATCTTCGTGTTGACCACTGACTTACCAAATATCAGATGTTTAAAAAACTGTTCGGTATCTACTGATAGGAAAAAATAGCCAATGGTTACTTTTTTATTCTTGACATCCATTGATATTGACCATCAACGGTATTCCTAAAAAACAGCCACTGCTCACATTTTTATAATTGATGCCTTGATGGTGTTAATTAGTGATATATTGAAATTATCAAATAAAAACTAGAATTAAAATGAAATTACCATTTTACCTAATCGTTACATTGCAATGAGATAAGAGTTCCTCCAATATTGTTTTCCTGATGAAATTTAATGTTAAAATAAAAAATAAAAAAAATACTTGATGACTATTTATTGCAAATCAAATCACTAATTAATGGTAATTTCTTGAGCTTTGGACTTTTAAAATATGCAAAATCTGAATTTCAAACTGAGGGTTATTATCTCTTAATTAAAGTTAAAATAAAAATTAGAAAAGTCATCATCACAATTGCTTTCAAATCAGATCACTGATAATATCAGTAATTTTGAAATTTTGAAATTAAAATTATGCAAGATGGTAATTTAGAATTGACGTACTCCTTTTTTTTTCCTACTTTGCATATCATTACTAATATTTATTTACTTTAATAAGGAGGGATATAAAGATACACACTACTTACCTTTCAGTTCCCAATAAACATCATCACAATTGCTTTCAAATCAAATTAGTAATTACTAATAATATCAGTAATTTTGAAATTCAAAATTCAAACCATATATATTTTTATCCTATAAATAAGATATAATTATCTGATTTCACATTCAAATCTCGCTCGCTCATATATGTGAGTGTATTTTTCTCTCTCAACAGTCTTTATATGTAACAGTATTTATCAAATCCCTTCATTGATTTGATCTTTAATATAAACTGAACAGTTGTTTCATTTTTATACTAATAAATAAGAATAAAGTATACTTGTATGATTATTAAGCTCATCATTTTGATTGTTTCGGTATAGTATTCTTGAAATTGATCTTTTTTGCAAACAGATGTTTATGGGCAAACATTTGTTTTAGCTCGAAGTTTTGTTTAAGGTAAAAAATATGTTTATGACCTAATTTCTGTTTATTGCCAATCATCTGTTTAAGTTCAAAGTTTTGTTTTGAGTCCAGACAACTGATATATAAGGCGAAACATCTGTTTAAGCAACAACATCTGTTTAAAAGTCTGTTACAACCGCTGTTTTGGTTGAAACAGTTGATTGTTAAAACTTATCTACTGATGACCTTAAACACATGTTTGACCTTAAACAAATGTTTTGCCTTAAACAGATGTTCTCCTTCTATATCAGATATTTGGACTTAAACAGATGTTTGGCCATAAACAGATGTTTGGCCTTAAACCAAACATCTGTTTAAGCTCAACATCTGTTTGACTATTTGTCAATATCTTATTGACTTTTGGTCAACATTTGTTTCAAATTTGGTCAACATCTTATTTTGTAAAAGAGGTAAAAAAACAAAGATTTTTTCAAAATCCCAAATCATCCTATCATGTAAGTGCATTGAAGTAAAAGTGGAAATGATATTATTTATATGGTCCTGTTATGCTTTTGTTTGTCCTCTAATATGAGTTCATGATCTAATCCGGTGATTTGAAGACATTGTTGTTTAATCGAATTAGATGGTTGATGTAATGTGGTCGTATTACAAACAAATAGTAATTAATTAATCTAAATAACTTTCCCGAGCCCGGAAGCAATCCCGGGTAAAAACCTAGTTACTTTCATATATACATACTTTTACTACTTTAATTCCTAGTCTGAATCCTTCCATTCATTCTTAATCCATGAAACTTACACACCTTCATTTACCCTTGTAGGGTGACTCGGTGTTCCATCCTCAACAATCAACTCTTCACGGAATTACCAAGTTAAAGCTTGTAAACCATGAGTACACTTGACCCATTTTCATTTTTACACAATTTGGGTTGTAACATGTTAACTTACAAAATACAGAAATACACACAAACATACTTTATTCTCTCAATCCGTTATACATGTTATTTGTTTATGCTTAGGTTCATGCTAGATTACATATATGCTACTTATCATTAACTTAGCTAGCCCATCTTAACATATATAACGCTATAGGAGTAGCACGCCGCCCGTCGTGATAATGTTAAGCTTATTATACATAAACGGTCTCATTCACTTTTGTGGCGAGGGATGCACATAATTCTCATGGTCACTCGGGTTTGACTTTTAGTTATGCATGCTAGTTAACCTTGTATACAAATTTGCCATGTGGATTCGAGTAAATTCTTTTTATACTTATGCTATGTATCTTAAAACTTGTGTACTCACCAATGCTTTTGCGTTGAACTCTATTTTTAACATGTTACAGGTTAATGATGATGCTTGAAGAAACACTGGTTTGATTGACCAGAATCAACTGAACCTGGGGGTTTGAATCTGCATAAAAGGGTTATATCTTCTCGTTTGATTCGGGGGTGACAGGTCTTCTTCCTCGAGCAACAACTGCAAAACAAACAGCCGTTAGACTCGCCACGGGGAGAATGGGGGTTCTCTCCGTGACCACCCTCCGGCGTGAGAATAAGTACATGTTTTATGAAAAAGAAGAAGAAGAAGTGAAAGTAAAGTGAAGTGTGAGTAACTTGAGAATTATACCTGAATTATCCTTTATTTATAGCCGAAGTTTGGGCGGGATAATCTGTTGATGAAAACTTGACGGAAAGTGCTTTTCCGTAAGCGGTTATTTTCTCCTTCCGTTAATCACTAACGAGTGTGTATGCACACGGATCGTGATCTCGATCAAAGGTTAGGGTGATGCCATGTGGAAAGTGGGCAAGTGTAGATCTTTCCTTCAATTCGGTTCCATCATCGTGACTTCGAGGGAGCCTAGGATGATGCCACGTGGCTATTAGGTTATAACCGAATGGTGGTGCACGATCAAGCCTTCTAGAAGGATACAACTGTAAACCTGTGTGGCTATTCTTCATGCTAATTTTTGTGGTAACAGAGAAGTTACTTTTATCCAAGTTTGGATGTTATTTATGCGGAAGTGTTGTTAGGATTTTCTCTTATCTGTTGTATGAGAGTTTGCGCAAGGATTTAGTTCCTTTTGGCGTGCGGATGTTAAACACTGTTTTTCTTTCTTAGTTTTCTTTGTAGACCCAGTGCGCGGCCGCGCAAGGTCCATTAAAGAGAGCTTATTGATGAGGTTGTGGTATGGTCTCAAGCACCTGTGCAAGGTTTTTGGGAACTTACCCCTTCAAGTCCCCCCAGTCTAGTGTTGCTCTTCTGCAAATAAGTGGAGCACTGGACTATGAGAGGTGAGTGATTTTGCTTATGGAGCTTTTAGGCTTCGAAAAAATGGAAACTTCTTGAAGAAGATATTTATATTATTTTATTTTATTTTGAATTGTCTATTTTGAACGAATTGTTTTTTAATCATGAGTTGATTGCTGTTACGTCACCCATAAGTGGAAGATATATATTTGTGTTAACCTTTCATCTTCTCTCTGAAACTGTAGCCTTTGGAATGTGTGCGGACGTTGTCAGAGAGTATTTAATAGGATGTGACGATTACAGTGGCAGCGCCTGTCACACCCCGGCCGCGTATAACATGCAACCGCGGCGGAAACGCCGGGGAGTGTTGGGACAGAATTAATTGTTTTATAACCATGGAAATTAAAGTTACATTTTATTTATCCACAAGAGTGTTACATTGTTTCAAAACAAGAAATAAAGAGTTCACAACATAATTAAGCTAAGTCTATCTTCGTTTTATGTCTCTAAGGCACAGGTCCGCCCTAGTGTCACAATCATCATCATATGGAAAAGCTCCTGAAAACACATGTGAAAGTAGGTACGTCAGCATAAAAATGCCTGTGAGATACATAGGTTTTGTGAAAACGGAATTCATGACTTATGTTTGAGAAAATGTTTAGTCATAGTCAGTCATGAACCTTGTAATTTGTTTTGTTTTGTAAATCGTATGAAAAATGATAAGATCAGATGATATGCATAAGTGAAGTGTAAGGTTAAATGAATAACCTAGTAAAATGAGTTTGTATAAGACAAGTTGTTTGTAAAAATAATGTCTTGTGAAGAATATGTTATTTGTGTAAAACGTAATATGTCTAAACTGAAATGATTTAGATAACGCTAAGATATGTAATATTATACAAGCATTTATATATAGGAAGTACCAGCGGCGTATCCACCATGTTTGTACCATATTACATACGCCACGTTACTCAAACCATTTACCCAAACCAACCACCGTGTAAATTGTTCATGTATAAACCAATTGTCAAGTGTTATTGTGTAAACCATATCGAAATGTCTATGTTCAATGTAAACCACCAAGTATGTATATCAATGTCAAAATGTTTATGTTTAATGTAGATCATGTAATGTGTACCCAAAATATATCTTGTATGGTAAGTGAGATGTATCAACTAAACCATATGTAAAATGCACAAAACAAGGTATTGAAGTAAAACATGGTTTAAATCAACGTTATGTTTTGTGGAACAATGCATGCTATACTGATATAAACATTTATGCGGTATTGTGAAAATGCATACATTCAAGCCTTGAGACTGTGGCGATAAACCCTTAAACAAATTAAAGGTTTATCTAAGTTATGTATATCGAATTCGGTCATTCCTTCCAATCCAAACAAACCCAGGATTTCAGGAACGGGAGTTGTCAATTCCTATGGTACCACTACTTACTAACGAATGGCGTGATCAATGTTAATGAATGTATTGTTCCATGTTAAACAAACCAAATGTCATACCAAAATGAAGGCATGTGATGTAAACAATTGTACTAAGTATGCACACAATGGGCATAAATAGCATGAAATGTAATGTGAAACAATGTACTAAGTACGCACACAATGGGCATACATAGCATGAAATGTAATGTAAAGCAATGTACTAAGTACGCACACAATGGGCATACATAGCATGAAATGTAATGAAAACATGTACTATAATGTACTAATGAACATAGCCGGTATATGATGTGAAAACATGGAAAGCATGAAAGTAACAAGTAGGCACATGTGTTTCACCCCAAACAGTTTGGAAAACAGTAAAAGAGGGGTTCAATGTACTCACCTATGATTGCTTTGAAGTTCTTGTATAACACCCAAATTAAGCTAGAGATCACGGATATCAAACGACACCTAATAGGTAGCTATATTAATATACCGGACCAAAATCGGAAGGATCAGATAGTATGCGGGTTTGTAAACCAACGAGTATGGAGACTCGTGAAATATGGTTTAACAAACCCTACATACTAAAATGAAACCTAACCTAAGTGCTTGCGACCCATTACGACCCGTTTAGGTAGCTTATGCTACCTTAACGCGTCGTTCGCGTAGAACGCGTTTGGAACGCCTAACATCGTGGCCATAAGGTATAACCTCGGAAGGTTATAGCTATGGTCACCTAATGTGTTTGGTCGGGTCCTAATGATCGACCAAATGGGTCGGGTTCGAAAGTATAAGCAATGGTTTAGATCGCTTACCTTACGACCCTATATAAGCACTATACTAAAAGTGACGAGCTAAGCATGTTAGAACATGCTTAACTAAGTTTAGAAAACAGGTTTGGCATCAAAACAAACGGTTTTGATGCTCACGAGTAGTTTGGTTACAAAACACGCAAGAATGCGCATTTTGGCCGAAACTACGACTCGTCACTGAGCCTAGATAACGTGGTAATCAGTAGGTATAGTCACTACGGACTATAACCATCGTGATCACGCTCACGTTATGAAGTTCCAACGAACTTCGTGTTGACCATAGGCTGGTCAACGCAGAAAGTCAAACAAAACGTTGACTTTCGGACTCGAAAAGCAAATAAAAGGACGAAAGAACACTTACGAAGGGTCCCTGAAAGCTAATCTCGATCCAGGAGCTCAGGTATGAAGCAAAGGCCTCAACTTAGAGCTTTAGATCAGATTTTGTGAGTTTTTAGCCAAAAGGGGGGGGTATTTATAGGAAAAGCAAGACCGTTAGGATCGTTTCTTGAATATCGTGTCACGATCCAAGCCGTACACTTGTCGCAAAGTTGTGGTGGCTCATAATGACCTTAACTCTACATATTGTGAAAGGGCATTGCCCTTTGGAGTGTTTGAAAGGCCAAGTTTTGCAAGAAAACAAAGTTTCTGCAACTGAAGGTCTGACGCGGCCTGCGTCATGGTGCAGGCCAAACTAATGCGGGCCGCCTGGCCCTGTCTGATCTGCACAACTTGCAGAATTTACAGTTTAGGTCCCTGTTGTGTATTTAAGCCATTTTCAGCACTTCTAAGGCCCGTAAAGCCAACTTTAAGGCCCTAAAATGATACCTAAACATTGTGGACATGAAACATGCTCAAAAATATATCGGATGTTGGTTTGTTTGGCCGTACGATCGCGATGTTCGGTTAATTACGACGGAATGCGCATAAGCGCGAAAAATGATCCAAATGACGCGACGAATGGATTTTTCTCATGCCAAACACTAAGGCATAATATTAGGATGCTTACATAAATTTTTGGATGTCCGGATGTACTCAGAACGTAAGTTATGCGCGAAAGTGCAAACTTGTGCACTTTTTGACACTTTTAGCCCCTGAATGACCCAAAAGTTTGTTTTAGCATACCAAACCCCTCAAAGCCTATTTCTAAGCTATGTAAAGGACATTTATGGTATGTTTAACTTATGGACATGTTCTGGAATGTTTGTTACAGTTCAAATTGGCATACTTTCGTAGTTTGTCAAGTTTAGTCCCTGTAAGCGAATTAACTTGTTTTTGCCATACCAAAGCCTTCAAAACTTATTTCTAAGTTATGTAAAGGTTATTTAAGGTATGTTGAGTATATGTTGATGTTCTGGAGTATTTGTCGCATTAAACTGAGTACGTTTACGCACCCGTTTGCGTATAATTCTCCAGAAAACGATGTAGATTTTAAAATCGAACAAAAGTCAAAACATGAAAAATGTAAAACACAACCAAATAAACATTGGGATCAAATAACATTGTTTTATTGATAATTGAACTGTTCATAGTTATTTCAAGCACAAATGTTACAGTCTCCCCTACTTGTGGAAATTTCGTCCCGAAATTTATTTAGAGGAAACTCGTGGAAAAAGATGTGGATATTTCGCCTTCATTTGATCTTCACGTTCCCAAGTAAACTCGGGTCCACGTTTAGATTCCCAGCGAACCTTGACCAAAGGAATGCGCTTGCGTTTAAGCCACTTGACTTCATGTTCCATGATTTCTACCGGTTTCTCAACAAATTTCAGTGTTTTATCCACACGAATTTCATCAAGCGGTATGTGGAGGTTCTCATCAGCTAAACACCTCTTGAGATTGGACACGTGAAAGGTTGGATGAACATTTCCAAGTTCAGGAGGTAACTCAAGTCTGTAGGCTACCTTACCGATTCTTTCGACGATCTTGAATGGTCCAACGTATCTAGGTGTAAGTTTTCCTTTCTTTCCTAATCTGATCACACCTTTCCAAGGTGAGACCTTAAGTAATACACGATCACCAACTTGAAAATCCAAGGGCTTGCGTTTTAGGTCCGCGTAACTCTTTTGACGGCTTCTAGCTGTCTGAAGGTTATCACAAACTTTCTTTACCTTATCTGTTGTCTCTAAAATGAGGGCGGGTCCAGTAAGCTGAGCCTCACCAATCTCATTCCAGCAGACTGGTGAACGACATTTTCGACCATAGAGAGCCTCGAAAGGAGCCATGTTGATGCTGGAGTGATAACTGTTGTTGTAGGAGAATTCAATCAACGGAAGATGTGAATCCCAACTACCACCAAAATCGATCACACAAGCTCTAAGCATATCCTCCAATGTCTGGATTGTTCTTTCAGATTGACCATCCGTTTGTGGATGATAAGCTGCGCTCAGATTAAGTTGGGACCCCATAGCAGATTGCATGGTTCTCCAAAAATGAGAAGTGAAACGAGCATCCCTGTCAGAAATGATGTTCAAGGGAACACCATGTCGAGCTACAATTTCATCCACGTAGATTTGAGCAAGTTTGTCAGCCGAAAAATCCTCACGGATTGGCAAGAAATGCGCTGATTTAGTAAGACGATCAACAACTACCCAGATGGCATCGTGACCTTTCTTTGTGCGCGGGAGTTTAGTAATGAGATCCATGGTAATGTTTTCCCATTTCCAAACTGGGATCTCTGGTTGCTCCAATAAACCAGAAGGACGCTGATGTTCAGCCTTAACCTTAAGACAAGTAAGGCATTTTGATACGTATAAGGCAATGTCTTTCTTCATACCAGGCCACCAATACTGAATACGAAGATCCTTATACATCTTATCTGAGCCAGGATGAATAGAATAACGAGACTTATGGGCTCCATCCATAAGCAAGGTACGAAGATTATCTTGGCTTGGGACCCACAAGCGGTCCATGAAGTAATATGATCCATTGTCCTTCAGTTCTAGAGCAGGAGTTATGTGATAAGGAAATTCCTTATCCATCAGACCTTGCGAAACACAAGATTGTTGAGCTTGAGAAATACGGGCTTGGATATCGGATTGAGCTTGAATAACAGATTGGACACGAACACAATGAAGCTTAGTACGTTCCTTGCGACTCAAAGCATCGGCTGCGATATTCGCCTTACCAGGATGGTAGCGAATTTCACAGTCATAGTCATTTAGAAGTTCAACCCAACGTCGTTGCCTCATGTTGAGCTCTTTCTGATTGAAGATATGCTGAAGACTTTTGTGGTCCGTGAAAACCACACATTTTGTACCGTACAAATAGTGTCTCCAGATCTTAAGAGCGAAGACTACTGCACCCAACTCAAGATCATGAGTGGTGTAGTTTTTCTCATGTATCTTCAACTGCCTTGATGCATATGCTATGACTTTGTTTCTTTGCATCAGGACGCAGCCAAGACCTAATTTAGATGCATCGCAATAAACGACGAAATCATCATTGCCCTCAGGCAAAGTTAGAACAGGCGCGTCGCAAAGTTTTTGTTTCAAAGCCAGAAACGCTTCCTCTTGTTTGAATCCCCAATCAAAGGGTTTGTTCTTCTGAGTTAGAGCAGTTAGAGGAACTGCAATCTTCGAGAAATTTTCTATGAAGTGGCGATAATAACCCGCTAGACCAAGAAAAGAACGAACTTCAGTAGGAGTAGTAAGCGTATCCCAATCCTTAATCGCACTGATCTTGGAAGGATCTACATGAATACCTTTGTTCGTTGACAATGTTTCCTAAGAATTGAACTTCTTTAAGCCAGAATTCACACTTGGAGAATTTGGCGAAAAGTTGCTCTTTCTTTAGGAGTTCCAAAGTAAGACGAAGATGTTGCTCATGATCAGCTCGCGTCTTAGAATATATTAAGATGTCATCAATGAAAACGATGATGAACTTATCCAAATAAGGCTTGCATACCCTATTCATCAAGTCCATGAAAACAGCAGGAGCATTAGTCAAACCGAATGGCATGACTGTGAACTCATAATGCCCATAGCGAGTGCGGAACGCTGTCTTGGGAATATCTTCTTCATGCACACGGAGTTGATGATATCCAGATCGTAGATCAATCTTTGAAAAATAGGAAGCGCCTTGCAATTGATCAAAGAGATCATCAATGCGAGGTAGGGGATATCGATTCTTGATGGTAAGTTTGTTAAGCTCACGATAATCGATACACATCCTAAAAGATCCATCCTTCTTCTTGACAAAGAGAACGGGAGCACCCCAAGGTGAAAAGCTAGGACGGATAAAACCTTTGTCAGAGAGTTCCTGTAGCTGCTTAGACAACTCTTGCATCTCAGACGGTGCAAGACGATATGGAGCTCTAGCAATGGGATTTGCACCAGGTATGAGATCAATACGGAACTCGACTTGGCGTGCTGGAGGTAGACCAGGTAAATCTTCAGGGAATACTTCAGAGTAATCCCGAACAACAGGAATATCTTGAATAGACTTAGCTTTGCCTTTATCTGCTATAACATGTGCTAAGAAAGCGACATAGTTCTTCCGTAGATACTTCCGTGCTTTAAAACAAGACATAAGTTTGAGACCACCGGCAGGCTTCTCACCACAAACCTGTAGGATCTCGCCTGTCGACAGCGGCACACGAACAATCTTCTCAGAACAAACTATCTCTGCGCGATGCTTAGATAACCAATCCATACCCACTATAACGTCGAAGCTTCCAAGTTGCATAGGCGTGAGGTCAATAGGAAAAATATGGTCGTTAAGGTTCAACTGGCAGTTGCGTAGAACAGAATTAAGAACAATGGGTTCACCACTGGCAACCTCTACTGTCAAAGGTTCACCTAGTTTCGTTCTAGACACACGAAGCATTGGCTCAAAAGACAATGACACAAAACTCTTGTCGGTACCCGAATCAAAAAGAACAGATGCAGGCTGATTATTAATAAAGAACGTATCGTTCACCACTTCATTGTCTGCTTGTGCCTCTTGAGCATTCATGTTGAAGACTCGCCCTCGAGCCTGAGCCTGATTCTGGCTTGCATTCTGGTTCTAGTTGGCTAGTATTGGGCACCGGTTTCTGTAATGGGTCAGATCCCCACAGTTATAACAAGCACCTGGTGGGTATTGTGGTCTTGCAGCTTGACCCTGTTGCTGAGCAGGAGGCTGAGCAACTTGTTGAGCAGGGTTCTGAACTGCGCGATTTTGAGCAAACCGACAAACATCGGCAAGATGACCTGACTTCCCACAGTTAGTACAGAAACGGCACTGATGTTGCGGCTGATGGTGACTGTTGCATCGATTGCACAAAGGTGCACTTCCTGAATAGGGCTTCTTTGCTGGAGGCTGTGCGGGTTGATTGGGAGCTGCCTGGTTAGCTTGGGCAGTGACCGCAAAATTTTGGGAAGCCTTACGCTTCCTTGACCCCCTTGAGGAACCAGAATCCTTTCGCTTCTTGTTTTGACCTTTCTTGCTATCTTCCTTGTCAGACAACTGTTTCTTGCCCTTGTCACCCTTCCTGTGTAATTTATTCTTTCGAATCTGCGACTCAGTCAATGTCGCTGATAACTCGATCGCCTGACGGAGTGTGGTAGGGTTACTACCAGTAATGATGTCTTGTACCGAGCCAGGAAGGCCGTCGATGTACCTTTCGATGGCCTTGTCGAGTGGGGCAACCATAGTCGGGCAAAGCAGACTCAACTCCTCAAACCTATCAGTATATGCCCTGTGCTCGCCACTATCTTGCTTCAAATTATCAAACTCTTTCCCCAACGCCCGTTGCTCATGACGAGGACAAAACTCCCTCATCATAAGAGCTCTAAGTTCAGCCCATGTCTGTGCTAGAGCAACTTCTGCACCACGGTCTCTCATTACCCCATTCCACCATGTAAGAGCCCTCTTCAGAAACACGCTCGAAGAAAACTCGACCTTGCGATTATCCGGACACTGAACATGGCGAAAAGTATTCTCAATGCTCTCGAACCATTGAAGAAGCCCAGTTGCTCCCTCAGAACCACTAAACTTGAGTGGTTTAGCCGAGTTAAAATTCTTGAAATTGCATGTACCATTGTTGTTGTTGTTGGCTTGGTTCCATTGAGCAAAGAGATTTTTGGAATTGGGCAGCCATCTACTGTGCAATAATTTATGCCAGCTCGGCAGTTGCTATCTGGTGTTCGCGTCGAGGAGGCATTCTAAAAGAGGAAAACATGAAAGGAAACGAGTGAGATGATTGGATGAAGAGAATGAGATGAAACAGAATCAACAAAAGCAAAGATGGTGGTTACGCATCGCAAAGTAAACAAGCGACACGAAATGTCTAGTCAAAGTAAGTGGGTCAAAAATAATGTATCGCGAAGACATGTTTGCCTATAAGTGAACACTCACCCCAAGAGTTCCCAGGTAAGAGTGACTGGTCCGATTATGTGGATTTGTACGAACACTCTAGCCTTAGACAGAAAATTCAGGGTACAGGCATTCACTCTTCCAGTTCGCACGTGTTCACACTATTAAAACCCAAAACTTTGACGAGATTTTGAAAATTCCAAAAGGGTTCAAAACCTAGTAATCAATCATCCTCGAACAGACGATTAATTTTTTTTAAAGCGGATTCGGAACCGAAGTTCCCGTTGTGGTTATCACCTAAGGATAGGTGAAGTGCATGTTTTAAATCTAAACACAAGATAACTTGCGTTAGGGTCCTAGAAAGTTATAGTCTAGGTCAAAGCATTACTAATAACCTAATTCCCTATAACCATTGGCTCTGATACCAACTCTTCTGTCACACCCCGGCCGCGTATAACATGCAACCGCGGCGGAAACGCCGGGGAGTGTTGGGACAGAATTAATTGTTTCATAACCATGGAAATTAAAGTTACATTTTATTTATCAACAAGAGTGTTACATTGTTTCAAAACAAGAAATAAAGAGTTCACAACATAATTAAGCTAAGTCTATCTTCGTTTTATGTCTCTAAGGCACAGGTCCGCCCTAGAGTCACAATCATCATCCTATGGAAAAGCTCCTGAAAACACATGTGAAAGTAGGTACGACAGCATAAAAATGCCTGTGAGATACATAGGTTTTGTGAAAACGGAATTCATGACTTATGTTTGAGAAAATGTTTAGTCATAGTCAGTCATGAACCTTGTAATTTGTTTTGTTTTGTAAATCGTATGAAAAACGATAAGATCAGATGATATGTATAAGTGAAGTGTAAGGTTAAATGAATAACCTAGTAAAATGAGATTGTATAAGATAAGTTGTTTGTAAAAATAATGTCTTGTGAAGAATATGTTATTTGTGTAAAACGTAATATGTCTAAACTGAAATGATTTAGATAACGCTAAGATATGTAATATTATACAAGCATTTATATATAGGAAGTACCAGCGGCGTATCCACCATGTTAGTACCATATTACATACGCCACGTTACTCAAACCATTTACCCAAACCAACCACCATGTAAATTGTTCATGTATAAACCAATTGTCAAGTGTTATTGTGTAAACCATATCGAAATGTCTATGTGCAATGTAAACCACCAAGTATGTGTATCAATGTCAAAATGTTTATGTTTAATGTAGATCATGTAATGTGTACCCAAAATATATCTTGTATGGTAAGTGAGATGTATCAACTAAACCATATGTAAAATGCACAAAACAAGGTATTGAAGTAAAACATGGTTTAAATCAACGTTATGTTTTGTGGAACAATGCATGCTATACTGATATAAACATTTATGCGGTATTGTGAAAATGCATACATTCAAGCCTTGAGACTTTGGCGATAAACCCTTAAACAAATTAAAGGTTTATCTAAGTTATGTATATCGAATTCGGTCATTCCTTCCAATCCAAACAAACCCAGGATTTCAAGAACGGGAGTTGTCAATTCCTATGGTACCACTACCTACTAACGAATGGCGTGATCAATGTTAATGAATGTATTGTTCCATGTTAAACAAATCAAATGTCATACCAAAATGAAGGCATGTGATGTAAACAATTGTACTAAGTATGCACACAATGGGCATAAATAGCATGAAATGTAATGTGAAACAATGTACTAAGTACGCACACAATGGGCATACATAGCATGAAATGTAATGTAAAGCAATGTACTAAGTACGCACACAATGGGCATACATAGCATGAAATGTAATGAAAACATGTACTATAATGTACTAACGAACATAGCCGGTATATGATGTGAAAACTTGGAAAGCATGGAAGTAACAAGTAGGCACATGTGTTTCACCCCAAAACAGTTTGGAAAACAGTAAAAGAGGGGTTCAATGTACTCACCTGAGATTGCTTTGAAGTTCTTGTATAACACCCAAATAAAGCTAGAGATCACGGATATCAAACGGCACCTAATAGGTTGCTATATTAATATACCGGACCAAAATCGGAAGGATCAGATAGTATGCGGGTTCGTAAACCAACGAGTATGGAGACTCGTGAAATATGGTTTAACAAAGCCTACATACTAAAATGAAACCTAACCTAAGTGCTTGCGACCCATTACGACCCGTTTAGGTAGCTTATGCTACCTTAACGCGTCGTTCGCGTAGAACGCGTTTGGAATGCCTAACATCGTGGCCATAAGGTATAACCTCGGAAGGTTATAGCTATGGTCACCTAATGTGTTTGGTCGGGTTCTAATGATCGACCAAATGGGTCGGGTTCGAAAGTATAAGCGATGGTTTAGATCGCTTACCTTACGACCCTATATAAGCACTATACTAAAAGTGACGAGCTAAGCATGTTAGAACATGCTTAACTAAGTTTAGAAAACAGGTTTGGCATCAAAACAAACAGTTTTGATGCTCACGAGTAGTTTGGTTACAAAACACGCAAGAATGCGCATTTTGGCCGAAACTACGACTCGTCACTGAGCCTAGATAACGTGGTAATCAGTAGGTATAGTCACTACGGACTATAACCATCGTGATCACGCTCACATTATGAAGTTCCAACGAACTTCGTGTTGACCATAGGCTGGTCAACGCAGAAAGTCAAACAAAACGTTGACTTTCGAACTCGAAAAGCAAATAAAAGGACGAAAGAACACTTACGAAGGGTCCCCGAAAGCTAATCTCGATCCAGGAGCTCAGGTATGAAGCAAAGGCCTCAACTTAGAGCTTTAGATCAGATTTTGTGAGTTTTTAGCCAAAAGGGGGGGGGGTATTTATAGGAAAAGCAAGAGTGTTAGGATCGTTTCTTGAATATCGTGTCACGATCCAAGCC
Source organism: Helianthus annuus (assembly GCF_002127325.2). NCBI lineage: Eukaryota > Viridiplantae > Streptophyta > Magnoliopsida > Asterales > Asteraceae > Helianthus > Helianthus annuus. The sequence continues at coordinate 107,943,709 of NC_035443.2, forward strand.
GTACACTTGTCGCAAAGTTGTGGTGGCTCATAATGACCTTAACTCTACATATTGTGAAAGGGCATTGCCCTTTGGAGTGTTTGAAAGGCCAAGTTTTGCAAGAAAACAAAGTTTCTGCAACTGAAGGTCTGACGCGGCCCGCGTCATGGTGCAGGCCAAACTAATGCGGGCCGCCTGGCCCTTTCTGATCTGCACAACTTGCAGAATTTACAGTTTAGGTCCCTGTTGTGTATTTAAGCCATTTTCAGCACTTCTAAGGCCCGTAAAGCCAACTTTAAGGCCCTAAAATGATTCCTAAACATTTTGGACATGAAACATGCTCAAAAATATGTCGGATGTTGGTGTGTTTGGCCGTACGATCGCGGATGTTCGGTTAATTACGACGGAATGCGCATAAGCGCGAAAAATGATCCAAATGACGCGACGAATGGATTTTTCTCATGCCAAACACTAAGGCATAATATTAGGATGCTTACATATTTTATTGGATGTCTGGATGTATTCAGAACGTAAGTTATGCGCGAAAGTGCAAACTTGTGCACTTTTTGACACTTTTAGCCCCTGAATGACCCAAAAGTTTGTTTTAGCATACCAAACCCCTCAAAGCCTATTTCTAAGCTATGTAAAGGACATTTATGGTATGTTTAACTTATGGACATGTTCCGGAATGTTTGTTACAGTTCAAATTGGCATACTTTCGCAGTTTGTCAAGTTTAGTCCCTGTAAGCGAATTAACTTGTTTTTGCCATACCAAAGCCTTCAAAACTTATTTCTAAGTTATGTAAAGGTTATTTAAGGTATGTTGAGTATATGTTGATGTTCCGGAGTATTTGTCGCATTAAACTGAGTATGTTTACGCACCAGTTTGCGTATAATTCTAAAGAAAACGATGTAGATTTTAAAATCGAACAAAAGTCAAAACATGAAAAATGTAAAACACAACCAAACAAACATTGGGATCAAATAACATTGTTTTATTGATAATTGAACTGTTCATAATGATTTCGAGCACAAATGTTACAGCGCCGTTTCTGAAAGGGGTGATTTGACACTTAATCATCGCAATTTCCTTCAGCTCTTTTCTCGATGCTGACGTTAGCTCTTCCCGGCTATATATTTATATAGAGTTCATCGAAATTTCAGCAGATTTGGCAAAAATGAGAACCAGGCGAAGGTTTCGATCTCGGAGGATTTCTGAAATTCTGAAGACCTTCGACTGACGATTTACTTCTCCTTGCAGGTTTGTCTATGGAAAGGGTTGTCGGAAACAAAGGTGTTCTTGGTACTGTTCCTCCCTTGTCTACAGGAAGAAATCATTCTTCCTCTCGTGGTGTAGATGACAACAACAGAGGGTGTTGGGATTGAACCCTGCCAAAGGAACAGATAATAAAAGCCAAAACTGGATCAGAACAGTGGATCCAGAATAAGCAGATGTTTGCATGCAAGTCTCTCCCCTTGAAAGTGGTTTCAACATCTGCTAACCTCCTATCTGCTGATCATGCAAACTGCTGACCTACAACTACTGAGCAAGTCAAAGACTGTTGAAGAACTAAAGCTCTACTGCTCAATCTACTGCCTTGTTTCAAGCACTGCTGATCATGACAAGTACTGCTGGGTTCACAGCAGTGTTTGTATAGGTCAGTTGTTAAGAGTTTGTTAGGAGATTAGATGTCACTTTCATGGTGATGTCAGCTTAGATGCTCAGTGGTTTGCTAGTGCCTATAAATAGAACAGTGCTCTGTACTGTTCTGTTTAGCTCTTTCACCATCTTCTTCCTGCACGAACAAATACTGAGCTCGGGCCGAGGGGGAGTTTGCAAAGCATACATGCAATTGTAATCAAAGTTTGAAATAAATTTAAGCATTTGATTCTTTGTTGAAAATGTATGCTTGAAAGCATTTCTTCTGTTTGATTGTGAAAAGTTTGCTTCCATTTAATTTATGTTGCACTACTCTTTCATTGTTCATCTTAATTCAAACACAAATCACAATCAATCCAAATTCAGATCCTAACAATTGGTATCAGAGCCTGGACAGACAAATTTGATTTAACAATCATTTTGACATAAATAGTTCAGCTCGCAATCGTTGATACTGATAGTTTGTTCGTTTTGTTGAAAAACAGAACAAGGTTTAATCACCATTAAAGTTGATTAATCAGTGCCTGTAAAACAACTAGGATGACGTCACAATCACAAGATGATAAGAATAACATTGGCTCTCTTTTCAAACCACCTATGCTTAAACGTAATGAGTACAACATCTGGGAGAGAAGGATGGGTCACATCCTTGCTCAACAGAACACTGGATGTTGGAGGTCTGTTGTTTTTGGTCCTCATGTTCCTATGGTGCCAAGTGCTGAGGATACAAAGAAGTTCATTCCAAAACCACCTGAAAACTATACTGAAACTGATTTTCTAAAGTTCGAACTCGATGCCAAAGCATTTAGCATCATAGCTTCTACATTACCCAATGAAATCTATGTTGGGCCGTTACACTGTAACAGTGCCAAAGAATTATGGGATGTATTGAAGGAACAATTTGGGGGGACGGAAGAGGTTATTGAAAACAGCAGGGAAATTCTGAATCAGCAGTATGAAACATTTTGTCACATCAAAGGGGAATCACTAACCCAACAATTTGAACGTTTCAGCTGTCTCATCAGTGAACTAAGGCTTGTTAAAGTTACATTTCCAAATGCAACTCAAAATAGCAGGTTCCTTAGATCATTGCCCGAAAAATGAGACACAATTGCTTTTGTCACTGGGAATTCAGCTGAGTTCAAAGATCTGACCCTGACCCAACTCCATGGTAGACTCCTGACTTATGAAAGGGAGTTAAACCAGAAAAGGAAGTTGCAAGAGTCTGGTAAAAGTTGCTGATGACTATTCATTTGGCAGCACAGCTCTGTTTGGTCAGGAAGAATCTGGTAGCAGCAGTAAGGATCAGAGTTATGATCATTTTATTGACATAACTGCTGGTGATAATTTTAACAACTCTGATTCTCACTCCGTAAATTATGCTTTCACTGCAAACAATGAAAACCAGATGTATGATAACTTGTGATTTGAACTCAATGATTTGCAACATTTTGATCCCACTGACTTAAAAGAAATGGACATTTTACATTAATTGGCTTTGCTTAGTGTTAGAACAAGCAAATTCTACAAAAGAACAGGGAGAAAATTCCCAGGGCTTCATGGGAATTTAAGGGTGGGGTTCGATAAATCAAAAATCAAGTGTTACAAGTGTAATAGGCTAGGTCATTTTGCTAGAGAATGTAGGAGTCAAACCACTGGTCCAATAATCACTCATCCTAGCTCAAACCCTAGACCACAACAACAAAACACTGTGCACTATACCCAATATACCCCTGCAGCACATGTTAACACTGCTCATTATGCTGCAACCCATGTGCCTGTGCATTATGTTCAAACCACTGTTCCACAAATTTAGTATGTTCAGGCCCCTGTTCCTCAGGCACAGGTGCAACCTGTTGCACCTCAACAAGCTGCTCCAACAGTGGCTCAACCAGATCAGCAAAGCTTCTTCACACAAGGCTTTGTTGATTGGAGCAGCATGCCTGATGAACTTGGTGATGAAAATTTTGCTCTCTATACTTCTAATGATACTTTTGATAATGAATTTTGTCTGATGGCATTAGAGTCAATACCAGAAGGGGTAGAAACTGAAGGTGAACAGCTAAGTGCTGAAACAGTGGATGAAGTTGCTGAAGCAGTGGTTATTGCAGTTGCTGGTGAACTACTGCTGGGAGAAAATTCAGAAACCCTGATTGAACCACTGTCTAACCCTTGGTCCAAAGAAGACAAAGAGAAAGAAGAGTTAAAGAAAGCTGGTGAGATAGAAGGGAGAGCTGATGAAGAAGGTGATCATCAGTGTAATTGTGCCATGATGGCTGCTGCCAAGGTAACCCCTCAAGTTCTTGAAAAACTGTGTTTAGACAAATGTATTATTGCATTTGCTAACATCAAAGAGGTAAATGAAAACCTTAGGGATAAAGTCTTGTCTGATGAAGTCAAATTTGAAAAGTCATTAAAAGAACTTAGAAACAAATTGGCTGAAAAAGATAAAGAGATCAGCAGTCTAAAAGAAGAGCAGAGCATAACCAAAACTCAACTCCAAACTATGGTAGAAAAATACCAAGTTTGTAAAAAGGAGTTAGAGTCTACCCAGATCACTTGTGAAAGATGGGTAGAATCTTGTAAAGGGTATGAGGTTATGCTTGAGAAACAGCTTAAAAGCAATGTCAAGTTTGGTATAGGACATAGAAAATATGATGATCTTGTAAACACTACTGAAATACAAGCTGTTTCATCTGAAATAATACCAACCAACAAAAATGGCCAAGAAGTTAAAATAACTGACAAACTTGGTAACAAAATTACTCTGGAAAGATCTGTGGGATCTTCAACTTTTGAAGAGATTGAGAAATACCAATTTAAACCCACATGGTCTGATGAGTGTGACATCCTGGAAAACTTCAAACCAATGGATTTCACAACCACTGATGGTGTAAAAGCTCTAAAAGCAAGGGTCATTCCTATCAAAGATATCCCAATAGAGGTTCAAAACTCTGTTGCAAAGGAATCTGAGAAAAGGAAGAAAAGAGAAAAGATTAAAAACCTGTTTTGTGATTTTTGTGAAAAGAGGAATCATCTAACAAAAGATTGTTTTCATCTAAAAGCACATGATCTAAACAAAACAAATGTTATTGTTCCTGCTGAAAGCTGCACCATCTGTGGTAAAAATAACCACAAAACTAAGGAATGTGTGTATCTCAAAAACTTTGATGAGAAGAAGAAAGAGTACACTGCAAAAACATCCTTAAGTTCATCAGCATCATCTGTTAAATTCACCAAGAAACAACCACTGTTTGTCCCTGTCCAAACTGCTGTCACAAAAAAGCTGAACCAAACATCTGTCCAGAGGGATGTACAGGTGACTGATGCACCTCCAGCCAATCATTTCAGAAAAGGCAAGGAAAAAGCATCATACCAAAGGATTCCAAATGTTTATGAGGCTTACAAAAAGCCCTCTAAACCAAGAGTGAACATGCATCCTTTTGGTTATCAACAGATGATTGGCCAAGACCCCCAACAGTGGTTAGAGAAAAACATTCCCAAAAATGTTCAAACCCTTGAGCTAACCACTGTCCGTACACCTGCCACCATCCCAGACACTGTTGACACCCCACCCAAAGCCTTATTGGCTTTGGAGACTTTAATGAACTAAGCCTTTTACTTCATGTGCAGGGAGCTTCTGCATGCTTAGATAGTCTTTGGTATGTAGATAGTGGAGGCTCCAAGCACATGACAGGATGTAAAGCCCTTCTTCAAGACTTCAAAATTCATGGAGGGGGTGATATATCCTTTGGTAATAATAGTAAAGGGAAGGTTCTGGGGTCTGGTACAGTAAAATTTGGAAATGTAAAATTTGAAAATGTCAATCTTATAGACAATCTAAAATTCAACCTCCTGAGTGTATCATAAATGAGTGACAAGGGGTATGACTCATTCTTCACAAAGGATTGTTGTAGGATTGTTGGACCAGAAATGGTTGAAAAGATTGAAGCAATAATAAAAAATGGTAAAACTAAGCTTGTTGCTCAAAGAAGTGGCAATGTTTATGTTGTTGATATGTCAAAAGAGTGCCCCAGAGCTGATGCTTGTCTGTTCTCAGCTGCATCAAACAAAGAAACAGAACAATGGCACAGAAGACTGGGGCACACAAATCTAAAGACAATCACTGCCATTTCAAAACAGGGGTTAGTAAGAGGTTTACCTCAAAAACTGTTCACCTGTTCTGAGCATTGTGTTTCCTGCCTAAAAGGAAAACAACATAAAAGCTCACACAAATCCATTGATGAGTCCAAAACAACCAAATGTTTGCAAATGCTTCATATGGATCTGTTTGGCCCGGTTAAAGTCATGAGTCTCAAGAAAAAGAGATATTGTTTGGTTATAGTTGATGACTTTTCTAGGTTTACATGGACTTACTTTTTACACTCAAAAGATGAGATTGCAGGCATTCTGCAAGACTTTGTGAAACAGGTTGAAAAGCAGTTTGAACTTCCAGTAAAAATCTTCAGAAGTGACAATGGCACAGAGTTCAGGAATAAGGAGTTGGATGATTTCTGTGTGTCAAAAGGAATTGTGAGGCAGTATAGCATTCCAAGAACACCAGAACAAAATGGGGTTGTTGAAAGAAAGAACAGAACTTTGATTGAGGCTGCCAGAACCATGCTTGCAGATTCAGGTTTGCCATTAACTTTTTGGGCTGAAGCAGTAAACATTGCTTGCTATGTCCAAAACAGAGTTTTAATCAACCCCAGGCATCAAAAGACTACCTATGAACTGCTGTATAAAATAAAGCCATTGATTTCATATTTCAAAGTTTTTGGCTGCCCATGCTTCATTTTAAACTTAAAAGATTCTATCTCAAAGTTTGCAGCCAAAATTGATTGTGGTTATCACCTGGGATACTCAACCACTGCTAAGGCCTACAAAGTGTTTAACACAAGGACCAAAACAGTGGAAGAGACTTTGAATGTAAAGTTCAATGAACTTTCATCAATGAAAATCCCAGCAAATCCTGCAGAATTGTTTGATCTTGATAAATTCACTTTTGAAAATACTGCTGTCAAGACTAACAGTGCAGGTCCATCAGAGAATTCATCACCAGACTATGGATATGAAATCATCATACCTCAAAAGTCTGCTTCAATGGGAAGAGCATCAGTTGTTCAAAACAGTTGTCAAAGCTCAACCACTGCGACCTCAACAGTTGTTGACCAAAGTAGCCCCTTAACCCCTACTTCCATCTCATCAAACACTGCTGACAAAAGTCCTCAAATAGTGGATCAAAGTCAGCATGTGTCCACACCTTTACCCCCTATACCACCACCTTTTGAAGCCACTGCTGGGTCATCAAAGTCACCAGCAGTGGTTAGCTCAGATGATACACATCTGCAGCCCTCACCACTCAACTCCATTGTTCCATACCAAGGAGAGCTCATCTTCTTGAAATCTCATCCACCAGATCAAATTATTGGCAACATTAATGAAGGGGTGCTCACAAGAAGTCAATCCCAAAGCATTTGTCTTTTTGCTGGTTTCCTATCACTCCATCAACCAGTCAAGTACCAAGAGGCACTAAAAGATAACAGCTGGGTAGAAGCCATGCAAGAGGAGCTCCAACAGTTTAGAAGACAACAAGTATGGGAGCTTGTACCACTGCCAGAGAATGTAAGTCCTATTGGCACAAAGTGGGTATTCAAAAACAAAACTGATGAAAGGGGTATTGTTATCAAGAATAAAGCCAGGCTTGTGGTTCAAGGTTACAGACAAGAAGAGGGCATTGACTATGATGAAACATTTGCCCCTGTAGCAAGACTTGAAGCTATCAGACTCTTTTTGGCCTTTGCTGTCAACCACAACATCAAGGTGTATCAAATGGATATCAAATGTGCATTCCTCTATGGTAAGATTCAAGAGGAGGTTTATGTTTGTCAACCTCCAGGTTTTGAGGATCCTTTTAATCCAGATCATGTCTACAAGCTGAATAAAGCTTTGTATGGATTGAAACAAGCACCAAGGACCTGGTATGAAACTCTTTCCACCTTTCTACTTTCCATTGGTTTCACCAGAGGCAGAATTGACAAAACACTGTTTTTAAAATGGAGAGGGAAGGATTTGATGATTGTCCAAATTTATGTGGATGACATCATTTTTAGAAGCACATGTAATAAAATGTGTGAAGAGTTCAGGCAACTCATGACAGCTGAGTTTGAAATGAGTGCAATGGGTGAACTCCAGTGCTTTCTTGGTCTCCAAGTAAGGCAGCTGCAAAATGGCACTTTCATCCATCAAGGCAAATATGCCAAAGAACTTTTAAAGAAATTTGATATGGATGATTGTAAGCCATGCAGTACACCCATTGCAACCAACAAATTGGTCATGTCTGATGAAAAGGATGATTTGGTTGATCAGACCTTATATAGAAGCATGATTGGGTCTTTACTGTACCTAACTGCATCTAGAACAGATATCATGTTTGCAACATGTGTCTGTGCAAGATCCCAGTCAGCCCCTAGAAAGTCAAACCTTATTGCTGTAAAAAGGATATTCAGATACCTAAAAGGTGCTCCCACACTTGGTATCTGGTATCCAGCTGATGGTAAAATTGAGCTTTCAGGTTTCTCAGATAGTGACTTTGCTGGATGTGACAAGACAAGGAAGGCCACTTCAGGAGGGTGCCAATTCCTAGGCAACTGCTTAGTGTCTTGGCAAAGCAAAAAGCAAGCAGCTGTTTCCACATCCACTGCTGAGGCAGAATATATAGTTGCTGCAAGCTGTACAGCCCAACTGCTCTGGCTTCAAAATCAGTTGCTGGATTTTGGTATCACTGCCTTGAAGACACCACTCATGTTGGATAGCCAGGCAGTAGAAAATATCATCAAAAATCCAATTTCTCACTCAACCACCAAACACATCGACATCAGACATCACTTTGTGAGGGATTGCTATGAAAAAGGTTTGATTTCTCTGCATCATGTTCCAACTAAGGATCAGCTGGCAGATGTGCTAACTAAAGCATTAGACACATCCACCTTTGAAAGCTTGATCTCTAGGATTGGCATGCTAAACATGGAATAACAAGCAAAATCTTGTTTTTCTATGAATAAAAGCATTAAAATGTTTTCAGAAAATCAAAAATCCATCCTTAAAAATAGCCAAAAATGAATTTCTCATTAAAATCCTTAAGAGTCTGCCATAACCACTGATGAGTTCAAAAGTCTGTTCTACTTCAAAAGACTGTCCACTGCTGAAAGCCATCCTCTGTTCTCTCATTTCTTTGATAAACACTGTTGTTCAAAAGCAGTGTTGTATCCACTGATGAGCTATCCACTGATAGCAAAAATCATCCATTGCCTTCCGTACCGTTACAACCACTGCTTTCTTCAGTAACTTTCACAAAACTATTGTCCTTCACTTCATCAGGGGATGGTACGTGGACAGTACATAGTGGTCAGACCTTTTGTAACCGCTGCCACGTCAGCCTTCACTTTTTCTCCATAAAACCCCCTTTCAAGCCCCAAACAGGGTTTTACTGTCGAATTGAATTCACAAAAATTCTCTTCTCAAAGCAGTTTCTTCACATTTCATCAAATTTCTCCACAAATATCTTCAATCATCTTCTTCAAAAAGATGACCAAATCAAAGGCTTCCGTAAAAACATCTTCAAAAGATGCCTCTCAAAAGGCTACACCCACTAAAATTCCACACAAAATTTCTCATAATCTTCTGGGTCTTCTCACAAAGCCCGGCACCACCGATACCTTTGATTCCATCCTTGATATGCTTAATGCAACAAAGCACAAAACTTTGTTAACCGCCGATACACCAATCTACTTGACGACCTAAAGAGAGTTCTGGAAGAATGCAACCCTTGAAAAACAAGGTGAAACTGTCACTACCATTACCTCTTCTCTAAAGGGCAAAACTGTCAACATCACACCGCAATCCATATCAGAGGTCTTTCAGCTCGATGATCAGGAAGGTAAAGATTCTTTCCCTAAAAATGAGTTAAAAATTGACTTCATTAAGAGTGGGTATGCAGACACAATGATGAAGAGGGATACCTTACAAAAAGGTTTCTTCCCACTTGCAACAAGATTTTTATTCCATACCCTCCTCATGTGTGTTTCAAATAAAACCACCTTTTTTAATGAAATACCATTGAAGATTCAAAACCTGGGGTATGCTATTCTTCAAGAAGAAAACTTTAATTATTCCCAGGTAATCTTTAATGATTTGGTTAAAAATGTTGAAACAAAATCATTCTTACTGTTTCCAAGATTTCTAAGTTATTATTTTGAGAAAAAATTCAGTAAGGATGATATTGCTGTAATAAACCAAGGTGAATCTCTACAAATGCACAGCTTAACTGCTGAAACTTTTACAAGAATGTCAACACCTTGCAAAACACAAGCAGAGGTGCCTGAGCAGAATTTAGCAGCAAACACTGCTCCTCAGGTATCTGCTGCTGAGCCCACTGCTCAAGGTGATCAAGGTAGCAAAACAACTGCCTTGAAACCCACACCTAAAATCACCAAAAAGCCACAGAAAAAGAAAACTCAAAAACCCCCCAAACCTACCAAAAAGGCAACTCTGGAGGATGAGATACCAGAGCAACTGCCTGTGACAACACAAAAGTCATAACAAACCACTGCTGCTTCTTCCTCACAGCAGTTGGTAAAAATATCTCACACCATAACTGAAACTCCTCCTGTCTCTTCACAAAAAGAACAGGTTGTACAACAAGGGTCACCACATCATGATGCTCTGGAAGCACTTGTTTCCATCATCCACAGCCCAATACCCAGGGCAAATCCTCTTTCTACACCCAAACTCACATCCCCAATTCCCCCAAACACCAAACTACTGTTGGATGCAATTGATTTGAACCTGGCACAAACCAATCCTTCTCAATCACCTGTTCATGAGAATATACCTCAACATGAGATTGGGCCTGATGTATCAATCTTTGCTAACCCACCAACACAACCTGAGGAGGTTACACCCCTTGAGTTACAAGTAACTCTTGGTGGTAATCCAAGTGAAGCAGCCACTACAAGTGTTGAACCTACCGGTTTACACTTGGACAGTGGTTACATCAATAAGACTTCCTTGGAGGCAATTCCTTCCATAACACCTCTGTTATCTGCTAGTGAGTTTGTTTTAACCACTGGTTGCATCAAAAGATTATCAAGTGTTGAAGGAAGAAGACCCCAGTACCAAGAAAAAGGGGCATCAGTTGTTGATGTTTGGAGTACACTCCCTACTTCAACCTCTGATAAAACCACTGCTAGTGGGAAATTAGATGATCCCATTAAGTTGGGTGATGGTTTAAAGTACCAGGAATTGACGGAAAGAGTTGAAAAACTGGATACCTCTGTTGCAGAAATCAAAGAAATGTTGCAACAGTTGTTGAAAGTTCAAATGGTACAATCCACTGATGTTCCACCTCAAGTACCTGCTCCTCCACCAGCAGACGTTACAAATGAGCTCTAGAACCTTTTTCAACCTTTTCTCCAACAACAACAAGAAGTGGCTGATCAGCAACATGAAAAACATGTCCAAGAGCTGAGAAAAACAATGGAGTCTAGGCTCAAGAACACACAAGATGACATCAAGGCTATCAAGGCCCATCTGTTGACAACCACTGGCACTGCTCCTCCAACAGTTCTTTTTATTGATGAACTCCCCCCAGATAATGCCAAAAAGGGGGAGAAAATTCAGGAGTGGAGGAAGAAAGGGATTGATAATGGTCTGTATCTTGAGCCTGAAAAGGATGCTATGCTCAGAAACATTCCCTTGCCAGATGGAAGCAAGAAGGTTGATGTTACCCAGAATGCACTTGATGAAGGTTTCATAAGTGTAAAACGGGATAGAGCGGCAAAGGATTTATCAAGGTGGAATGAGGAGAAAAGAGCTTTCATGGAGCTGAATGCGCAGGGTTGTTCTGGTGTAAAGGATGTTCAAAATCCTGTTCCAAAAAGAAATCTTACTAGAAAAGTAAGGAAACCCAAGTCCACGCCATCTAGTCTTCCAAAGCATACTTCAAAACCACCATCCAAAAGCCACCAACATCAAACCTCCACCCAAACAGCTGTTGTAACTCCTGCTGTATCAACATCTGCTGATACTTCAGTTGTTTCAACAACTGCTCTCACTTCAACACACACCACTACCACTGCCTAAAACAACATCTCCACCATCACCTCCTGCCAAAAAGCAGAAGACAGCAGATGTTACAACATCTGCTGTAATGACAACAGTGGTTGAAACACCAGTTGTTTCAACAACTGTTAGTCAGTCACAAACCACTGCCACTCAAACCACCTCCACTGTTCCACCCAAAACATCATCTGCCTCTCCTAAAATAAAAAGGAGAAGGATTATCATATCAGATGATGATTCTCCATCACCACCACCAAAAGCTTCAAAATCCCAAGCACTTGTCACAATTCCAAAACCCATTCCTCTCTCTTCAGCTCAAATCCAAAAGCCATTACCTCCTGCAGGTGTTGTATTTCCTTTGGAACTCATAGCAGTTAGGGAAGAAATCAATTCTTTCTATTATGAGGATGACCCTGCCAAAAGGAGTTTGCAATCGATTGAAGGATATCCCAGGCCAAATAATATTGAAGAATATTTGAAAATCAAGGCCATGCAAGCAGAGGATATCTCAATCAAAAATAAACAAGGGAAATCCGATAGAGAATTTCAGCAAAGCTATCAGTTTCTACTCACACATGTCAGATCTATGGAGCAATTTGCCAAAAATGTATGTCAGCAAATCTCTGAAAGGGCAGGTGAGTCTTGGGTACGGTTCGCCTCGTACTGGGCGATAGCAGCAGAGATTCTCTCTTCCAGTAGAGCGTTCAGCTCTTCAGCAGTTTTTGGTAGTGAGGGAGGAGGAGGTTGATCATCATTGCGAGCATTCACAGCTTTCCTGGGTGCCATGTTCTGACAGAACATAACACAGCAGGGTTAGGCATTTGTTTTGACGTCGTCATACTGGACAGTAGTAGTACATATTCACAGGTATATACCACATAATTAACATCAAATAATTATTACTCTAGCAGAGTACTTAGTAGGCTTGTACTGAGGGAATCTATACGTGACAAGACTTGCTGTGATTTCTATGCACTGAATTCCATAATTATGTATGCATCCATAATTACGTAACTCCTTGCACAGTCTGCACAGTTCGTTTCATCCTCGTATCTCTTCCTTCGGATGGGCCATCGTTGCAGGCAAAGTCACGTATACCTGTGACATTCTACATCTAGTATATGCTAATTATCACACATAATTGCACGTAATTTCTCAGTTAAGACAAGTGCTACTCCTGTGCACCCTAAGTCTCGTAGTGTCTTTTCTAGACTCGTGTAGTCAGTTTCAGGTAGTGGATGTCGCGGGACGTTTTATGCAATGAAAACTCTTTGAAAATTGTTTTCGTGATAGGATCCTAGAGATTGTAGACTAGACTCGAGAAGGAATCCTGGTTCACTACAATCGCAGCTCTGATACCAATCTGTCACACCCCTTTCTGCGGCGGAAGCACGAGGTGTGATCATGAAAGGTTCTCATTGCATACGAAAGGTAAACATACTACATGCTCATGAAAATAACTTCAAATACCATAACTTGAAATCATAAGTTAGCGTTTACAACGCGAGTTAACATAAAACATTGTCTTAAAAGGTTTACACTTTATTTAAAGACAAACACAAGCGACATCCACGAGCATAAGAGAGACCACGCGCACATCCATCCTAGTTACCTGAAATACATGTGAGTTTTGGAAAAACGTCAACATAATGTTGGTGTGAATTCATGCCGTTTTGTTTTGCACTTTTGTATACTTTGTATGAAAACATATTTTGTGAATAAATCGAGTTTTCATTAAATCCAGTTTCATGTGTACACCACGTACTCATGTATGATTCAAATTCTTCTAGAGTACCCCACGTACTCAAGTATAATCCATGCTTTTCTTGAGTACCCCATGTACTCAAGTATTCATCAAGTTTTAGAATGGTATGAGTTTTTATGTAAATTAAGTATTCCTGTATGTATCAGGATTGTTAATGGGTTGCAAAGCCATTAACATGTGACACGACATAGGAAGTCACCAAACCTTAGGCATTTAATTGGTATATTCTGAGACACAAAAGCACTACTCGATACTCGCCCTCATCGAGAGTGTGGCTGCCCGGCACCCGTTAGATCTAACCTTTTGTTCTGCGGTCTAGGTATATTGTTGATTAATGGTGCTTCTGTACCCTATTCGTGACACGATTCCTCGCATCATTTTTCATAGCGCATCCTACTTGGTACTCGTTTCTCACCAAGCGCGCTTCTCATATTCCTATTTCACAACACACTTGGTACTCGTTCTCACCAAGTGCGCTTCTCGTTTTCTTATTTCACAACACACTTGGTACTCGTTCTCACCAAGTGCGCTTCTTGTATTCTTATATCGCTACACACTTGGTACTCGTTCTCACCAAGTGTGCTTTTTATTATCATACCATTTGTTAAACATAAAAATATCTGTAACATGTATTTCACCCCCGAAGTTATAAAACTGAAAACAGTTAAGAGAAAAGGGGGAGCATGAACTCACAACTTTGCGTTCCTTGCGTCGTAAACTTCACCGGATTTGCTTAATTAACGTCGTAACCTATACGCGTTTTCTTAACGTTAGTCACTAGACTTGCGTCGCACAAGTACAGTCACTCTCTTTTGTGTATATTTTCTTGTGTTAAAAATATTTTATATTTTTAACTAAATGTCTTACTTATATCATTTTCTCACAAATAAATATAAGTCTTTTGTGTTTTGCACTTTGCACCCGAATTATGTATCTTGTATGTTGTATTTTTTTGTATTTTTACTCGTTACGAGTATCTCCAATTCATATTATTTTTACTCTAAAAATAATATATATCTAGTTCACAAAATAATCACATAATCATACAAGCGATAAATATATATACTCTAAATATATATTTAACAAGTTTTATTTATGAAAATCCTCCTCCGGTATTTGGAAATTTTGTAATAAAAATCATGGCGAAGTTTGTTTGGAAAACAAGCCAAAAATATATTCATAACACTTGTCACAAAAAAAATATATTCTAAGTGTTATTTTCTGGAAAAATTTCGCCAGAGTTTCCTCTGTAACTGGAGGTGGCCACGCTTACTAGCGTATCATTTTCTTTTAAAAATTCAACCAATCAATTTCCCAATCATCATAATACCATCTTCAAATATCAAACTAGTAAACACAAATCGCATACACATGAACTTGCAAGTTGTGTAAAATTATGTAGTAACTCTTCAACACATTTAGTAGGTTTTTCCATCTCTAAAAATAAAGTCGGTTTCTTGGAAACCTTATTTTTAAAGAACATGAAGTTTTACAACTTCTAGTCGGTTTTTGCGAAAATTATTTCTTTGTTAAAACTTTTGTTACACAAGTGTCCACACACTTGTTTGTTCACAAAAACACCTCTAGTTCATGAAAGATCCGACTTAAAATAAGACTTGTATATATTTTACTTGGTCCTTCGAAAATACCACTTGTAGATCCTTAGATCTACTAGTTTAGAACTCCATTTTATAAGAAAAACTATTTTTACACAAGTTCATGTTTGTGGGTGAAAGGGTTCATCATCTAGTTATTTTTACACTAAACATAGTGCTAGTTCATGTTCCATAAACATGACCTAGCGTGGTTAGATGATGATCCGATCCCCTACTAGCATCCAACAATAATAAATAACCATAACAAAACAAGTTCCATAAGTTTCACACTAATATTTACTCATTAACCACTTTGTTCATCATTTTTAGTAGGCTTTAAACTTTGATCTCTAGTGTTCATAATTTTTACCCGATAAATCTCTTATTAACCACTTTAAATAAGATCAAGAGAGTGTTTAGAATCACTTACAACTAGCACAAGGCTAGGGAAGAAACTAGACGAAAAGTGGGTGGTTAATAGCGTTGTGGTGAGGTCTTTGGCAAACCGTAAGCACCAAGCCTCCTTGTACGTGATCCTTCACACTTGAATGTATATAGAATTGCAAAATTGAAATTGAATGATGGTGATGGGTGGCTTGTGGTGTTCGGCCGTAGGTAGCCAAGGGAGAAAGAAAGTGATTTCTTTGTTAAGTGTTTATGAAAATGGAAGTCTTATCCATGATGCACACTTATAGTCCATTTTCTATTATTACCCATAATATAATATGTAGTCAAGATATTGAACAATAAGATTAAAATAATCAACAAAATGTGAAGGTTTGTTCCCACATGGGGAACCGATGGGTTGTATTGGGGGGTATTTAGTTGGATTTTAATTAAATAGTTAGGCACTAGTTTATTTAGTTAGGTGTTTAAATTAAGTTACTAGGGTGTAGTGTTATGTAACGGGTGTTAGGGTATTCGGGGATCCTAACTAGCTCAGAAAAAGAAAACAATGTCAATGACAATATTTTTAGGTCTCGGGTAAAGTCCGGTTGATCGGTTGGATATTAATCCGTTAAAGTGCTAAATTACACTTTTTAGTGTCTTTTAAGTACCCTTCTTGTACCCTTTCAATTCCCAACACTTAGGGAAATATTCTGGATGATAAAACGAAATTTCTGCATAATATTCATATGCTTAAATGCTGAATTATTGCTGAATTATACAAAATTCTGCACTTAAAGTGCGTTTCGGGGCTTTTTAGTGCTTATTTTTGCTTTCGCAATGTTTATAAATTAAACCCTTATATGTACTCTTGGGTTTTAATGTACTTTTGTCGTCGGACCTACACCTAGGCCTCAATTCTAATGTCTGGCTGCTTTCTGCAGTTCTGTTGACACAGTGTGTCTTACCGGTGAGTTTACTATTATTTCTGACGCAACGCTCTCGTTTATGCATAAAGCAGTATTCTATAGCATACAACGTGCATGAATTCACTTGCTTAACAT
Organism: Helianthus annuus; assembly: GCF_002127325.2. Classification (NCBI taxonomy): domain Eukaryota; kingdom Viridiplantae; phylum Streptophyta; class Magnoliopsida; order Asterales; family Asteraceae; genus Helianthus; species Helianthus annuus. The sequence continues at coordinate 107,960,281 of NC_035443.2, forward strand.
CAAATCAGTCAATGCTGATACTTAAGCACGTAATTGCAGTCATTAAATAATGATTAAAGTGTACGGAAATTACCGGTTTTTGTGCCAGTTGTCACAGTCTCCCCCCGTTAAAAGAATTTCGTCCCGAAATTCAGGATGAACTAACCCTCGCAGGAGTCTCTTCGAATAGGTGGGGATACTTTTCCCTGAACTGGTCTTCGCGTTCCCATGTATACTCGGGCCCGTGCTTAGAGCTCCAACGTACTTTGACAAGTTTCACACTGCTCCTCCTAGTCTTGTTGACTTTCCAGTCAGTAACCTCAACGGGTTGTTCTGAAAATCGGAGGGCTTCATCAATATGCACTTCATCCACCGGGATGATCACGTTTTCTTGTGTTGGACTCTTTTTCAGGTTGGATACATGAAACGTATCATGTACTCCATTAAGTTCTTCCGGTAACTCCAACTTGTACGCCACGGTACCAATTCTCTTCAAGATTCTGAATGGTCCGATGTATCGTGGATTTAGCTTTCCACGCTTTCCAAATCTGACTACGCCCTTCCATGGTGAGACTTTTAACAACACTTTGTCTCCCACCTCGAATTCTACTGATTTTCTTTTCGGATCAGCGTAGCTCTTTTGTCGATCTCGAGCCGCCTTAATGCGCTCTCGGATCTGTGCGATCTTGTCGGTTGTCTCTTGAACAAGTTCAGGACCAACCATACGTTTATCTCCGGCATCTGCCCAACATAAGGGCGATCGGCACTTGCGGCCATACAGAGCTTCGAACGGCGCGGCCTTTATGCTTGTATGATAACTGTTATTGTAGGAAAACTCAACTAAGGGTAGGTGAGTATCCCAGCTGCCGCCTAGATCCATGACACATGCGCGAAGCATATCTTCTAACGTTTGTATAGTCCGTTCGCTCTGGCCGTCTGTTTGCGGATGGAATGCCGTGCTTAGATCTAATTGAGATCCAAAGGCTTCCTGAAATGATTGCCAGATTCTTGAGACAAAGCGTCCATCTCTGTCTGAAATGATTGAGATAGGCACTCCGTGACGTGCCACAATTTCTCTTAAGTATATTTCTGCAAGCTTTCCAGTGCTATCCTTCTCACGGATTGGTAGAAAATGCGCAGGCTTCGTCAACCGATCAATTATTACCCATATCATGTCGTGCCCTCTCGGGGTCCTGGGTAATTTCGTTATGAAGTCCATCGAGATTTGTTCCCACTTCCAGACGGGAATCTCTGGTTGTTGTAGTAGACCGGACGGTTTTTGATATTCGGCCTTAACCTTAGCACAGGTTAGGCATTTTCCAACATAGACAGCAACATCGCTTTTGAGTCTCGGCCACCAATAGTACTCTTTCAAGTCTTGATACATCTTGTCCGATCCTGGGTGGATCGAATATCTCGATTTGTGGGCTTCATTAAGGATGACTTCTCGTATGCCACCATAGAGTGGAACCCAAATACGCTTCTTGAAGTATAAGGCTCCCTCTTCATTTGGCGCCATGTACTTCAATGCACCTCGGAGGTATTCAGCTTTACGGTTCTCTCCTTTAAGAGCTTCTTGTTGTGCATCACGAATGCGTGCAGTGAGGTTCGTTCGAATGGTCATTTCTAACGCTCGAACTCTTAGGGTCTTAACCCTTTCTTTTCGACTTAATGCGTCTGCTACAACGTTTGCCTTTCCTGGGTGGTACTTAATCTCACAGTCGTAATCATTTAGCAGCTCGACCCATCGCCGCTGGCGCATATTCAATTCCTTCTGATCAAATATGTGTTGCAGGCTTTTGTGATCTGTGAAGATTGTACATCGAGTACCATATAGATAGTGCCGCCAGATTTTCAAGGCGAATACCACTGCGCCCAGCTCTAGGTCATGAGTGGTATAGTTTCTTTCGTGAATCTTCAATTGCCTAGAAGCGTAAGCGATGACCTTTTGGCGTTGCATGAGCACGCAACCTAGTCCTTGTCGCGAAGCGTCGCAGTATACCACGAAGTCTTCCGTGCCTTCGGGTAGTGACAATATTGGTGCATCGCATAGCTTGCTTTTGAGTAGCTGAAAAGCTTCCTCTTGTTTAACACCCCAGTCATACTTCTTGTCTTTCTGTGTAAGGGTAGTTAGCGGCTGAGCTATTTTCGAGAAATTCTCGATGAATCTCCTATAGTAGCCCGCTAGGCCCAAAAATTGCCGAACTTCAGTCGGGGTTTTGGGAGCTTCCCAATTCTTTATTGCTTCAACCTTGGAAGGGTCTACATGAATGCCCTTCTCATTCACAACGTGACCAAGAAATTGTACTTCGCGAATCCAGAATTCGCATTTTGAGAACTTTGCATAAAGTTTCTCCTTTTTCAGTAGCTCCAAGATGGTTCTGAGGTGTTGCTCGTGCTCTTCTTTCGTCCGAGAGTAAATCAAGATATCATCGATAAATACAATCACAAATTTATCGAGATATGGTTTGCATACGCGGTTCATCAGATCCATAAAGACCGCTGGTGCATTCGTCAGCCCGAATGGCATCACAAGAAACTCGTAATGCCCATAGCGTGTTCTGAATGCAGTCTTTGGTACGCTTTCCTCTTGGATTCTCAGCTGGTGGTATCCAGACCGAAGGTCGATCTTGGAATAATCTCTTGACCCTTGCAACTGGTCAAACAAGTCGTCAATCCTCGGTAGTGGGTACCGATTCTTGATCGTTAGTTTGTTCAGTTCCCTGTAATCAATACACATCCGCATGGTTCCATCCTTTTTCTTTACGAACAAAACTGGAGCTCCCCATGGCGAGAAGCTTGGCCTTATGAATCCTTTATCCAACAACTCCTGGAGTTGTGTAGATAGTTCTTGCATTTCGGATGGCGCAAGTCTATACGGTGCCTTGGCTACAGGAGCAGCTCCCGGAACCAAGTCTATACGGAATTCGACTTGTCGTTGCGGAGGTAGTCCTGGCAGATCCTCAGGGAACACATCAGGAAATTCCTTCACCACAGGAATGTCCTCGAGTTTCGGCTCCACAGCCTTCTTGTCTATTACGTGTGCTAGGAAGGCAACACATCCTTTCCTTAAGCACTTCTGTGCCTTCATGCAACTGATGATCCGAAGAGGCGCGTCTCGTTTTTCTCCATGCACGATGAGAGTTTCATCATTCGCCAAAGGGATGCGAATGATCTTCTCATGACAAATAACTTCAGCTTTGTTCTTGGACAGCCAGTCCATTCCGACTACCACATCGAAGCTACCCAATTGAATAGGTAAGAGGTCGATGCTAAAGCTTCGTTCACCAAGTTCTAGCGTGCACCCTTTAACTACTTCGCCCGATTCAACAAGTTTTCCATTGGCTAATTCTATGGAATATGGGACTTCTAATCTACTAGATTCTATTCCGAGCGTACGTTTAAATTCCACAGACATGAAACTATAGTCGGCACCAGTGTCAAATAATATGGATGCATAGTGATTGTTAACTAGAAACGTACCGGTGACCACGTTAGGGTCCTCGCGTGCGTCCCTTGCTCCAATCACAAATGCTCGAGCCTGAGCATTGTCTTTCTTTGGGCAGTCTCTCATGAAATGATCGTTGCTTCCACACTTGAAGCATCCTTGGTTTCGCCCTTTCCCGTTATCATTCCTGTTACCAGCACCGTTTCCATTTTGATTCTTTCCCTTACTCCAACAATCTTCTGTTCGATGACCCAATCTACCACACTTGTCGCACCTTGGAATGCGACAAGCTCCATCATGGTGATACTTGCATTTTTGGCACTTAGGCATGGTGCCTTGGTATCCTTTGGCCGAAGTCTTTGACTCCTTAGAGGGGTTGGTGTCACGTTTCTTGTTGGAACCCTTGTTGTTGCGAGTTACTTGATTCAGGGTCGAATGCTTTCTCTTCTTGTCACCGGACGACTCAACATGTGTCTCGGTCTTCTCTGTTGGGTTCAACGATAACTTCTCCATACGAACACAATCCTCAGTAAGACTGACAGCCAGAGTTACAGCCTCAGTGATTGTTTGTGGTTTGGCCGACGTCACCATGCCACGAAATTATGGGGCCAATCCCCAAATGTAGCGTTCAACGCGCTTGAATTCGGGAGTCACCATGTAAGGAATCACCCTAGACAAATCATGGAACCTCCGAGTATACCCAGTGATGTCAGCTCCTACCATAGTCAAGTGCCAGAACTCTGTCTCCAACCTTTGGAGTTCGGCACGAGAGCAATACTTCTCTCTCATCTTCTCCTTCAATTCATCCCAAGTCATGCCGTATGCAGCCTCATCGCCCAGCGTTTGAACTTGCAAATTCCACCATGTCAGTGCTTCGTCGACAAACAGCCCAGTAGCAAAAGTGACTTGCTGATCTGCGGTACACTTGCTCATGCGGATTGTGGCTTCAGTCTTTTCCGTCCAACGCACAAAGGCTACTGCTCCTCCAGTGCCATCGTAGTTCATAGGTTTGCAGTCGAGGAACTGCTTGAAGGTGCAGCCTGTAATTAACCCAACCAATTCACTTATGAGCAATCGAAGAAATAATGAAACAAAGACCGTTCATAAATTTCTTCATGCTTAGTAAATTGTTCTAAGGTTACCTTGAACTGCGTTTCCACCGGACGAATCTCCATGTCCGTTACGCCTGGCACTGCTTGGCCCTCCACTGTCTTGGGTACGGTTCGCCTCGTACTGGGCGATAGCAGCAGAGATTCTCTCTTCCAGTAGAGCGTTCAGCTCTTCAGCAGTTTTTGGTAGTGAGGGAGGAGGAGGTTGATCATCATTGCGAGCATTCACAGCTTTCCTGGGTGCCATGTTCTGACAGAACATAACACAGCAGGGTTAGGCATTTGTTTTGACGTCGTCATACTGGACAGTAGTAGTACATATTCACAGGTATATACCACATAATTAACATCAAATAATTATTACTCTAGCAGAGTACTTAGTAGGCTTGTACTGAGGGAATCTATACGTGACAAGACTTGCTGTGATTTCTATGCACTGAATTCCATAATTATGTATGCATCCATAATTACGTAACTCCTTGCACAGTCTGCACAGTTCGTTTCATCCTCGTATCTCTTCCTTCGGATGGGCCATCGTTGCAGGCAAAGTCACGTATACCTGTGACATTCTACATCTAGTATATGCTAATTATCACACATAATTGCACGTAATTTCTCAGTTAAGACAAGTGCTACTCCTGTGCACCCTAAGTCTCGTAGTGTCTTTTCTAGACTCGTGTAGTCAGTTTCAGGTAGTGGATGTCGCGGGACGTTTTATGCAATGAAAACTCTTTGAAAATTGTTTTCGTGATAGGATCCTAGAGATTGTAGACTAGACTCGAGAAGGAATCCTGGTTCACTACAATCGCAGCTCTGATACCAATCTGTCACACCCCTTTCTGCGGCGGAAGCACGAGGTGTGATCATGAAAGGTTCTCATTGCATACGAAAGGTAAACATACTACATGCTCATGAAAATAACTTCAAATACCATAACTTGAAATCATAAGTTAGCGTTTACAACGCGAGTTAACATAAAACATTGTCTTAAAAGGTTTACACTTTATTTAAAGACAAACACAAGCGACATCCACGAGCATAAGAGAGACCACGCGCACATCCATCCTAGTTACCTGAAATACATGTGAGTTTTGGAAAAACGTCAACATAATGTTGGTGTGAATTCATGCCGTTTTGTTTTGCACTTTTGTATACTTTGTATGAAAACATATTTTGTGAATAAATCGAGTTTTCATTAAATCCAGTTTCATGTGTACACCACGTACTCATGTATGATTCAAATTCTTCTAGAGTACCCCACGTACTCAAGTATAATCCATGCTTTTCTTGAGTACCCCATGTACTCAAGTATTCATCAAGTTTTAGAATGGTATGAGTTTTTATGTAAATTAAGTATTCCTGTATGTATCAGGATTGTTAATGGGTTGCAAAGCCATTAACATGTGACACGACATAGGAAGTCACCAAACCTTAGGCATTTAATTGGTATATTCTGAGACACAAAAGCACTACTCGATACTCGCCCTCATCGAGAGTGTGGCTGCCCGGCACCCGTTAGATCTAACCTTTTGTTCTGCGGTCTAGGTATATTGTTGATTAATGGTGCTTCTGTACCCTATTCGTGACACGATTCCTCGCATCATTTTTCATAGCGCATCCTACTTGGTACTCGTTTCTCACCAAGCGCGCTTCTCATATTCCTATTTCACAACACACTTGGTACTCGTTCTCACCAAGTGCGCTTCTCGTTTTCTTATTTCACAACACACTTGGTACTCGTTCTCACCAAGTGCGCTTCTTGTATTCTTATATCGCTACACACTTGGTACTCGTTCTCACCAAGTGTGCTTTTTATTATCATACCATTTGTTAAACATAAAAATATCTGTAACATGTATTTCACCCCCGAAGTTATAAAACTGAAAACAGTTAAGAGAAAAGGGGGAGCATGAACTCACAACTTTGCGTTCCTTGCGTCGTAAACTTCACCGGATTTGCTTAATTAACGTCGTAACCTATACGCGTTTTCTTAACGTTAGTCACTAGACTTGCGTCGCACAAGTACAGTCACTCTCTTTTGTGTATATTTTCTTGTGTTAAAAATATTTTATATTTTTAACTAAATGTCTTACTTATATCATTTTCTCACAAATAAATATAAGTCTTTTGTGTTTTGCACTTTGCACCCGAATTATGTATCTTGTATGTTGTATTTTTTTGTATTTTTACTCGTTACGAGTATCTCCAATTCATATTATTTTTACTCTAAAAATAATATATATCTAGTTCACAAAATAATCACATAATCATACAAGCGATAAATATATATACTCTAAATATATATTTAACAAGTTTTATTTATGAAAATCCTCCTCCGGTATTTGGAAATTTTGTAATAAAAATCATGGCGAAGTTTGTTTGGAAAACAAGCCAAAAATATATTCATAACACTTGTCACAAAAAAAATATATTCTAAGTGTTATTTTCTGGAAAAATTTCGCCAGAGTTTCCTCTGTAACTGGAGGTGGCCACGCTTACTAGCGTATCATTTTCTTTTAAAAATTCAACCAATCAATTTCCCAATCATCATAATACCATCTTCAAATATCAAACTAGTCAAAATAAACACAAATCGCATACACATGAACTTGCAAGTTGTGTAAAATTATGTAGTAACTCTTCAACACATTTAGTAGGTTTTTCCATCTCTAAAAATAAAGTCGGTTTCTTGGAAACCTTATTTTTAAAGAACATGAAGTTTTACAACTTCTAGTTGGTTTTTGCGAAAATTATTTCTTTGTTAAAACTTTTGTTACACAAGTGTCCACACACTTGTTTGTTCACAAAAACACCTCTAGTTCATGAAAGATCCGACTTAAAATAAGACTTGTATATATTTTACTTGGTCCTTCGAAAATACCACTTGTAGATCCTTAGATCTACTAGTTTAGAACTCCATTTTATAAGAAAAACTATTTTTACACAAGTTCATGTTTGTGGGTGAAAGGGTTCATCATCTAGTTATTTTTACACTAAACATAGTGCTAGTTCATGTTCCATAAACATGACCTAGCGTGGTTAGATGATGATCCGATCCCCTACTAGCATCCAACAATAATAAATAACCATAACAAAACAAGTTCCATAAGTTTCACACTAATATTTACTCATTAACCACTTTGTTCATCATTTTTAGTAGGCTTTAAACTTTGATCTCTAGTGTTCATAATTTTTACCCGATAAATCTCTTATTAACCACTTTAAATAAGATCAAGAGAGTGTTTAGAATCACTTACAACTAGCACAAGGCTAGGGAAGAAACTAGACGAAAAGTGGGTGGTTAATAGCGTTGTGGTGAGGTCTTTGGCAAACCGTAAGCACCAAGCCTCCTTGTACGTGATCCTTCACACTTGAATGTATATAGAATTGCAAAATTGAAATTGAATGATGGTGATGGGTGGCTTGTGGTGTTCGGCCGTAGGTAGCCAAGGGAGAAAGAAAGTGATTTCTTTGTTAAGTGTTTATGAAAATGGAAGTCTTATCCATGATGCACACTTATAGTCCATTTTCTATTATTACCCATAATATAATATGTAGTCAAGATATTGAACAATAAGATTAAAATAATCAACAAAATGTGAAGGTTTGTTCCCACATGGGGAACCGATGGGTTGTATTGGGGGGTATTTAGTTGGATTTTAATTAAATAGTTAGGCACTAGTTTATTTAGTTAGGTGTTTAAATTAAGTTACTAGGGTGTAGTGTTATGTAACGGGTGTTAGGGTATTCGGGGATCCTAACTAGCTCAGAAAAAGAAAACAATGTCAATGACAATATTTTTAGGTCTCGGGTAAAGTCCGGTTGATCGGTTGGATATTAATCCGTTAAAGTGCTAAATTACACTTTTTAGTGTCTTTTAAGTACCCTTCTTGTACCCTTTCAATTCCCAACACTTAGGGAAATATTCTGGATGATAAAACGAAATTTCTGCATAATATTCATATGCTTAAATGCTGAATTATTGCTGAATTATACAAAATTCTGCACTTAAAGTGCGTTTCGGGGCTTTTTAGTGCTTATTTTTGCTTTCGCAATGTTTATAAATTAAACCCTTATATGTACTCTTGGGTTTTAATGTACTTTTGTCGTCGGACCTACACCTAGGCCTCAATTCTAATGTTTGGCTGCTTTCTGCAGTTCTGTTGACACAGTGTGTCTTACCGGTGAGTTTACTATTATTTCTGACGCAACGCTCTCGTTTATGCATAAAGCAGTATTCTATAGCATACAACGTGCATGAATTCACTTGCTTAACATCAAATCAGTCAATGCTGATACTTAAGCACGTAATTGCAGTCATTAAATAATGATTAAAGTGTACGGAAATTACCGGTTTTTGTGCCAGTTGTCACAAAAGAGGAGCTGGTAGCAGCTGATTATGGGCCAAAGAATTCTGTGTCAAAGTGGGGAGAAGCTAGGGTCAAGGCCACCTATAAAAGGTTGGAGGAACTTAGGAAGAAAGATCCAACAGCTCCACAAAAGCCTGACTACTCCAAAGTAGAGGTCTCAAAAAGACCACCAAAGCTGCAAGCCAAAAGAACCATTGCTCCAGCTGGTGCTGCCATCTACAAAAGAAGGAGTCAAAACCAGTTGGGTGCTGAAACAGTTCAAGATCTAATTGCTGGAAATGACCTTGTAAAAAGAGGGAATTAGATTAATGATGAAAGAAGATCCTGAATTGGAACAATCTGCAAGTACTGCTCAGCCAGTCATGAATAGGCCTGCTTCACCAAATACCGCATCCAATAAAAATCTCCCAAGAAACCTACCAGGCTCAAAAGTACTAAAGTGGAAAACTGATAAACAGACCCACGTACTGACAGTGTTCAAGTCTAGTGGAGAAGTGAAGAAATTAACAAGGGAACAAGCTCTTGGCCAGAGTCTTGAAGATTTGCAGGATCTCCTTGATCTTCCACTTAGCAGGGATGAAGATGATACAGATGCCTTAACCTTTGAATTACAACTCAAAGGGCAAATAAGGGAACTGCTGATGAGGCAATAAAGATCTACAATAATGGAGATTTTTGGCATTATCTGTTCCAGGGGGAGATTGTTGGGATTGAACCCTGCCAAAGGAACAGATAATAAAAGCCAAAACTGGATCAGAGCAGTGGATCCAGAATAAGCAGATGTTTGCATGCAAGTCTCTCCCCTTGAAAGTGGTTTCAACATCTGCTAACCTCCTATCTGCTGATCATGCAAACTGTTGACCTACAACTGCTGAGCAAGTCAAAGACTGTTGAAGAACTAAAGCTTTGCTGCTCAATCTACTACCTTGTTTCAAGCACTGCTGATCATGACAAGTACTGCTGGGTTCACAGCAGTGGAAGGATGCAGCAGCTGTTTATGTTTACTTTATGTAATGAACTGTAAACATCAGTAGTTAGTATAGCAGTGTTTGTATAGGTCAGTTGTTAAGAGTTTGTTAGAAGGTTAGATGTCACTTTCATGGTGACGTCAGCTTAGATGCTCAGTGGTTTGCTAGTGCCGATAAATAGAACAGTGCTCTGTACTGTTCTGTTTAGCTCTTTCACCATCTTATTCCTGTACGAACAAATACTAAGCTCGAGCTGAGGGGGAGTTTGCAAAGCATACATGCAATTGTAATCAAAGTTTGAAATAAATTTAAGCATTTGATTCTTTGTTGAAAATGTATGTTTGAAAGCATTTCTTCTGTTTGATTGTGAAAAGTTTGCTTCCATTTAATTTCCGCTGCACTAATCTTTCACTGTTCATCTTAATTCAAACACAAATCACAATCAATCCAAACTCAGATTCTAACAGACGGGTTACCAGACTGTCGGCAAATGTCCTAACTCAAGCTTTTCCGGCCGATTGGAAGGGTCGTTGCTCGATAGTGTATCAACGGCGTCGACGTGATCGTTGCTCTGTGATTCCGGCTGATATGACTGCTTCTGCTACGGGTGATGGGAGGGGTGAAAACCCCTGGATTGTTGACCCTCATCCTCTTGCTTGGTATGGTGAAGTACTGCATACCCCTTTAGATGTGTTGGATATGTTTCCTAGTGTTTAGTTTGTTTATTTTGTAACTAATGTTTCGATACACGGCTGTGTTCTGTATATTTTGTTAATGTGCTTTGTTGCACAAGTAACTTTTTGATGCACTGCTGTGCATATGGGTTTTTTGTTATTGTGCGTGGTGCGCAAGTGATTAAATATAAGGTGTGTTTGAATTACAATATGTTGCATGTGTATAATTACTTTGTTTAGGTAAGGCGAATGACCCATCGCCACAAGCATCCGATGGTCCCAGTGTCGACATCTTGGCCATTCCAAAAGTAGGCAATAGATATCATCAGACCATTCTCGGAAGGCCCAGGTGGGGTAAGATTCGTTGTGGTAGCTATTGATTACTTCACCAAATGGGTTGAGGCCAAACCTTTGGCAAACTTTACGGGAGAACAAATGAAAAGGTTCGTCTTAGATAACATCATCTGCCGGTTTGGAATACCATTGGAACTGGTCAGCGACAATGGTGTTCCGTTTGCAGAGAAACCCTTCAAACCTTGGTGTGAGCAAATGCACATATGACAGGTTTTCACGTCGGTCACCCATGCTCAAAGTAACCGGGTTAGTAGAAAGGGCCAATCAGAGTGTGATCAGGGGAATGAAAGGAAGGTTTGGACGGAAACAAAAAGGCTGGTTGAAAGAATTACCATTTCTCCTCTGGGCTTACAGGACAACCCCAAGGTCACCAATGGAGAAACGCCTTTTAGCCTAACTTATGGGATGGAGGCGGTCATTCCCGTTGAAATAGGTTCACACAGCAAGATTGAAGTTGCGGGATACTGAGAACGACCAAGACCATCGAATGAACCTCAACCTCTTGATGGAAAGAAGAGAAATTGTTGTCGTCAGAGAGACCGGGTACAAAAAGAAAATGGAGAAATATTATAATGCAAGAATGAAGAAGCTTAACCTGACCCAAGTGGGAAGGACCATACAGGGTCGTGTGGGCCAATGGCAAAGGAGCATGCAAGTTCAAGGGAAAGAGATCCCAAGGACTTAGAACCTCATGTAGCTCAGAAAGTACTACACGTGAGGATCGACCCTCATAGAGAAAGAAATGAGAGACGGCCTTAGGGCCACTTTTGTAATACAACTTATAACTAAGTTCTCTCTCTTTTATAAGAATATGTACTGCGGCATCCCCCCAACACTTTTGGTAATGAATGGTTTATTTTGTGAATTATTCAAACACCCAAGGACTATTAAAGAATATGATCCAACAACGGGGTAACGCACTAAGCCAGACGTGCCTAGCGGTTGTGGACCCCAAGAGATAAAAAAAGAATAAGTAATATACACACGTCTACATAAGCATAGCAAACATGCTAATTAAAAGCCCGGCCGTGGGGCAAGACGAAGTCGACTTGTCCAAAGGAGGCAAACAACAGTTTATTGCTACAAACAGCAATCACAAACTCGTTCAGACTGTTTCCTTACAAAATACAGATTTGTAAACAAGCTAGAGATCAATTGTGCACAAGCACACCGAAGATTTGTAAACAAACTACAAATAAAGTGTATGCAAACACACATCATAAACGAAGATTTGTAAAATAAGCTACAAATGAATAACTGCTCTTCCTTTGCAACTCCTGGCAAAATGCAGTCCTGAGGAAAAAAAGCCCAAGGAGAATACAACGTTCAGCCCCTCCCGAGGCATGAAGATGGGCCACAGCTGCAAACAACCCTTGCAAAAAAGAAAGAGCAAACGACAAACAAAAAAGAGTACACAAACACCCCAAAAACTCAAAAAACAATAACGATCAAGGATCACAAGCATCAGCATAGCCAAACATAAACATAAGGAGGCCCCAACACAAAGGCATCCGGTCCAAAAGAAAAGTGTTCAGGGTGAAGCAAGTTTAGTGTTAGGTACAACCATATCAAAGTTAATTGTTTTGAAACAACTACGGAGAATCATCTCATGTCAAGGACTTGGGGGAAGAAGGGCTAGCAGGTTCAAGTAATGATTTGAGTTCATCCAGGGACATCAACGGTTTATCAGTTATCTTGACAAGGAGAGCAGGGGTCTTCCCACCAAATTCTTCATCAAATTTGGCCAAATGTTTCTTGGCCTTAGAATTGTAGTGTGGGGTCTCTTTCCTCTTTAAACCTTGAGAGGAATAAGAGTACCCATCCTTCAGACCCGATTGATAACCTACGTCCCTGAATGCCCTGTAAATCCTCTCAAGACTGCCTTTGAATTCCTCAGACCGAGAAAAAGCAGAGAGGAAAAGCCTAAACTCTTAAGACAACAACCAATGACGTTCAGCAGCTAGCTTCTGGCTGTCATCCTGAGCAATCTCAAAGTCAGCATACAAAATCTCGACATCCGCGGCAAAGACAGAGGCAGCTTCCTTGTAGTACATCACGTCTGCAAGCAAACATTCCTTCTCATCCCGCCAAACCCTCTCCTTTTGCTCCAACAACGCCCCAGCATTCTGAAAAAAGAAAAAGGGAGGAAGGATTCGAAAAAAAAGAGGAGGAGAGGAAGGAAAAGAGACATTACCTCCCTCTCCAAGAGCTTCCTTTCAGAATCAACCACCCGGCACCTGAGTTCGGCAGCAACTGTTTGGGAGGTTTTCAACTCACTCATCAGTCCCTCGTTTACGTCCCTCAAAGCATTAACACTTTGCAACATGCCAGCACCCCTAAAGAAACCTTCACAAATAGACATACTATATTGGTCATCAAAACTTTCCGGGTCCAATGCAAAGTTGATAAACCTATGTGAAGGGGGGAGGGCATGAGCCATAAAATCTCGGGCAACCTTGGGGGTCTCAACAACTATGGAGAGGGTTATCCTCCATCTGGGAACATATGCAACGGGGAGACCTTTAGCAAACAGGGGTGCCAAAAGGGAACGAGGGCGAAAGCAGTCCGGAAACTTAAATTTTCTTTGGTCGGTGGCTTGGGTAGGAGAAACTTCAACAACAGGATCAGTAGGAGCATCACTAACTTCTGGAGCTTTACCTTTAGCCCGGGACGAGGCAGGGGCTGTAGGGATCACAATGGGGGCTCTGGAACTCCCCTGCATCATAAAAAAGAGAGGGGGAAAATAGAATATAGAAGTAAGAAGGGGTAAAGAACCGAACTATGCAAAGAAAGAGCTAAAAAAAGCATGGTAAACTCATAAGACATCTCCCATCTCGGGGTTTACAATGCCTCCAACCACAAACGAAACTCCTTTACAATCAGCCTGCAATAAGCTCCACAAAGACATCTCTGCAAAAATAAATAAACACTAGAGATGACTGGACAAAACAAAAACAAGGGCCGCAAATCGAGACATGATCAATATCATCGCGAAGGCAAATTGTAGGATCGTGTTTCGACCCGAACGAGTCATTCAGAGGAGTTTTGATCAGATACAGGTGTGGAAAACAAGTATCTGACTTAGAAACAGCTAGCAAATCACTTTTAACACCTTTTCCTATTGATTTGACAACGATTACATCCAAATCTCACACCGGCAGCACTTCGGTATGAGTTACAAGGGAATGTTACATGGTTTCGCTTATGTGACCCTTTATATAGGGCTTCAGGTTTCGCTCCAAGGGACATTCCGTATGAGCGAAACCACCAACTGACATATAAGCGAAACCTCTAGGACCATATAAGCGAAACCTCTATGTTCCTATGAGCGAAACCCTGACCTAGAATACATACAATCTCCTGTTTTCTAGTATAACATGCCCTGATCTAACAATCTAAGACTAAGACTCGATACAAGACGAAGTCGACAGATGTAGTGCACCAACAAACTCCCCCTCAGATGTTGACGAGTCGTTCATCGAGTTTTTCACAATACAGTGTCTTCACATCTTCAGCCTTGATCAGTCTCTGGGCTTCTCTCTCTATCTTCATCTCTTTCTCTTTTATCACCAACAAACCTCTTCTCTTGGATGTTGACATCTTCTAAATCTATCATCATCAACATGTACTCCCCCTCAAATGTTGACTCTTCCTGGATAACACTTCTACCACAAACATAAGTTTTATGATAAACATTAAAGCATATAGACACCATTTGAAACTATCACAAACAAGTATATAAATTCATTTCTGATGAACCACTTAGAACTATATCGTTTTTCTTATCAAAACAACACACTCTCCCAAATCATCTGTTCATCATGTTTAGCACTTGGAATTTTGAAAATCAGCTTTTCAATATCAGTCATCGAAAATCTTTTTGAATTTTTTAAAATTTATGCTAAAACACACTGAAAATCTTTTTGGATTTTGTGGAAGAAATTAATTGACACCACTTGTAAAGACAAAGACTAACACTAAGAGAAGAAACAACAAGATGCAAAAATGAAAATATTTACAAACAATATTTTTGTGAGTTCGTGTAAGAGGATCATATCAGTTAATGAGACGTGTCACTAACACCGTTAAGCTTCATTTCATTTTAAGTTCTAAACAATTCACGTAGATTGTCAGTATATTTGTCCTCTTAAATTTTCACACAAATTTCAACTGATCCGAGATACGATGTTAATGTTTTAAGAACTTAAACTTATCTGTGTGTCCCACTACTTGAATATACTCCCGTATCTAGATCCCAATATTCAGTCTTACAGGTGAGTATACCACAGATGATATCTGTAAATGGGTTAAGTGTGAGGGTCGTGAGAGCTCAGGTCGATACTTCCGTATACGCAAAGAGATGACGGCTTCGACTTTTGGTGAGTCCCCTTTAGAGGATCTTTTGATTTCAACAGCAGCGACTATCAATTTTATTGTTTCATCAGCTTGCTGAGGGCGATGCTATGTTTCAAGCATTTGCAGAAAGCATTATCCGGGGACTAGGTCAGTACTTCCATACAGCAGAAGTCCCGGGATAATACCCCAGATATCACTGAGCATAAAGACCTAGTATCTCAGAATAAGGGATCTTTCAAACAAGATTTCAGAGGTTACCTATATATTCAAGCAGTTTTGTTAACCCACAGAATAAGCAAGTTTGAATTTAGGTTTATATCTCGTCACAATTTACTAAAAGTGTGAAAACCTACCGACACATCCGCAGTGAGATTGTTTATCACATTTTATCTTTACATATCTTTAGCATGTTATGACAGTCCACTGATGTACTAACATTTCCTCTTTTCATAAACCCATTTTTATTATTTATCATGTTTTTGGCTTTTTCAGATTTTCTAATGTTTTTGGATTTTCTGAAATTTTCTACTCCCCCTAAAATGCAAACACATAAAAGAAAATTTAAAAACTATCTAAGCTCTTGACCCACTTAAAACATGAAATGTAAAACAAACTGTACAAAACTTGACAACCGATATCAAATCACATCAATTCGCCATTCACTTGGCATAAACAATCAGAACTCCCCCTATCAACAAACTATTTTCCCATTTAGATTTCAAAACACTTAAGTTTGTTTTAATCAAAATGGTTTTTCCGGAAAATAAGTTTGATTGATTGTACCACTTGTAGGTTTATCAATTTGGGGATGTGGTTCATCATCTTGTCTTTCAACCATTTGTAGGAAAATACAAGTACAAATTAATGTCCTTGATTTACCATATGCAAGTATGCACCATCAAATCTTCAAACCACTTGTAAACAAACACAAACAAACCTTTTTACCGTTTGTATGATTGACATTACCGTAGCCAATTCCTCAAGAAAGATGCCGATACCTGCTCCTCGCTTACTAACCTGGGAGCTCCGGCAAGTCAGGTTTTTAGTCGAAGAAAATATCCACCCAATCCTGACCAGCCTTGGGTTTTACCGAGTCACCATCACTCGGTTTTTTACCTTTCCTCTTCTTCTCATAAAATTCATTAACCCCTTTGACTTTTCGATCAATCATCTTACCAAAGATATGCTTTACCATGGGGTTAAAGACCTTCTCAACATCAAACTCCTGTTTGTCATTATAAAATTGGTTAGAAATGTCAACTTTACCAATTTTCTTCTTATAATTTTCAGCCCGAAGTGAAGGAAAATCCTCATCATTCACAATCGGAACTGAGTTTTCAACTTTTGAAATATTTTCATTTTTTGAAACAATTTGTGGCTCATCTGACCTTGTGGAGTCAGATTCATCGCCAGAAGATAGCTTCTCTGATTTTGACCTATCAAAATCATCGCTAGAGCTTTCAGCAACTTTCTTAACAACCCATTTCTTGTTGTCAGATTTAGCTTTCTACTGCTAAAACTTGTTTGAACATTCACCAATTTCAAATGTAGAATTTTTAAACAATTTGGTTCTATCAATTGGTGATTCAAACTCAACCACTTGCTCTTTGAGTTTTCGAGATACTTCATGTTTTGATTGTATTGCCTTAGAACAATCTCTGGCAATATGTCCAACAGTGTTGCACTGAAAACAGGTTCTCGTATCTTTCTTCTGCTCAGCCAATTTCTTCAATTCATCTTGCTTCTTCGCAAGGAACTCATTGTTTGACTGCCTCCAGAAATCTTTCTTTTCTTCTTCGTCTGCTGACGTACCTGAAACAAATGTCATTTTGGATTTAAAATCACGAACATATTTTTCATTTTTCTGTTTTTCTGTTGGAGTAAAACCAAGACCTTTCTTTTTGAAATTACCGATATGGTTTGATTTCTTTTGGAAACCAGGACCAGAACTGTAACTCTTTTTCTTGTTTAATCTTTGTTGAACTCTTGAGGTGTAAGGTTTAGATTTTTTATTAAGACATAAGTCTTTTATTTCAGAAATATTAATTTCTGTAAGTTTGAAAACCTTGTTTATCAATTCAGTTTTGACACCTCTTATTGGAAATTCCTCATCAGAATATAATTTGTCAGAATCATTCAAAGTGTAAGCAACTTTAAACGTTTCATCATCCAAATTAGATTTTGATAACAGGAATTCTTTGTTATAAACTATTTTTCCCTGTTTATCTTTTTGACCCAGAGTGCTTGACTCAGACTTTGACTCTGACGCGGACTCCGACTTTGACTCTTCTGTTTCATCGTTTTCTAACACATGATCCACCACTATCTTCATCAATTGAGATTGTTGATCAGTGTCAGATGATGTGAACGTGACATCAATACTTTCTGGTAGATTGACTAACGACTCTGACTCCCACTGTAAGTTTGTTGCCTTTTTGACTCTTTCATCATTTGGATTTCTAGCCAAATATCCATTTTCCAGAGGGGGTGGACACTTGTTGTAACTAACACTTTTTTCCTTACCAGATGTAGTTTCTACAGTGCCTTTCTTCTTTTTAGTCTTTTTCACTGGAGTCGTTTCTTCAATCTTGTCTTCTAAAACTTTCTTTTCTTCAGTTACATCATTGTCCTCAAATGCCTTTAAGCTTTCAGCTGTTGGATAAATCCTGTCAATAACATAAGACGAACATGAGTAGCTTTTCAACAAACGATTAACTCTTTTAGTTTCAATTCTTTGAAGTTCAAGTTTCTGTTCGAGATCAGCACACTTCTCAATATAGTTGTTTACAACTTTTTGCTTAACCATGAAAGCTCCCTGAAGTGTTTTCATTGCTGTAGCCTGCTCCTCACTTGTATCGTTGTACATGTTCATTGCCTTATTCAACACATCATATGATTCTTTTAATTTGTTCATGTTGTGTATCAATGAACTGTTCTGTTTCTTTACAACTTCACAATTTTCACAAGTTATTGGACTTTTCTTTGCAATGGCTTCTTCACCAATCTCAAACTTTGGAGTTTCTTTCACTTTTCTTCTCACTACCGGTACTATCTCGTCATCACTGCTAACCGGTGTCTTTACCTTTTTCTTTTTCTTCTTTGCCTTCTCATCCTCACTATCACTTTCTGCCATCATCTTCAAATGTTTTTCCATTTGTTTGGCATAATACTCAGTATCATCATCGCTTTCTTCTTCAACTCTGGCAACAAAAGTTGTGTAAGCTGTAGCTTGATCAGGAATGTAGTTATCCCAAGAAAAGTTCTCCCAACTAAAACCCTCGGGTAACTTTTCATCATCTTGATCAATTACCAAGGCACTACCATCACTTCTCTTCAAAAAATCTTGATTAACCACACAAGCTCTCTTTCCAGAATCTTCAATTATGGGTCTTCCATGTGCAGTTTGTGCTTGATGTTGATGTTGTTGAGACGGTTGTTGAGCAACCTGATGGTAGATGGCTTTTCGATAGTAATCATTGTTGTTGTTGAAAGGATTCTGTGCTCCACTTGCTTCGCGGTTGGTGCACTCCCTCTTGAAGTGACCTTTCTCCCTGCAACGAAAACAAGTAACTTTAGATTTGTCAAAACCTAAAGTAGAAACATTAGCCTCACGAAGATCATCTCTCCCCGTGATCTGCTTGAATTTCTCAGCTCTCCTTAACACGCTTGCCAAACACCATTTTATGTCCATCAGTTCCATCTCTTCAGCATCTATCTAGTCGTAATCTTCCTTGGTTAGCATTGGATTTCCAATACGACCTGCAACAAAACAACTGTAAGATTCTAAAACCATTCCTAATAAAGACATGTGGTTTTTAGCAACTTCTTCAGAATAATCTTGATCATTTTCAAGATTTAAAACAATATTGCACTGAAGTTTTCTCCCATTTTTAGTTGCTGAAATGTTTGGATCAAAAGATGGAAATGATGTAAAACTTGTTTTGCTGTTTGATCCTGATGATGAACTTCCAGGAGAATTCTTGGCATTGTAAGCAGTTTTTATTTTTGGAGATAGATTTGTAGATTTCTCATTTACTCCTGCTTTGTAATACAACCCAATATCTTGTTCACCATCGAAATCTTTCATTCGAACAATCTTTCTTTGTTCCATTTCCTGAGCTTCCAACTTCTCAATGAATTTGCTCAAAGTTAACGTGCTTAAACCCTTTTTGTTTCTGAGCATCATCAGATATGTTCCCCAAGTTTCATGTGGTAAAGCATCTGCAAGTTTTTCAATCAACTCTTCATTGTCTTTGTTGATGCTTAACCTCTTCATGTTCACTAACAAGTTGCAATATCTTTCAATGATTTGTTTTGTACTCTCATTCTTCAATCCGCTAAACAGATCAAACTCCTTTTTCAAAAGCGACTTCTTATTTTTCACCATCTCCTGACTACCAACAAATTTTGAACGTAATGCTTTCCAGATAGAATAAGAACTCCCATTGTGTTGCAGCAAGACCATAATATCTTCCTTCACAGCTTGTTGTAGCAGACTTAACATCATCTTCTCATTCTTATATTTCTTTTTGTCATCGGCACTCATGTCTTTAATCGCAACTTCCTCTTCATCATCATTTAACGGTCTCACATACTTTGTTTCAACACACTCCCAAGCGTCTAGGTAGTTAGCTTGAACCCAATTTTCGAAACGACCTTCCCAACCTTTATATTCTTCAATGTTCAATAGTTTGGGTGGTTTTTGCATTGTACCCGTTTTGTTTTCGAGCATTGTAGTTTGTGCAACAGTGATCGGGGTAACCGGAGTAGCGAATGCGTTGTAAAATTCCTCGTCCATTCTGAAATTTTCAAAAATTTCTCACAACAATCCTTAAAAGCGAAATAGCAAGGTTCAGGTGTTCACAAAAGCGAAATACCAAGGTTCAGGTGTTCACAAAAGCGAAACCCCTTGTATTGTTCACTGGAGCGAAACCTTATGATGATCAAATGAGCGAAACCTCTGATTTGGTGACACAAGAGCGAAATATGATAGTCAAATGAGCGAAACCAGGTGTCCAAATAAGCGAAATCACTGAATGTATGTATAAGCGAAACTTATTCGGATCCAATTTTAGTACTTTTTTAATTCGAATTTCAATGCCAAACTCTCAGGGATTTATCTATGTTCAATTACACACAATCTGTGAAATTTTGAGCTGATTTTAACCGTTAAAATTTTCTGAATTGAAGAAAGAAGGTGTAGAAGTAAGAAATTATGATGAAATCCAGCAAATCTCTGCAGAACTCCTCCTCCTGAAGCTCTGATACCACTTGTAGGATCGTGTTTCGACCCGAACGAGTCGTTCAGAGGAGTTTTGATCAGATACAGATACAGGTGCGGAAAACAAGTATCTGACTTAGAAACAGCTAGCAAATCACTTTTAACACCTTTTCCTATTGATTTGACAACGATTACATCCAAATCTCACACCGGCAGCACTTCGGTATGAGTTACAAGGGAATGTTACATGGTTTCGCTTATGTGACCCTTTATATAGGGCTTCAGGTTTCGCTCCAAAGGACATGCCGTATGAGCAAAACCACCAACTGACATATAAGCGAAACCTCTAGGACCATATAAGCGAAACCTCTATGTTCCTATGAGCGAAACCCTGACCTAGAATACATACAATCTCCTGTTTTCTAGTATAACATGCCCTGATCTAACAATCTAAGACTAAGACTCGATACAAGACGAAGTCGACAGATATAGTGCTACCTTTATTCTCACGATAAGCTTTAGGACGAACAGGCGATGAAGGGCTCAGACCCCCCCATGGCTAGAATTCCCTCTGGGAAGTTGAAGGCTCGGGTGGTATGCTCGTGCATTTTCTTCCACAAGATGGTTTCAGCCGCTGAAAGGGCAGGGACACCGTCGTCAATAACTGTCATTGGATCCCTCGATGGAAGGGATTCAGGAATCATAGAGGATGAAACGAAGATAAACCTATTTTTCCACTCCTTCGGATAAGTGGACGTCGGCATGAAGGAATAACAAGTCAAAGAAACACTGTCTTTTCTCTTTGCAAACGTGAATCAATCTCCATCCTATTGAAGTCCGTAAAACCAACAGAAGAGAGACAATGAAGGCTCACTGAATAAGGCAGCACAGGAAAGCTCAAAATGAACTATCCTCTTAAAAGCCAAGGGGTGCAATTGTAAAAGGTGGATACCATAATGTTTCAAAAGCACCATCTTAAATGGCGACAAGGATAACGGACACCACAGAAAGAGAAAGACAGGGTGTAAACGACGATCCTCTCCGGCGAACAAACCGCCGGGTCATTCGGACCGGGTAAGCTCAGAGAAAACTCCGAAGGGATCTTGTGGGTAGCAACGAAAGATTCGAGATCCTCTTTGGTGAGGATGGAATGAATCAGTGATCGGCCCTTCCTTCTCATCGCCGGAGAATTAACAGAGTAAACGGAGAAGATACTGAAGAAGGAAAGAAGGAAATTATGGTGAAATGGGAAGTCGCTCAGGGCTTTAAAGAAACCCACTGACAAAGGTGGTAACCTTCTAATCAGGATTTTAAAAACCAACTTTTGATCTGGGGCACGTGTACAATAACGGGAAGCCCCAACCGTTGGATCAAGGAAGCCTTATCGATGCGAAGATTTGATGAGAATCGTCATCATCAAAGGGCCCCACCCCTACAGTTGAGGAGCCATTATACTGCAGCCCAAGCCCACATGCCTCGGGTCTTGTGGCTTGGGGCTAGAGATGACTTGACGACGAGGCCCACTTGGCGTTTTGTAACCTCGTCTCGGGCTCCTTTCTTGACTGGGCTCCCGAACAGGCCCAATAAGAGGGCTTTTGCTCTTCCGAAAGTAAACTATCAGAATTAGCGAGAAAAGGGACATCTTGTCTCTCTTTGATGAACATTAATTACCTGGATGGCAATAAGAGCGTATCGCTGGAGAAAGTACGATAGGACAGTTGGCCTCATTTAATGAACGAAGCATCATACCGTTGAGGACCAGACACGTGTCTGAGTCTCCCAAGGGTCCAAAGAAGCCGTTGGATGATGCCGAGAGTGCTTTCCAAGGAGATAAGCTAACTTCGCTATATAAGAAGGTCCAACATTGTTTAAGGTAAGCATTGAATACTCATCCTCATTGAATAATACCACACAGATCATTCACTCCAAACATCCCCTTGGACCACATTTACGGCTCCAAGCCTAGAGTTCACACCAACCAGGATATTCCGACGACCTTGTACTCGTCAGAATAAGCTCCTCTTTCTCCGACACGGTTACTTATTCTCACGCCGGAGTTTGGTCACGGCCTCCCCTCCCCCCCCCCCCCCCGGGTCCTCCGTGGCGAGGCTAACGGTGTTCTTTTTTGTAGGAAGACGACATCAATCCATTTTAACAACTGTGATCTTATTAGAAGTATAGTTACTTTAGAGAAAGACAAACTCTTCGGTTTCTACTATAAGTAAAACGTAATCTTGTATAACACCTGGTTTTAATGAATTTATATGTATATTTGAGATGGATTATCACAATGCTAAGAAGATTTTCGGTGATCAACTAAAGGAGAGGTGAAGGGTCGTACGTGTTGGCTAGGCGGTGACTAGGCGGCACAAGGCCATGGTGCACCGGTTAGAAAGATAAAAGGTGACAGGACGATACGTGCGATTAGGAGACATGGAACAAGACCGGTGGTAGTGGTTGTTGTGGGTTCTCACAAGATGTGTGTGGCGGTGGTTCGTGGTGGTTTTAGACAATCTTGAACCAGAATAGCTGAGAACAAATGAAGTGTGATTGTTTGCCCCTTTATAAAGATTTTGGGTAGATTCATGTACGAGATTTTAAAGTGATTTTTAAGGATGCGGCATGTTAAGGTTTGTTGAATGAAACGAAAACGAAAGTTGATTTTTAGTGCATTCGGGACTGATAAGGTATGTTATATTGATCATGTTATGAATTTTGTGGCCTTATAAGTGAAGTAATATGCATTCGTTTTGGTTATGAATAATCTACATGTGATACGGGTATGAATTGCATGAGTTTTTGCATATGTGGGACCGTATATTCAATTGTCTTTTTTATTTTAAAAACATAAAATAAATCAAAGTTATTCAATTGTAGAAGATTTAAAGAAGGGCTACAAACTGAGGATGTTAATGTAATCCTATGCAGTTAATGCAGTAAATATCGGATGTCGATCAATTTGAAATATAAGTTATCCTGGTGAGATATCAATGGGATACTGGTAATTTTAATATAATGCAGAATTTATATATATATATATATATATATATATATAGGGAGGGGCTCATGCAAGAACCACCCTTATTGTGAGAATCTTGAGAACCAATGTAAACACAACCTAAAATAGCTAAAAAAACCTAAAAAAAAACTAACCCCCACCCCCCCCCCCCCAAAAAAAAAAAACCTAAACCCCCCCCCCCCTCTCCCCCCAAGCTAAATGCTAAAAAAAACCTAAAAAAAACTAACACCACCCCCCCCCCCCAAAAAAAACCTAAACCCCCCTCCCCCACCCCCCAAAAACCTAAACCCCCCCCTCCCCCCCCCCCCCCTCAAGCTAAAATGCTAAAAACTAAACCCCCAAAAACCTAAAAAAATCTAAAAAAAATCTAAAATTTTTTTTTTTGAATTTTTTAATATTTTTTATGTTAAAATCGCTACTTTTAAAAGCAAAAAAAAAAATTTTTTTTTTAAAAATTAAAAAAAAAAATTTTTTTTGGCTTCGAAAAGTATCGATTTTTTTATAAAAAATATTAAAAAATTCAAAAAAAAATTTTTTGTGTGATTTTTAGCTATTTTTAGGCATTTTTGGTGTGTTCACATTGGTTCTCGCGGTTCTCACAATAAGAGGTGGTTCTCGCATGATCTTCTCCCTATATATATATATATATATATATATATATATATATATATAGCAATTTAACACCAATAATTCAATGATATATTAGTGATATATTATCGGTTATATCGGTCAAATATCAGTGATATATCGGTTAAAATGGTCAATATCGATGATAATATCGGTACCAATATTTTGACCGATATTTTACTAAAGGACCGATATAACCGATATATCACCAATATTAACTGCATAGATGTAACCAAAAGTTACCAATTCAAAGACACAAATTAACATGTCATCTCATGTTCAAACTTACATAACTACTTGATACAATCACATGCTAAAGTCAATAAGTCAACAATCAAACAATTATTTTGACATTTAATAAACATTCATGAAGTCTAGCTGAGATAGAGTGGTCAAATAATCTCATTCCTTTGGGGTCCGTTTGGTATGTGGTAATGGAATAGACGAAGGAATGGAATAGACGAGGTAATGGAATGCACGAGGGAATGCAATGGATCATTACCATTCCATGTCTTGTTTGGTTACCACCATGTGTGAATGGAATGAATTATTACTGTGTATGATTTGGTGGCAAGAAAAACGGATGAATAAAATTAGCGGTGAGTAGTGGTGGTGGTGGTCGGTGGTAGTGATTGTGGGTGGTTATAGGTGGCGGTGGTGGGTGGCGGCGGCGGCGATGAGTGGTGGTGGTGGCGGTGAGTGGCGATGCGGCGGGGACGACGAGTGACGGCGGCGGCGACGGCGGCCGTTGGTGGTGGGTGGCGGCGGAGGTGGCGGTGGGTGACGGCGGCGGCGGTGGTTGGTGGTGGCGGTGGTGGCATCGACGATGGTGGTGGGTGGCGGCGGTGAGTGGCGTTGGCGGTTGGTCATGGCGGTGGGTGGTAACGGTGGCGGGTGGGTGGGCGGCGGCGGCGGCGGGTGGGTTGGTGGGCGACGGAGGCGGTGGCTGTCGGGATGGTGGGTGGCGGCGATGGCGTCGGTGATGGGTGGTGGTGTTGGGTTGTGGCGAAGGTGGTGGGTTGTGGTGTTGTTAATGAATGGTGCAAAAGGGGATGGAATGAAAAAAAAACAAGGGGGGTGGAAGGAATGATTTTGAGGGAATGGAATGCCTTTTGGAATGGGTGATTCCATTCCATTGACCAACCAAACACCATTTTCTTCATTCCCTCGTAATCATCCATTCCATTCCGTCTCTCATTCTTGCATACCAAACACTACCTTGTAGTTTTGTTGATTAGAGACTTGTGAATGTGAGGGATGACACCGCCACCGGCAATGGTACCTTTGATTAGTGTGTCAAGTTCTTCGTCACCACGAATGGCGAGTTGCAAGTGACGTGGCGTGATCCTCTTCACCTTCAAATCCTTGCTCGCGTTGCCAGCCAACTCGAGCACCTCAGCTGTCAAGTATTCCAGTATTGCAGCTGAGTAAACCGCAGCGGTTGCTCCTACTCGCCCATTGGCAGATGTTCTTGACTTGAGGTGGCGGTGGATTCTCCCAACCGGAAACTGAAGTTATTAAAATCATTCTAACAAGAATATTAGAAGTTTAGAGGTGACAAAATGGATAACGAGTCAAACCATATACATATTGTACGGGTCAGGTTGACTAAAAATCATATTACATCCGTTGGATGCATTTTAATCAGATAAACAAATAATTTGGATTTGGTAACGCATCAATCAAGGTTAATTATTATTAAGTCATGTCAAAACAAACCACCAAAATACATATAATGCATCAAAATAAAAATATGAACAAGCAAATGTTCAATCAAAATTATAAAAAAATTGTAACCTAGTTGGAGCAAAAATTATTCTCATTCAAATAAAATGTTTTAACAGATGGGGCTGATTAAAGGGAACACAACCACGGTGCAATTTGAAATTAAGATGGGATAACCAAACAAAAATTTTAATTATTTCATCTAAAATAGTCGAACTTGTGTACAAATTTAAGCATGATGATGACAAACAAAAGCTGTTTTAAGAGTGTTCACGGTCCAGTTTGGGTCGCTTACGTTTTAAGCCGGGTTGGTCAAACAGGCCGATTTTCGTGGTTTACGATTTGGCAGTTTTATGGTTTTAGACAGCATAAAACCATGAACCAGACCGGCCGATCTCTTCAGTTTGGACAACTCAGTCGGCTTACAAATGAATACCCCTGTGCTATGCTATGTAGTACATAAAATCTTAGCACATAAACAACAACACTAGTTCAAGTAATAATAGTGTTATTTAACAACCTGAAGACCAGCTCGAGATGATTTGGAAGTAGGTCTCTTCTTATCTTTCTCCTTATTCGCAGCAGCCGCAGTCGTTTTTCCCGCCAACAAACCCTTTCCTCCTTTTCCCGCCATTCTAAATAATCACACAGTCATTACAGATCTAACAAAAGTAGAATAGCACTCGTGATTTTCAACAAAGGAACCCTAATTGAACTATAGAATATACAAACCTTAGAAGAAGTGTGCGATTGATTGACTGCTTGAAGTGAGTTCTAGTTTCAGAGCTTGGAAATGTATAATTTGTTTGCTTTTGCGGAGTTTGGCGGGAAATCGAGATTTTGGAAGTTTTCCCGCTTCTAAATTTTCAAAAGGAGAGTTGTATGGACCAAACCAAACAAAGCTATATTAATACGGCCTCCATGGATTTCTTTCTAGCCCAATTAGAAATTGATAATATCTATATAATTAAATTAAATTAAATGAATGTAACTCTGGCCCAATAAATGTTTATATAATTAAATGAAGAGTAAATTAGACAAATTGTACTAGGATGAGCTCGGTACCGTCCGGTACCGAACCGGTACCGTCCGGTACCGAACCGGTACCGGTACCGAAAGAATCGGTATCGAAATTCCTCAAAAGTGGGTACCGGTACCGATACCGAATATACCCGGTTCGGTACCAGTATTTGAGGGTAAAAACCGGTAAATACCGGACCGGTACCAAAAATGCTAAAAGTCGGTACCGAAAAAAGTACCCGGTTAGGTAAATTCGGTACCGGTTCAGTACCGGTACCGGGAACGAATTGCTCATCCCTAAATTGTACTTTATTTACATATAAAATTTTACTCTTTGTCCTTTGTCATTAAAATATGCACTGCGTGTCCTTTTAAGGGGACCCGTGGTGGAGCTTCTTTCCCCTGTGATGAATAAATACCACGCGTGGAACTTGGCCAAATACCACCGCCACCGCCACCCCCTTGCCATCACGCGTCAACCTTAAATCCCGTTATATTTTTGACGCGTTATCTTTTGATTGATATGAGGGAAATTGTTGGTTGGGGGAAATTGTTTGGTGTGGTGGTGAGTGATGGCCATTTCCACTAAAAAAGGTTGTGGGTGATAGAATAATGGTTGATGACATGGCAGAACTTGATTGGATGTTGTGAGTGATGGAATTTGTACAAGTGATGACCACCCTACCCCCCTAATACCAATTTTGCACACCCACTATCCTTTTCTCTAACCACCATCCACCAACCCAGTTAAATGCCATAATGTGAGGGCAAATTGTCAATTCCCTACCCTTTAAAACCTTGGACCAACACTCTTCACCATTTTCGACCATTATCATCCAACATCGGCGTCACTCCCTCCGTTCTCCACTAACCCGACAATAACCCACCTTTCACCACCCTTCACCATAACCTTAAACTGTTAGTATACCATATTCCTTCCCCACTCGCCA
This sequence comes from Helianthus annuus, assembly GCF_002127325.2. Classification (NCBI taxonomy): domain Eukaryota; kingdom Viridiplantae; phylum Streptophyta; class Magnoliopsida; order Asterales; family Asteraceae; genus Helianthus; species Helianthus annuus. Next base: position 107,988,101 of record NC_035443.2, read on the forward strand.
AACCATCACTGTAAACATAACCACCTAACAACCGTCACCACTCACAACACAATCGGATCTTTTGACGTCCACCGGAAACCTGCACAACCGATCATTTCCGACCACTATACCACATCTTTTTTCACAGCCTAAACCCGTTCACAACCATTCTTCACCTCCAATCTGCATCAACTCCACCACTGTTCTACCTTCGTTCAAACATTGTCACCAACCCGCATATTTAGTTTAAACAACCCGTCCACCATCTTCAAACCATCACCAACCTAAACCATAACCACCATCCCACCACTTTCTCCGCTGCAACCACAAATCTCCGTCACACCCAACTACCTATCATCTTTGACCATCCACTTGCAACCGATTCTTCACAAAAATCCCGTAATCCTCCCATCCTCTTCGTCATCGCAACACCAAAAAAGGAGAGAGTAGTAGAAGAGAAGAATTTTGCTAGGTGTTTGTGTGTACCGCAGAAATGTAACACCCAGAAAATATAAATCTTTTATTATAAATGTGATGTCGGTAAAAAAAATAGATGAACTAACCAGGATTAAAAGTAACCTAGTTAGATAAAAGTCTTCTAGTGACTTATAAGTGGGTTAAAACACTCAAAATATGAACTGAAGGATTTTAGAGGGACCAAAGGTGTTTAAATTGAAACTAATTATAATAAAAACATATTTTAAACACAAAACACACACTTGTGTGTGTGTTGGGTTCGATCAAACACAGAGGGGGCGACCAGAACTTCTCCAAAACCCTAGTCCATGGTATTTGATCAAAATTGAAGACCAAATTCAGTCCCAAATCAAAATCCGAACATAGATTAGTGATCAGCTCAGTGAAGAGATCATAAGGTATGTAAATTTGTAGAAAATTTCCATTTAAATTTCTGGATGAACATAGGAAATTCGAGTTTGATGTTGCATGAGTGTTGTATGGATGAAATTGGAATGATATGGTGTCTAGGGATAAACCCTAGTCGATTTCTTGTTGAAATTTTGCTTAATACTTGTGAGATTCATAATCACCATTGTAGATGATTAATGGGTTTTGTAGAAACATGATAAACACAAGGATTATGATTCTTGTTCTAGTGTAATATGAGTTTTCTGAAGTAATTTCTGAAATGTTGATGTTAAATTTATGTAAATTTGCCTAATTGATGTTAAAATTTATGTAAAAAGTTATGAACTTGATGATAGATTATGAGAAATTATGCCCTTAAGGTGTTCATGAAAATGCCTAAAAGAAGACTTAAAACTGGAAATTTGAGCTAAAACGCATGTTTGTAGAATTATGGCGAACTATGCAATATATGTTAAGCGAAAGAGTTCTAAACGGGTTGTGGTTGAACTCTATAGGAAAGGAAACCCGAGCGTCAAGTGGACAAGCCGGTGGTGACGCGCGATTGAAAGGTGTACTTTGAAGGTATGTAACTTGATTCGTTACATTACGTAGATTTGATATTTAATCATTCATAGTTGTGTTTAGAATAAAAATGGGTATTAGTTGAAGTGACAATGTTCACTACTGATTTAATGAGTTAAAATTTGATTAGAAAGCGCTTGGTAGTCATTAGAAATGGAGGATTCCATAAATGAGCCAAATGGGTCGAATAATTGTTTAGCGAGTAGTAAAAATGTGTTTTGAATAGCATTTGGCGATGACGGATCACAAGAGCGTGAAACCATAGATTTGGTAATGAAACGTCAGTAATTGTAAGCCCCGAATGTTGGGGTAAATACGCCTTGCGGTCATAAAATTTGTTAGTGGTTAAATTAGTGCAAAATTTATACGGGTTAAATAAATACATTAAGCATTTATAGACTTCCAGCCCATACATTCTATTTTTGACACAATGATTATGATAGACGCGTTGGTAATTTTATTACGGACGCATAGGAAAAAGAATCACCTAAAACGGACTTTCGGATCAAAAGTTATGGATGTTTGAAGTTAGAATTGTGCCAAATTTAAGAGCTGGGAATCTGCAGCTCAAAACAAGCAACAGTCTGTGAAAAATAGGGTGTCGCGTCACGCGACACCAAACCAGGTTCATCGTCACGCAACGCGACGTCAGTCGCGGGCCGCGAAGGCTAACAAAGGGTCCGTCGCGGGGTGCGACAGACCCAAATGTGCAGAATTTTGTTTCGTTTTCATTGTTTGATTTCGGAACTTGTTTACTCCCATTCTAACATTATCAAAACTAACATTTGATGTGGTTTTGACCTTAGGTGATGTTGGCCATGCTTCGGATGACGATCAAGCAACAATTCAAGAACCGAACACTATCTTTTAAAGCTTTCGCGCTTGTCTAATCTTGTTGAAAACAATGTTTTATGTTATAATCACTTAACTTGATGTTTTGGGATGTTAAAAATTAGTTGGTAGATAACTTGAATACGGTTATTATGTAAACCTTCGTTTTGTATAACCTTAGGAATGAAGTAATATCTTTTAAAATGTGTATTTTATATTAAAATTCCAATTAAATAAGACGGGTGTTACAAGTTGGTAATCAGAGCTCAAGGTTGTCAACAAAGTGTGTTCGGTTCAAGCTTGATCAATAATCCGGTAAGAATTAATTATTTTAGTAGATCTTATCATATGTGAGAAAAAGGGATGTGAATTAATGTGCACGGGAAGAGCGTGTTAACACACTCAAACCCGGAAAATGCACTAAATGAGAACGATCAAAAGCAAGTTATGAACTTGGCTAAACCGAAGCAAACAAAGTATATATATTATAAATGAAATGTTTAATAATTGATGTAAACATTTCAGTTTCAAGATGATGGAAAGGGGTAACAACGATCTGGTGCCGATAATCACCAAACAAATGAAAGAGGTAATTTCCGAGGAAGTAGGGAAGGCAATTGAGAGTAGTCTATCCGGTTTCATAGATAAAATTCAAAATACGGTGCTGTCATTAGTTGAGGAGCGGGTTAAAAGGTTGGAAGACAATATCAACCTTGTGAAAGAAAAATCTGGAGAACGTAAGGGTTGTTCCTACAAAGAGTTTATGGCATGTAAATCGCCAATTTACAACGGGAAGGTTGACCCGATAATATGCCAAAGATGGCTAAGTGATGTTGAAGGGGTATTCGAGAGGACCCACTGCGACGTGAGCGATTTTGTGGCTTACAGAACAGGTCAATTGAGGGGTCAAGCTAAAGACTGGTGGGATAACAAAAAGAATGAGATTGGAACCGAAGCGGCAAGGGCCATGACATGGGACGAGTTTAAGGTACCATTCCTTAAACATCACAGTCCCAAGGTGGTCATCAACAGAATCAAGGAGGAGTTCATCCAGTTAAGGCAAAGGGGTGAAACAATTCATAAAATCACGGGCATATTCATGGATAAGCTGAGGTTCTGCGATGAGCTAGTGACTACGGAGGAGCAGAAAATATATTATTATTATAATATGTTAAGCGCTGAGTATCGAGAGTTCATGACTCCTTCCAAGTATGAGACGCTCACCGAGATCATAAATACGGCCCAGGAAAGAGAAATTGAACGTAAAAAGCAAATAGAACGAGGTGAACGAAGGGTGGTGGAAGTTAACCCGAGCCCTACAAAGAAGGCTCGAACGACTGGAGTCGGTAAAGTAGACGGATGCAAAGGGTGGATCGCCGAGTTGCAAAGTATGTGGAAAGGGGCACAAGGGTGAGTGCCGCTTCAAGGACAAACCGTGTCCCATATGCGGGAAGACGGGGCACACCGCGTCGTTATGTCCGGGAAAGGTCTCTGTTTGCTACAAATGTTACCAACCGGGCCATAAAAAGTCCGAATGTCCGGACTTGGTTGGAAAGAAAGACACCAAAGAATCTCCAATAGAAACTCTGAAGGCGAAGGCCAGGTCCTTCCAACTAACAGCGGCTAAAGCGAAAACAGAACCCGATGTGGTCTCAAGTATATTCGCAATAAACTCGATTCCTGCACGTGTGTTATTTGATACAGGTGCGAATAAATCCTTTGTTTCACATGGATTTATTCGACATCCTTCATTTGTATTGACGAAATTATCTGTGCCCTTAGAAGTTGAAATAGGAGATAACAAGAGTTTCATAATGTGTGATGTTTGTCAAGGTTGTAAATTGAGTATCGATGACGAGGTATACTCAATAGATTTAATCCCAATGTCGATGGGAGAATTTCAAGTAGTGGTCGGGATGGATTGATTATCCCAATACCACGCAAAGGTTGTGTGTTTCCGTAAGGAGATAAAGTTAACCTCTCCAAGCGGAAAACACGTTACAATCTATGGCGAGAAAGGTTTCTCGCCAATCCTGTGATATGCTCGATGTTAAAAGCTCACAAGCTCATGAGGCACGGATGTAGAGCGTTTATGATATACGCGAATGAACTGGGGAAACAACTACCAACGATTGGAGACGTACCGGTGGTACGTGATTTCGAATATGTGTTTCCGGAAGACTTACCGGGAATACCACCCGAACGGGAAGTAGAGTTCGGAATCGAATTGGTTCCGGGCGCGAAACCCGTAGCCAAGGTGCCGTACCGACTTACGCCATCGGAGTTACAAGAGCTAATGTCGCAAATTCAAGATTTGCTCGACAAAGGATTTATAAGGCCGAGTGTGTCTCCTTGGGGCGCACCGGTATTATTCGTGAAAAAGAAAGACGGAAGCATGCGAATGTGTATCGATTACCGGGAGTTAAACAAACTCATGGTAAAGAATCGATACCCACTTCCGAGAATAGATGATTTATTCGACCAATTACAAGGTGCAAATTGATTTTTGAAAATTGACCTTAGATCGGGGTATCACCAGCTGAAGGTCAAGGAAGAGGATATACCGAAGACGGCCTTCCGTACGCGGTATGGACATTACGAGTTCCTCGTGATGTCTTTTGGATTGACAAATGCACCCGCGGCTTTCATGGACCTCATGAACCGGGTTTGCAAGCCAATGTTGGACAAGTCGGTAATCGTGTTTATCGACGACATTCTAGTGCATTCGAAAAGTTATGAACTTGATGATAGATTATGAGAAATTATGCCCTTATGGTGTTTGTGAAAATGCCTAAAAGAAGACTTAAAACTGGAAATTTGAGCTAAAACGCATGTTTGTAGAATTATGGCGAACGATGCGTTATATGTTAAGCGAAATAGTTCTAAACAGGTTTTGGTTGAACTCTATAGGAAAGGAAACCGGAGCGTCAAGTGGACAAGCCGGTGGTGACGCGCGATTGAAAGGTGTACTTTGAAGGTATGTAACTTGATTCGTTACATTATGTAGATTTGAAATTTAATCATTTATAGTTGTGTTTAGAATAAAGATGGGTATTAGTTGAAGTGACAATGTTCACTACTGATTTAATGAGTTAAAATTTGATTAGAAAGCGCTTGGTAGTCATTAGAAATGGAGGATTCCATAAATGAGCCAACGGGTCGAATAATTGTTTAGCGAGTAGTAAAAATGTGTTTTGAATAGCATTTGGCGATGATGGATCACAAGAGTGTGAAACCATAGATTTGTTAATGAAACGCTTGTGATTGTAAGCCCCAGATGTTGGGGTAAATACGCCTTGCGGTCATAAAATTTGTTAGTGGTTAAATTAGTGCAAAATTTATACGGGTTAAATAAATACATTAAGCATTTATAGACTTCCAGCCCGTACATTCTATTTTTGACACACTGATTATGATAGACGCGTTGGTAATTTTATTATGGACGCATAGGAAAAAGAATCACCTCAAATGGACTTTCGGATCAAAAGTTATGAATGTTTGAAGTTAGAATTGTGCCAAATTTAAGAGCTGGGAATCTGCAGCTCAAAACAAGCAACAGTCTGTGAAAAATAGGGTGTCGCGTCACGCGACACCAAACCAGGTTCATCGTTGCGCAACGCGACGTCAGTCGCGGGCCGCGAAGGCTAACAAAGGGTCCGTCGCGGGGCGCGACAGACCCAAATGTGCATAATTTTGTTTCGTTTTCATTGTTTGATTTCAGAACTTGTTTACTCTCATTCTAACATTATCAAAACTAACATTTGATGTGGTTTTGACCTTAGGTGATGTTGGCCATGCTCCAGATGACGATCAAGCAACAATTCAAGAACCGAACACTATCTTTTGAAGCTTCCGCGCTTGTCTAATCTTGTTGAAAACAATGTTTTATGTTATAATCACTTAACTTGATGTTTTGGGATGTTAAAAATTAGTTGGTAGATAACTTGAATATGGTTATTATGTAAACCTTCATTTTGTATAACCTTAGGAATGAAGTAATATCTTTTAAAATGGGTATTTTGTTTTAAAATCCCAATTAAATAAGACGGGTGTTACAAGAAAGTGAGATAGAATCTAGTTTTAGCGGTTGAATTTTGAAGTAGGTTTTGGTTTGTGTGTTTTGAGAAGAAATATAGAGACATAACAGTTGTCATTGTTGTAAATATTTAGAGACAGAGAAGAAGAGGTTGTGCAAGGGCGAGAGGAATCAGTTTTGTGTGTAACGACAGGATCTTTCAGATTTAGGGTTTGTGTTGTAGTTTATGTGGGCTATCGTAGAAAGGGAGACTAACTCTGATGGTGGCTGGAACTTTTTTAAACAAACTAGCAATAAGACCCGCGCGTTACGGTGCGGGTACGTCGCAAACATCGAATGGATTAGTCCAAACGTTATGTGATGCGTTAATCATATGAAAACACGCATTTCGACGTATCTGATTAAACTCAATGTAACCTATATAAGCATTGTGATTGGATCAAAACATAAAATAAATAAAATTAATACCGTTTAATCATAACGTATTATATGTGACCTGACTCATGCATAGAAAACGTAACGCATGTAACGGAAAATTGACACGTATAATTAAAATAGATTAATTAGAGCTTTTGAAAAAAGGGAAAAAAAAAGAAACCACAATTTGACCCCCGAAACAAAATTTACGAAACATTCATATAATAAGCACGAAAACATATTATATTTGACTTGACTCGTTTTGCAAAAAAAGTTTACGTCGAAACATACACCAACTCGAATTTATACCGAAACTTATATAAAATATGCACGTAAAAATGGTTTTATTAAACGAAAACATATTATATTTTACCTGACTCGTTTCCAGAAAAAAGTTATGTCGAAAAGTAGAGCAAATTAAATTCATACTGGCACATACATAAAAGTATGCACGTAAAAATAGTTTTTATATTTTTTTAAGTAAAGGAAGTATAGGGGTAAACTCGAAACAAATTATTAGTAAAAAACTTAATACATTAAATACGTCCGTAAAATCGTGCCAAGTAACAACTAATGCCACACCACTGCCACCGACCACCAACTTCATGTAATAATAAATACGTCCGTAAAATCGTGCCAAGTAACAACTAATGCCACACCACTGCCACTGACCACCAACTTCATGTAATAACCCGACTTTTTTTGAAGTCAAAGTCAAAGGAAGAAAAGATTGCTAATCAGATCTGTCATTCCTTGTTTAATTATTAATTGTACTCTTGAACTTCGGCTAACGATACTTTAGTTACGCTATTTTAGTTATATTATGTGAAGTAACAATGCAATAAACGCAATTATATGCTAATCTACTTAACGATATCTCATCGCTATCGCATCGCAACTCGAATCGCAGTTCTGGATATTATTTTACGTGTGTGTGAAATAATGTGTTACATGTGCATGATTATATATGTTAAAGGTGTTATTCGAAAACGCAATCATAACTCTATCGCAACGCAATCACACCGCAAACTAGAACCGTAAGATTACTTATGTTGTTTTATGTTAGTTATGTTAATTGTGTAACTATTATTTAAAACTATCGCATCGCTTATTCGACACTCGCTTAAACGCATCGCAATGCTCAACGCACGAAACGAAAGCCGGACAACCAACTCACTCGAGCCATCCGATTGAATGACCCTTCGATCGATCTGATCGGATGGCCATCCGATCGAAAGGCCCTCCGATCGAACCACTCCACACCGCCTCTTCTCCTCTTCACCTATAAATACTCACATGTCACATCACTGTTCATGATGTGGCAGCTCTCCTCCGACCCATGCACTCTCAGGCCGCTTTTCTCTCGATTCCTCGCGATTCCTGTAAGTTTTCACTCCAAATCTTGTACTTCTATCATATACACACACTTTCTCATCATCTTCACCAACAAGTCTCACAACCCACCATGGAATCCGCCTGATTTGGGTTGTTTTAGAGTGACGTCATCACGGGTTTGTATGAACACCAGAGTATGATCTCATTTCACCAAGAACAACTCAGATCTAAAGGATTTCTACAATGTTTAAACACTGATTTCACCTAAATCTAAAAATTTTCAACTAGATTCAAACTCTTCTTCAACATTATCAACTTTTCATTTAAAACCGATAGAATCTGAGCTCGTTCGGGCCTTCTACTCATCCTCTAGTGTAGTGCCGGTCTGAGAACGAATTACTATCAAAGAGACGACTGATTCACGGGTTGAACATGAAGCACCGTCTTGAACAGCTGATTCGGATCGAACAGGGTGATTCCCGTCCGACCGGATGAGTTGGGCCTGATGTGGTTTCCGTTGTTCGACACGTTGTCATACCGTCTCGGTTCAACCGCAAAACTTTCTAAACTTAACTGATTTACAAATTCCTCAACACAAACAGGTTGCTGAACGAACTGCCGTCCGATCGGATCACTATCCGATCGAACGACGATCCAATCAGGTGACTTGTGGTCTTCAACACTTCACAATTTTTTGCAAAACTTCAAGGAATATCAACTCTCAAACGAATAGTCATCCGATCGGATGACCATCTGATCGAATGACTATCCGGGCAGGAGATGTGATCCTTTGTATCTTCCACCGAAACGAACCACCATCTGATCGAACGACCATCTGTCCGAATGACCATCCGACCGGATGGCTGGACAAATAGATATTCGTCTCAACTTTTAAAATGCTACAATGAAAACTTCAAAGTTCAAATTATACACAAACACATCCATCCCAAATGGACAACCCTCCGACCGAATGGTCATCCGCCCAGATGACCATCCGTCCGGACGGTCATCCAATCGGATCACCATCCGTCCCTCATCTCACTCGACACCGTTTAACGCACCGTTCAACGCTTATACTGTCGTTATCTGATCAGGCTAACTCTCCAGCGCTCCCTTCAATCCAAGCTTGTGTTATTCATTTAACACGAATTGTGAGTATACTTGATCCCTTTTGTTTAACGCACTTTTGGGTGTTACATACGTTACTTATATCAAATCACATCGACACACAAGGCAAACACTTTTATACGCTAACCGCCCTGCATGTTATATGTGTTATTCGATGAATGCTTGTATGTTATGTTTACACAGTGATTGTTACCTGACACCTTAGCAACGATAGTACTATAGTTTGGGCTCAGCACCTGTCGTGGACAGGGGTTGCTAAGGGTATTACTTCATGTGTCGCAGTGGCGATATGTGTTGCGCATTCTACAACTCGCAGTAATGTCTGTGCATATTTCATTGTCGATAGCTTACATACTTCACATTTCTACGTGTTACATGCTGGTTACGCGTAAATCGCTTTCGCTACTATTATACTATTAAACTTGTATGCTCCGCTTTACACTATGTGTATTTACTTTTACTTTAACGTATGTGACAGGTGTTTAGGATGCTTATGCTATGCTCACTGTTTTGGAATCAAGTTAGGAGGTCTAGAAACGTCACATTTAATTCTGAGTTGTCGAAACAATTTAATTGTCTTTGAGATACTATGTCTGTATTAACTATTTTGCTGGATATGTTATGGTATGGGACGTAACTTTCAATATTTGGTAATATTAGTTGTTATGGATTTTTCCTGGACAATCTTTTTCGCTCAGTGTCGCGCCCTGATGTTTCCGCCATCGGTTGGGGTGTGACACTTCAGAAGAGCTTGTAAAAGTAAAATAAATAAAAAAGGAACAAAATAACACCAAACAAAAAACATACGTAAAATTGTTGAACCACGCACGACCTTTGAACCATGTTAATGCGAAAAATTAGACTCGTAACATAAAACGTAGAAAAAAATAACAAGTTGATCTAGGACCTGCGCGTTGCGATGAACTTGCCAAACGGAGAAAAATAGACGCCTTGCGACGGGCATGTTAAACGGCAAAAAATGACGAAAAAATGTTGAAACCCCCACGAACGTTGCGGCGTGTTGACTCGCAAATTTAGAACGAAACGTAACACGAATGTTGGTGCATCCGTCTGTCGTCTTCGTCTTGTATCGAGTCTTGTACTGTACTAGTTAGATCAGGGCACGAAAAATGAGATAGGAATATATAGTAGAGATTCCGCTTGAAATGGCATGAAAACATTTCAAGCGAAATCACTAGCTTCTGATTCCGCTCGAGAGTTTAATGCTGATTTCACTTAAACTTAACATTGTAATTCCGCTTGGAATGTGTCCAAGCGGAATAAGGAGCCTATAAATAGGTGCTCTCAAGCGAAATTAAGTAGTTAGTTGTTCCGGTTTGCAACGAAGTGCTGCCGAAGTGTCGTCATGCTGTAAACGTCATTCTATCAATCAAAAAGACAGTTTAAAGTAATCTTCTTGCTGAATGGACCTCAGTTTGTCTATTTCCGCCATTCAAACTAAGTAAAACTCTTCTGATCGACTCTTTCGGGTCCGAAAACGATCCTACAAGTGGTATCAGAGCTCAGGAAGAAGAGTTCATACCAATTCAGCTGCATTTTCTGACTTCTACACCTTCTTTTTCAAATTGAACATTTTTTCACGGTTAAAATTGGCTCAAATTTTCAAAGTATGTGCGTAAGTATGTTTTAACAAATCCTGGAAAGTTTCAGGCTAAAATTCAATCTAAAACTGATATTTTCGGTTATTCCGCTTCAAATTCGGCGTGAAAAGATGACGTCAGCAGTGCTTCAAGCGAAATCAGTTGGTAAATTCCACTTGAAATCTTGTTTCCGCTTGAAAATATTGGTGTGATTCCGCCTGAACGTGAGGTTCCGCTTAAAAGTTGGTTTGATTCCGCTCGAGCTAGTATTCCGCTTGAGATATTCTGGTTATTTCGCTCGAAACAAGGTTCCGCTTGAAAATTTTTATGATTTTGCTTCAACAGTATGATCTTGCTTGAGTTTGATATTCCGCTTGAACAGTCTGTTTTTGAGAATTTTGAAATCCAAAACATGGACGGGGAATTTTATAACGCATTCGCTACCCCGGTTATCCCGATCACTATTGCACAGAACACAATGTTGGAAAACGAAATGGGAACTATGCAAAAACCTCCCAAACTCATGAATATTGAGGAATATAAAGGTTGGGAAGGACGTTTTGAGAACTGGGTACAGGCAAATTATCTAGACGCTTAGGAATGTGTTGAAACGAAATACGTGAGACCGACAAATGATGATGAAGAGGAGATTGCGATCAAAGACATGAGTGCGGATGATAAAAGGAAATATAAGAATGAGAAAATGATGCTAAGTCTGCTACAACAAGCTGTGAAAGAAGATATCATGGTCTTATTGCAACATAACAGAAGTTCTTATTCGATTTGGAAAGCTCTAAGATCAAAGTTTGTTGGCAGTCAGGAAATGATCAAGAACAAAAAATCACTTCTAAAGAAAGAGTTTGATTTGTTTCGTGGTTTGAAGAACAAGAGCACAAAGCAGATTATCGAAAGATACTGCAATCTGTTTGTGAACACGAGGAGGGTGAGCATTAACAAAGATAATGAGGAATTGATCGAGAAACTGGCTGATGCTTTACCACACGAAACATGGGGAACTTATTTGATGATGCTAAGGAACAAGAAAGGATTTAGCAACCTGACACTTAGCAAATTTGAAAAGTTGGAGGCTCAGGAAATGGAACAGATAAAAATCTCTAGAATGAAAGTGTTTGATGGTGAACAAGACATTAGTTTGTACTACAAAGCCGGGTTGAATGATAAAACAACCAACTTGTCACCAAAAGTTGAAATTGCTTTCAACGCAAAGAACTCATCTGGTAGTTCATCAAAAGGATCAAACAACAACACAAGTTTTTCATCATTTCCATCATTTGATCCGAATGTTTCAACAACAAGAAATGGCAAAAAGCTTCAATGCAATATTGTGTTGAATATTGAAAATGATCAGGAATATTCTGAAGAGTTAGCTAAAAGCCATATGTCTTTGTTGGGAAATGTTCTTGAATCTTATGGTAGTTTTGTTGCAGGTCGGATCGGGAATCCAATGCTGACTAAGGATGATTACGACCAGATCGATGCTGAATAGATGGAGCTAATGGATATAAAATGGTGCTTGGCTAGTGTGTTGAGGAGAGCTGAGAAATTCAAGCAGATCACAGGAAGAGATGATCTCCGTGAGGCTAATGTTTCTACTTTAGGTTTTGACAAATCTAAAGTCACTTGTTTTCGATGCAGGGAAAAAGGACACTTCAAGAGGGAGTGCATCAATCGTGAGGCAAGTGGAGCTCAAAATCCGTTCAACAACAACAATGATTACTACCGAAAGCATGTGTGCTTGATCAAGATGACGAAAACTTACCTGAAGGGTTTAGCTGGGAGAATTTTACTTGGGATGATTATATTCCTGACCAAGCTCCTGTTCACACAGCTTTTGTTGCCCGAGTTGAAGAAGATAGTGATGATGACAGAGAGTATCATGCAAGAAGATTGGCAGCTCATTTTAAAATGTTGGAAGAAAGTGACAGTGAAGATGAGAAAGCCAAGAAGAAAAAGAAAAAGATCAAGACACCGGTCAGTAGTGATGATGAAGATGTTCCGGTGGTCCGAAGAAAAGTGAAAGAAGTTCCAAAGTTCAAGATAAATGAAGATGTCATTGCAAAAGAGATTCCAGTGAATTGTGAAACCTGTGAGATTATGAAGAAGAAAAACAGTGAGTTGGTTAACAACATGAATAGGTTGAAGGAATCTTATGATATATTGAACAAAGCAATGAACATGTATAATGATTCCAATGAAGAACAGGCAACAGCAATGAAGACACTTCAAGGAGCTTTTATGATCAAGCAAAAAGTTGTGAACAACTATATCGAGAAGTGTGCTGCTCTTGAACAGAAATTGGAACTACAAAGAATTGAAACTGAAAGAGTTAATCGTTTGTTGAAAAGTTACTCATATACTTCTTATGTCACTGACAGGATTTATCCAACTGTTGAAGGCATGAAGGCATTTGAAGATGATGAAGTAACTGAAGAAAAGAATGCTGGAAAAGTTTCTGAAGAAAAGACTCCAGAGAAGAAGAATGAAAAGAAAAGCGACAGAAAGAAAAAGACTGACAAAAAGAATTCTGGTAAGAAACAAGGTATCAGTTACAACAAGTGTCCACCCCCACTGGAAAATGGATATTTGCCTAGAAATTCAAATTCTGAAAGAGTCAAAAAGGCTACAAACTTACAGTGGGAGTCGGAGTCCTCAGTCAATTTGCCAGACAGTATTGATGTCACGTTTACATCGTCTGACACTGATCAACAATCTCAATTGATGAAGAAAGTGGTGGATCATGTGTTAGATAACGATGAAACTAAGGAGTCAAAGTTGGAGTCTATGTCGGAGTCAAAATCTGAGTCCAGCACTCCGAGTCCAAATGAAAAACAGGGCAAAAGAGTTTATGATAAAGAATTCCTGTTATCAAAATCTAATTTGAATGATGAAACATTTAAAGTAGTATATACTTTGAATAATTCGGACAAATTATATTCTGATGAGGAATTTCCAATAAGAGGTGTCAAAACTGAACTGATAAACAAGGTTTTCAAATTAACAGAAATCAATATTTCTGAAATAAAAGATTTAAATCTTACTGATAAATCTAAAAAAATACACCTCAAGAGTTCAACAAAGATTAAACAAGAAAAAGGGTTACAATTCTGGTTCTGGTTTTCAAAAGAAACCAAACCATAACGGTAATTTCAAAAAGAAAGGATTGGGCTTTACTCCAACAGAAAAACAGAAAAATGAAAAATATGTTCGTGATTTTAAATCAAAAATGACATTTGTTTCAGGAACATCAACAGACGAAGAAGAAAAGAAAGAATTTTGGAGACAATCAAACAGAGAGTTCTTTGCAAAGAAGCAAAAAGAGATGAAGAATGTTGATCATCGAAAGAAAACTCGAACCTGTTTCAAATGTGGTAGAATTGGACATCTTGCGGTGAATTATTCGCAAGCAATTCAAACCAAACAGGGAGTTTCTAAACTCAAAGAGAAAGTGGTTGAAGTTGAACCACCATTTGATAGAACCAAACTATTCAAAAATTCTAAATTTGAAATTGCTGAATGTTCAAACAGGTTCTACAAGAAAAGAGCTAGATCTGACAACCAGAAATGGGTTGTTAAGAAGTCTGTTGATATTTCTAGCGATGATTCTGATAGGTCAAAATCAGAGGAGCTATCTTCTGGCGATGAATCTGATTCCACAAAATCAGAGGAGCCACAGATTGAGGTGAATGGTAAAAAATCAGTTCTGACTGTGGATGATGAAAATTTTCCACCACTTCAGGCTGAAAATTTTAAGAAGAAAGTTGGTAAAATTGAGATTTCAAATCAATTTTATTCAGACAAAAAGGTTTTTGATGTTGAAAAGGCCTTTAACCCCAAAGTAAAACACATCTTTGGAAAAATGATTAATCGAAAAGTCAAAGGGGTTAAAGAGTTCTATGAGAAGAAGATGGGAGGTAAGAAACCGAGTGTTGGTAGCTTAGTAACACCCAAGGCTGGTCAGGATTGGGTGGATATATTTTTTGAATAAAAAACCTGACTTGCCGGAGTTCCCAGGTTGGTAAGCGTGGAACATGAATCGGCATCATTCTTTGTATTTGATTGTGTTTATGTACAAGTGGTACAGAGGTTGGTTCTTACAAGAGATTAGTCAAGGTCATTAATTTGAACTTGATAATATCATTATACAAATGGCTGAAAGACAATATGATGAACCACATCCCCGAACCTACAAATGGTGTCCCTACAAGTGGTAAAATCAGCTAATCTTATTTTCCGGAAAAATCATTTTGATTAAAACAAACTTAAGTGTTTTGAAATCTAAATGAGAAAATAGTTTGTTGATAGGGGGAGTTCTGATTGTTTATGCTGAGTGAATGGCTATTTGAAGCAATTTGATATCGGTTGTCAAGTTTCTGTATAGTTTGTTTTTCAAAATTTGTTTCTACTAAGTGGGTCAGAGTTCAGTTTGTTTTCAATTTTCGTTAAATGTGTTTGCATTTTAGGGGGAGTAAAAATTTCAGAAAATCCAAAAACATTAGAAAATTTGAAAAGCCAAAAACATGATAAAACCAAAAATGAGTTTTGTTGAGAAAAAGAGGAAATGATAGTACATCAGTGGACTGTCACAACATGCTAAAGAAATGGAAAGATAAAATGTGATAAACAATCTCACTGCGGATATGCTAGTAGGTTTTTGCACATTTAGTAGATTGTAACGAGATATAAACCTAAATTTCAAACTTGCTTATGTCGTGGGGAACAGCTTCTTGAATATATGGGTAACCCCCGAAATCTTGTTTGAAAGGTCCATCTTTCTGAGATACTAGGTCTTTATACTCAGTGATATCTGGGGTATTATTCCGGGACTTCTGCTGAATGGAAATTCTGACCCATCCCCGTATAATACTTTCTGTAAATGCTTGAAATATAGCACAGCCCTCAGCAAAAATGATGAAACAATAAAATTGATAATCATTGCTGTTGAAGAAAAGATCCTCTAAAGGGGACACACCAAAAGTAGAACCGTCATCTCTCTGCTGAACGGAAGTTCTGACCTGAGCTCTCACTGTTTCGCATCTAACCCCTTTACAAATATCATCTGTGGTATACTCACCTGTAAGACTGAATATTGGGATCTGGATACGGGAGTATATTCAAGTGGTGGGACACGCGAATAGGTTTAAGTTCTTAAGACATTAAACTTGTATCTCGAAACAGTTGAACTTTGTGTGAAAATTTAAAGTGGACCAGCATACTGACAATCTAGGTGAATTGTTTAGAACTTATAATGAAATGAAGCTTAACGGTGTTGGTGATTTGTCTCAGATACTGATATGATCCTCTTACACAAACTCACAAAAAGATTGTCTGTAAATATTTATGTATTTCATTTCATTCAAAAATCCAAAATAATTTTAGTGTGTTTTAGCCCAAAAAGATTTTCGACAACTGGTGTTGGAGAGCTGATTTTCGAAATTCCAAGTGCTAAACATGATGACATTTTGTGAAGGGGAGTTCGAGTAAAAAAAATTTAAAACATATCTTACAAGTGGTCATCAGAAGTTTTTGTAAAGAAAAACAAATCTGCAAGTGGTTCATCAGAGACTATAAATGTCAAATCATTTTGAGATTTCTACTAGTGGTGTTTAAGTTTGTGAAAATTTTATCATAAAACTTATGTTTGTGGTAGAGATTTTTGCAGGTCTGAGTAAGAGCTAGGTTTTTTATCCTAAGCAGATTTGAGTCAGGCAACGATCTTGAACCTGTGAAAGCCAGACTGCGATCCCAGCTGATTGAGAGGGGGAGTCTGAATGACAAAGAGCTAGGTTCTGATCCTGATTTGTTGCTGCTGACAAGTTTAAAGATTCAACACTCGAGGGGGAGTGTATGTTGGTGCAAATGAATAGAGAAGAAGTCAATATCCGAGAGAAGGAGTTTGTTGGTGATGAAAGAGAAGAGAAGATAGAGATTGAGGATGCTTACAGCGTCAAATACTTCATAAAGAGAGAAGCCCAAAGGCTGATAAAGACTGAAGGAGCGAAGACTCGACACTGAAGACTCCGTCAACATCCGAGGAGGAGTTTGTTGGTGCATCCGTCTGTCGTCTTCGTCTTGTATCGAGTCTTGTACTGTACTAGTTAGATCAGGGCACGAAAACAAGATAGGAATATATAGTAGATATTCCGCTTGAAATGGCATGAAAACATTTCAAGCGAACTCACTAGCTTCTGATTCCGCTTGAGAGTTTAATGTTGATTTTGCTTGAACTTAACATTGTAATTCCACTTGGAATGTGTCCAAGCGGAATCAGGAGCCTATAAATAGGTGCTCTCAAGCAAAATTAAGTAGTTAGTTGTTCCGGTTTGAAACGAAGTGCTGCCGAAGTGTCGTCATGCTGTAAACGTCATTCTATCAATCAAAAAGACAGTTTAAAGTAATCTTCTTGCTGAATTGACCTCAGTTTGTCTGTTTCCGCCGTTCAAACTGAGTAAAACTCTTCTGATCGACTGTAGGATCGTTTTCGGACCCGAACGAGTTGATTAGAAGAGTTTTACTCAGTTTGAACGGCGGAAACAGACAAACTGAGGTCAATTCAGCAAGAAGATTACTTTAAACTGTCTTTTTGATTGATAGAATGACGTTTACAGCATGACGACACTTCGACAGCACTTCATTGCAAACCGGAACAACTAGCTACTTAATTTCGCTTGAGAGCACCTATTTATAGGCTCCTGATTCCGCTTGGACACATTCCAAGCGGAATTACAATGTTAAGTTCAAGCGAAATCAGCATTAAACTCTCGAGCGGAATCAGAAGCTAGTGATTTCGCTTGAAATGTTTTCATGCCATTTCAAGAGGAATCTCTACTATATATTCCTATCTCGTTTTTCGTGCCCTGATCTAACTAGTACAGTACAAGACTCGATACAAGACGAAGACGACAGACGGATTCACCAACAACGAAAAACTTACGAAAGATAAAAGTATGATGGACTAAAGTTGAACATAAAAAAGTGTTTATGTTAAATTGGAAAAGATATAAAGTTTTGGATTAAAAGTAAAACATTCAAAAGGGTTAAAATGTAGAAGATAAAAAACATTTGGATTAAAAGTGAAAATCATTTTTTTTTTTAAAAACGCCCGATGCATTAGGTATAACAATATACGCAACAATATGTTGCTTGTTTATAGTGTGGTAATTAGGGTTTGGGTTGTGAGAGTGGAGAAGTCTGGCTTTTTAAAGGGTATGACAATGTAAAATGACAATTTTACCCTTCACATTATGGCATTTAACTGAGTTGATGGATAGTGGTTAGAGAAAAGGACAATGGGTGTGCAACATTGGTATTAAAAGGACATGCAGTGCACATTTTAAAGACAAAGGACAAACAGTGAAATTTTGTATGTAGTGTAATTTACTCATATATATATGGGGGACCGCTAAAATGAAAACCACCTCTAGTTGTAAGTTGTAAGAACCGAGAGAACCACTTTCTAACCACTAGATCTTCAAGATGGATGGATAAGATTAAAAGTAACAAAAACTGTTATAAATTTTCTTTTGTCTTATTATGTTTTTAATATTTTATTGTTAAAGAGTATTTAAGTAAATTTGCTTTTTTTTTGTCTTATTGTATATATTATTTTTTACCAACCAAATTGTAATTATAATGCCATGAACCAAAAATTTCTTTACTCCAGCCACTCAGAATAAGTATTAGTTAGTTACCCTCATAATTTTAATTAAATAAATTTTTTATTTCTACCAACATATTTCCTAAGTGCTCAACACATTTAAATTTTATATTTGCTAGTTTCATCTAAATATACTCAACTTAATAGAAAAAATATACTAAGTTTGTGGTTTGGATGAAAATGGAAAAAAGTTACAAACGTTGCGGGCAATTTGGTACAAAAGTGTCATTTTGGACGAAAACGACAAACGTGCCCAAACCTCAGGGACGATTTGGCAATTAACTCTATTTTTTATTACATTTTTGTCCTATTGCATTAATTATTTTTTATTATAAATAAGATTTTTTTATTAAAGAATTTTTTAAAATCAGACTCTTTGATAATTTTTTTCAAGATTTGTTTAAAAAAACATTTTTAAGAGCCGTGTTTTACGCGCGTTTCTTTAAGCACGTTTTACGCCCTGTTTTTTACGCTCCGTTTTTTCGACCGGTTTTTTACGCGTCGTTTTTTACGTTTTATGTTAAAAAGTTTTTACATAAAAGTTTACGTTTTATATTTTTGCGCTAAAAAGTTTACGTTTTACGTTTTAATTTTTACGTTTTAGGTTAAAAGTTTAAAAAGTTTACGTTTTACGTTTTCCGTTAAAAAGTTTACGTTTTACGTTAAAAAGTGTACGTTTTACGTTAAAAAGTTTACGTTTTAAGTTTTTACGTTAAAAAGATTTTTTAACAGATTTTTTAAACTTTTTACGTTTTACGTTAAACTTTTTACGTTTTTACGTTTTACGTTTTATGTTAAAGTATTTACGTTTTACGTTAAACTTTTTACGTTTTACGTTAAATTTTTTACGTTTTACATTAAATATTTTACGTATTACGTTAAACTTTTGACGTTTTACGTTAAAAAGTTAACGTTTTACGTTAAAAAGTTTACCTTTTACGTTTTACGTTAAAAAGTTTACGTTTTACGTTAAAAAATTACATTTTACGTTTTACGTTAAAAAGTTTATGGTTTAAACTTTTTTTACATAAAACTTTTTTACACAAAAACGAACACAACCATAAATCACAGCTCGGTAGGTGTCTCAGATAGATTGTTATAATCATCGACTGGAAAAAAAATATAACAAACCAACAACAAAAATCAAAACAATGTTTGGATTCTTGAAAAAAACGGGGTTTGGCTCAGATTTTTCTAGATAATCAGAGGCTGCAAAGTGGGGTTGCAGGTTAAAAACCTACCCTCCACCATCCTTGCCGCGCCATCGTCATCAAAATATGCGTTTTTTTCATCATCGCCGCCCAATCGAACAGATCAAAACCCACATAGTTCCCTGTTCAAAATCTACCAAAAAGCACCAGATTCAAAACATTCAAAAAGCACCAGATTCAACATATTCAAACATTCAAAAGCACCATATTCAAACATTCAAAAGCACCAAGATTCAAAACATTCAAAAAGCACCAGCAAAAACCACCAGCAAACATTCAAAAGCACCAGCAAAAACAACCAGATCCAAACATTCAAAAGCATCAGCAAAAACCCCCCAATATCAACAACATAAATCAATCATCAGAGAATCCCACCAAAATCACAAACAATCACCGGACTCAACAACAGTCACCCACCTCTACCCCACACCACCCAAAAAACCCCCACCGCCACCAACCCTAACGCCACCGCCACCACCACCAACAACCGTCGCCCACCTTCATCACAAAAATCCCCCCCAAAAAAATCCAAATTAAGAAAGAAGAGAGATAATTAGATCTTTGTGAAAAAGAGATATATAGAAACATATCTTTACCTATTTTCACCAAACTCTAACACCCTTCAAAAAATCACATACTCTAGTGACGGATGCGACGGCGGAGGGGTAGTTGTGGGTGGCGTAGACGGCGGAGAGGAAGGGAGCCCAGAGATATTCCGGTAAAGCAACCACCGGGCAACCACCTCCCACCAACAACGGTATCGGCTGAAAAGAGGGGATTTTATGCTGGCTCCACCGGTCTTACCGCCGGAGAAGGAGGGGGTCGCCAGAGAAACGAGGGGCCGCGGGAGAAGGATGGGGGTCGCCGGAGTAGGAGGGGGATCGCGGAGTAGGAGGGTGTGGGTTTTATCAGTGAAGATGATGAAGATTTGCTTCATCAGTGAGGAGAGATATTTGCTTCAACAGTGAGGGTGTGGGTTTCAAAATGAGGAGAAAGACAAAGATGAAAGAACTTAAATGAATCTGACATGTCTAATGGTTTTAAATGTGGAGAGAGGTAGGGATTTGACATTTGAGGTAAATGACCAAATTACCCTTTTTGGTGGCATAATATGATTGGTGGAGAGTGGTTCCCGCGGTTCTTACAACTGGGTGTGGTTTCTATTTTAGCGGCTCCATATATATATATATGGGAAGGTTCATTTGAAAAGAAATTTAATGTGAGAAGAAAAAGAAGAAAGGACATATTAGTAAAATACTATTTCATTTATAACTCATATCATTAATTTTTCTCTCTTAAATTAATTAGGCAACTAATCATTAATTATCCTACATATAATCTACAACACCTACACATATCAAAATTTCCCTACATATACCCTACACATTATAGAATTTTATCCTACATAGTCAAAATTTATCCTACACACCTCGAAATATATCCTACACAACTCGTAATTTATCCTACACAACTAGTAATTTATTCTACACTTTAAATTAAGTTGTTTTTTAATTTGGAAAAAGTATATATTTTGAAAAGGAGTTACAAATTTAATTTAGTTAGTTATTAAAGGAAAAGAATACAAATTAATGATTTATGTAAGTTTACCAATATACCCTTTTCTTAAAATTAAATGCAAATATTAAATGAAGTAAAAATGAAGCATTCTTATTGGTTGAAACTTCTTTTTTTCTTCTTACAAAAAAGTTCTTCTCATTTGAACTCTCCACTATATATATATATAGGGGATGGTTCAAATGAAAACCACTTTTATTGTGAAAACTCAAAAACTAACTAAAAAAAACCTAAAAAACACACCAAAATTTTTTTTTTCAATTTTTTATAAAAATCGAAGGTTTTTTTATATAAGTTTTTTTTTCAAAAAAAAAGAAAAATTGTAGTACACATGTGTAATAATACACATGTGTAGTATTACACATCTGTACTACAATTTTTTTTTTTGAAATTTTTTTTTATATATATAAAAAGTGGCGAAAATTGGTATGCAAAAAAAATTGGTATGTTTTTTTGGCTTTTTTAATTAGTTTTCGAGTTTTCACAATAACTAGTGGTTTTCATTTGAACCGTCCCCTATGTATATATATATATATATATATAGAAACGGGATCAGAAGAAAATGCTCAAAAGTGTGAGAACGCTTCCTGGCCCAACACGTGTCACGCCGCTTAGAAAAGGGCGGAGGGGCTTTTTTTGTCCTTTCATCTTCTGCTTTTCCAGTTCCGCTTTTCCCAATATTGTTTTAATTTTTGGTTTTTAAGATTTTTGGCGTTAACCAAATTTAATAATTAATGGCGTTTTAATGGTTTCATTGTATCAACATTTTGGCGTTTATGGCGTTTATTCAAATCGTGTGCCATTGGAATCCAGGGGGCAGGAAATCTATTTGAATGGCGTTATTCAAGGGGTTTTAAACAATATGGCCCATTGTTCTATTATTTTTTATAAACATTTTGGCGTTTTACTATTGTTAAATTATATTTCAACCATAGGAAAAAAAATACAAGCGAAGAAAATAAATTAAAAATCCTAATCGGATCTCTTTTCACAATCTTCACTATCATCAGTCTCTCTCTTCTTTAATAGTGCAAGATTTGTCACCAAATATTTGGCGTTTTATGTAAAACTTAACAAACCCATCGGTTTAATTTTTTTGCCTGCTCGTCTGTTGAACTGGCTTTTTTGTGGATGTTTGGGGACATAGATCTATGACGTGTGAGTGAGTTTTTCGCTTTTTCTTTAACTGGATCTTCATCTTTATAATAAACCCACTCTTCAGTGTCATTGATCTCTTCTCCTCATCTAAACCTTCTTCAAGAACAAAAAATACAAAATGCCATATGACTGGCGTAAGTATCTTTTTCTTGAATTTTTGTCCATCTCATGCAGCAAAATCTATCTGAGTTACTCCCCTCTGATAACAATTCATTCAGTGAAACTTCACGAAGAACAATTCTGAATATCCAAGAAAGCATATTAGCCATCTTTGATTTTTTTTTATTTTTTGGCGTTTTACAGTGAGTGGTATTTAGTAGTATTGGCGTTTGTTTTTTTGGTTTGATCAAATGGAAGTTGCTGAGACGTATCATTTTATAGGATGTCTTTTTGGCGCCTAAATAAGGCGGTGCATTATTATAATAAAGTATTCGTCTTTTCAGTTACTGTTTTGTAATTATTGTTTTTGATAAGCTTTATCTCTGAAGTCTGTAACACGTCCCATCTTTCAAGTTTGGCATTTTAGATTCTAATATAATAAATTTTCCCTATCTTCAGTATTACTGATTTGTATTTACTGTTTCTAGTTACATTTTCAAGTTTGCTTTTAACGGGATGATATCGTTTAAACAAGCATTTTGGCTGTTTTGGCGTTTTTATTATATATAGCGTTTTTATTATATATAGCGTTTTTATTATATAACAATTAACTGAAAAGGAAAAAAAAGAATACATAATCAATTGATCTTCCAAATCTTCTCTGTCACCAGTCTCTTTCTTCTTTTTTGAATCATGTTAACTGGCTGGTTCGACTTTCGTATGATTTATTTTGTTTTTTTGTTTTTCAAGTTGTTCGTGCATACATCTGTCGACTTCGTCTTGTATCGAGTCTTAGATTGCATTGTATAGATCAGGCACGTGTTACGAGAAAATAGGAAGAGTTAATGTGTTAAGAGACTGATTTCGCTCCTAGCATCATATGCAGGTGATTTCGCTCCTAATGGCCATTGGGTGATTTCGGGCGAAATTAGAAGTATCTGATTTCGCTCCTAGTGACTCGTGCTATCTCGAGCGAAATCACAACACTATAAATAGTGTTCTCATGAGCGAAATTAGTAACTATTACCTTGTATTCCATACCGAACTGCTTCCGGTGTGAAGACTGACTGTATTCACGTTCTAATCAATACAATCAGTAGTTAAAAGTGAAGAATAAGCTGTGTCTAAGTCAATTACTTGTTTTCCGCACCTGTAATTGATCAAACTCCTCTGAATGACTCATTCAGGTCACCAAACCGATCCTACAAGTGGTATCAGAGCCAGTTGGAGGAGTTCTGCAGTTTACAGCCGAATTTCATTGATATTTCTAGCTTCGACACCTTCTTTCATCATTTCAGGAAGATTTTACGGTCAAAACCAGTTCAAAATTTCACAGACTATAGATAATTGGACAAAGACAAATCCCTGAAAGTTTCACATCTAAATTCGACCTAAAAATGGACAAAACAGATCTCCGAGCTGATTTCGCTCGAACAGACAAGTTCTGATTTCGTTCCAAAAGTGATTTAATTTCGCTCCAGAGTATAGTTCTGAGGGATTTCGCTCCAAAATGCCTACTGATTTCGCTCCAAGCTGCCCAAAAATCTAATTTCGCTCCAAACTTAGTCTAATTTCGCTCTAGAGTAAATTCTGATTTCACTTCTGAAGCATTGTTCTGATTTCGCTCCTATCAACCAAAGTGTGATTTCGCTCCTGAGATTTGTTTGTGATTTCGCTCCAAGTGTACAATTGGGTTAATTTCGCTCCAATGTACCTGTTTTGAAAAACGTGACACGCAATCATGAGTGAAGAGTTCTACAACGCGTTCGCTTCATCCCCGACTGCTCCGGCTTCAATTGCTTAAGCCATGAATTTGGAAAATGAGACAGGAACAACACAAAAGCCCCCGAAACTGATGAGTATCGAAGAATACTACGGATGGAAAGACAGATTCGAAAACTGGGTGCAGGCAAATCATCTTAGGTCTTGGGAGTGTATTCTGAAGAAATATGTGTTACCACGTAAGGATTTTCAGGTTATCAAAGAGCTATCAGAGTTCAATGACAAAGAGCGAGATATGTATAGAGCTGAGAAAATGATGATCAATCTATTACAGCAGGCAATCAAAGAAGACATATTCATACTACTTCAGCATGATAAGACATCAAAGTCAATTTGGGATGCTCTTCGTGTGAAATTTGAGGGTAGTGAGAACATGATTAAGAGCAAGAAAGCGTTGCTCAAGAAAGAATTTGATCTGTTCAGCAGTTTACCGGGTGAAGACACAAAGAAGCTGATTGAGCGATACTGTCACTTAGTGCGATCTATGTCAATGCTGAGTATTACAAAAGATCGAGAAGAGTGGGTAGACAAGTTGGCAGATGCGTTACCACAAAAGGAGTGGGGAACCTACTTAATGATTCTAAAGAATACGTGTGTTTATGATGGGTTAACGATTTCTCAGTTTATTGAAAAGATTGAAAGTCAGGATCTGGAACATCAAAAGATCGCGAGGATGAATAGTCCAAGTGGTCAACAGGATGTAAAAATGTATTACAAAGGAAGTGTTCCGGTTCCAGAAGCTGAGAGAAGTCCGAAAATCCAGACTGCGTTTAGTGCTGTGGATTCTACGGAAAAGGTTGACCAGAATTCAACTAAAAGCAGCAGTGGATTCTTTTCATTTCCAAGTGTTAATCCGAAAGAGTCAACTACAAGTTTCCATTCTCAAAGCACAAAGACAGGAAATGGTTATGTGATCCAGTGTAACATCGCATTGAATCTTCCAGAGGGTCAAAGTTTTTCGGAAGAAGTCGCAAAAGATCATATGGCTTTACTTGGTTCTGTGTTACTCTCCTATGAAGGATTGGTTGCTGGTCGGATCGGAAATCCTATGCTCACAAAGGAAGATTACGATCAGATAGACGCCGAAGAGATGGAATTAATGGATATCAAATGGTGTCTAGCTAGTGTTCTTAGACGAGCTGAAAAGTTCAAGCTGATTACCGGAAGAAATGACTTTCTTGATGCACATGTTTCTACTTTAGGTTTTGATAAATCTAAAGTTACTTATTTTCGTTGCAGGGAGAAAGGCCATTACAAGCGAGAGTGTAAGAACAGGGAAGCTAGTGGAGCTCAGAATCCATTTGGAAAAGACGATTACTACCGGAAAGCCATTTATCAGCAAGTGGGTCAGCAACAACTACAAGAACCACAAGTGGCTCATGGTAGACAAATCGAGGATTCTAAGAGAGCATGTTTGGTGGATTTTAACTGGAACAACTACATATCACCAGAAAGCAAAGTCTGTTTAGTCAATCAGGATGATGAAAGATTACTTGAAGGCTTCAGCTCGGAATATGTTTGTTGATGAAAAAAGAGATTTTAAAGCATTCATTGCTAAGATAGTTAGAGAACCAGATATGTTTGCCACATGGATGAAATCTATTGGTGAAACTGTAAAGTCTGTTGCATCTGATGAAAGCTCACAAAGTGATGCAAGTTCAGAAAAAGAAGTCGTCTTTGATCAAACTCCATCTGATACTAGTTCATCAGATAATAGTTCTGAAAAATCTGTAGAGTTTGATCAGTCACCTCCAGATGATAGCAGTGATGATGAGGAAGAAAAACACATTAACATTGCAAAATCTCATCTGTCTCCTGAAAGCTTTCATTTCTATTTTGCAGATCGCTTGGAAAAACTAAAGGAGAAACGAGCTGCAAAAGAACAACAACAAATGAAATATGAAGATGTTGTTCAGAATGAGAATGCTGAAAGTATTGCTGAGAAGATGGTTGAAACTGAGCAAAGTAATGAAGTAGAAAAGGTGACAGGAGCTGATAAAGTGATCGAAGTTGAAAAGATCATAGAAATTGAAAAAATTGTGGAAGTCGTCAAGCCATGTTCAAAATGTCTTGAACCATGCAAAGAGTGTGCAGCAAAAGATGAAATTATACTGAGTATGAAAAGAAGAAAGAAAAGTTGTTGCTCAATCTCAACTATGTGAAAGAATCTTATGATGTCTTGAACAGAACAGTGACTAGTGACTGGTCTTCAAAAGACTAACTCTGAGAGAGAACAAGCACTAACTATGATGAATGCTGTGATGATGACAAAGCAGAAAGCTATAAATTTTTACATCGAAGAAAGTGCTAAGTGGAAGCAAGAGTTGGAAGCGGAGAAGATTGAGAATGAGAGAATTAGACGTTTATTGCAAAGTTACTCTAGTTCTGATTATCTTATTGATCGAATTTATCCAACTGTTGCAAGTATGGAAGCTTTCCAAGATGAGAAGCCAAAGAAGAAGGATACTGGTAAGAAACCGACTGTTAGCTATAACAAGTGTCCGCCTCCGATCTGGGAAGGGTATTCTCCTAGAAAACCAAACGAGGAGCTACTTGAAAAAGCAGTCAATATAAAGCTAAAAACTGACACAACTGATGAATTACCAGAAAACATTGACGTCACGTTTACCTCGTCTGACACTGATCATGAGTCTGAGTTAATCAAAAAGGTGGTCGATCAGGTGTTAGATACTGATGAGGAGTCTGAGTCAAAGTCTGAGTTTGGAGGTTCAAATTCGTCAGTCAACGGTCCAAAATCATCGGTTAAACGGTCTTACAGTAAAGAATTTTTGTTATCAAAAGCAAATTTGGATGATGAAACATTTGAAGTAGCATACACTTTAAATGATTCTGACAAATTATACTCTGACAAAGAGTTTCCAATAAGAAGTGTTAGATTTGACATGATCAAAAAGGTTTTCAAAATGATAGAAATTAATATTTCTGAAATAAAAGATTTAAATCTTACTGGAAAACCTAAAAAATACATTTCAAGAGTTCAACAACGTTTAAACAAGAAAAAGGGTTACAATTCTGGTTCTGGTTTTCAAAAGAAATCAAACCAAAATTGTAGCTACAAAAAGAAAGGTTTAGGCTTTGTTCCACCAGAAAACTATTAAAATGAGAAAAATTCAAAAGCAAAAACAGAATTTGTTTCAGGTGGAAGTGCTGAGGATGAATAAAAGAAACCGTTCTGGAGACAATCGAACCAGGAGTTTCTTGCTGAGAAGAAAAGGAATGGAACTTGAGTGTTTCATCCAAGAGAGACTCGAACCTGTTACAAATGCAATGAAGTTGGTCACATTGCATGGAATTGTCCGAAGAATGCTAAGACAAAACAGGGAGTTTCTGACAAATTAAAAGGAAAAGTTGTAGATGTTGAACCACCAACCGAAAAATTTAAAGTTTTTAAAAACTCAATTTATGAGGTTGGTGAGTGTTCTAAAAAGAATTTCTACAAAAAGAAAGACAAAGACAACTAAGTGTGGGTTGTTAAAAAGGTTGATGAGAAAGTCGGCGATGAATCTGGTTCCACAAAGCCAGAAGAGCCACAGGTTGAGGTAAAAATTTCAGTGAATGATGATGAATTTCCAACACTGAAATTTGAAGAGGCTAAATAGAAAGTTGGCAAAGTTGAAATCTCGAATCAGTTTTATACTGAGAAAACTAAATTTGATGTCGAGAAAACATTCAATGGGAATGTTAAGAAAATTTTTGGGAAAATGCTTAATGGGAAAGCAAAAGGGCTCCATTCCTACCGTATCTGTGGGAGGAGCTTATAACTCATCGAGAATCCTTATGGGTCAAATGGATCCATTCCTACCGTATCTGTGGGAGGAGCTTTTGGGATGTTTCATTAAAAAATAATGTTCCGTGGACATGGAGGAAATTACTATCTCTTAGACACATTGTTAGGAATCATGTGTGGACTAAACTGGGCGATGGCAGGTGCACGAATGTATGGTATGATAAATGGGATGATGTTTGTCCTCTTAACAATATTATCACGCCAAGGTTGATCGCAAATGCGGGGTTCACTCTAAATTCTAAGGTTGCGGATGTTTATATTAACGGTGAGTGGACGTGGCCGAGTGCTTGGAGTTCGATATTTCCTTCCCTACTAAATATGAGGTCGATTACTTTAACTGAATCCATGCATGATAAAGTAGTTTGGCGATCTAGATTGGGTATAGAGGTAGATTTCAGTACAGCAACAGTATGGGATGATGTAAGACATGCTCAGAATGATGTCTCATGGGGTAAGCTGGTGTGGTTTCCTCAAGCGATTCCCCGACACTCGTTCTTTATGTGGCTACTTGTGAATCGAAGATTGAAGACTCATGATGTTATGGCTAAGTGGTCGGTGACGGGCAACACTAATTTCAATCTTCTTTGCTGTTCATTATGTATGACAGGTCCAGATTCTCATGAACACTTGTTCTTTGAGTGTAATTTTGCATCCAAAGTTTGGAGTGGTGTAAAAGATAGAGCGAGAATGGCTGATATTCCGGAACAATGGAACGCTATTTATGATCATTTGGTGGGGATTGCCGCATCCAAAATGGCTCAGCATGTGATTTCGAAGCTTGTGGTGGCCGCGACAGCTTATTTTGTTTGGCAGGAGAGAAATGCTCGGTTGTTTTCGAATAAGAAACGGTCTCCGGAAAAGTTAGCTGAGGTGATTCTGACTACGGTGCGATTGAAACTTCACACGTGTAGATTTAAAAACTCGGTCCAAGTTCACTCGATTCTTCATGATTGGAAGCTTCCTAGGGGTTTGCTGATTGAAGACGATGATTGTGGCTAGCTAGTATTTTTTGTTTAGTTTTTTTCGGCTTTATGAGCTGTGGCTTTCGTTGTGGCTGTTTTTGTTTAGGGTTGTTTGTACTGGTCTTCATGTATGGTGTGTCATACATGACAACTGAGGAAGACTCTCTTCCTTACTTGGTTTGTTTGGTTTGATTTTATTATAAAATTCACTGGGGTAACCCTTTACCCAAAAAAAAAAAAAGAAAGCAAAAGGGGTTAAAGATTTTTATGCAACTAAAAAGGCAACTTTTAACCCAACAGAACAAGAGCTTAAAAAGCTAAAAACACCCAAGGTTGGTCAGACTTGGGTGGAAATTCTTTTCCCTTGAACATCTGACTACGCCGGAGATCCCAAGTTTGTAATCGTGGATCAGGAATCGGCATCATTCATGTTTAAAAGAGTTTGTATGAATGTTCTTGAAATTGTTGAAATTTTACAGATTGAAGGACTACGCCGGAGCTTCCAGGTTGGTAAGTGCGAAGCAGGAATTGGCATCCTGATTGGTAAAATGGTTTATGTAGATGTAATATTCCTAAAATTGAATGTTGTGGATATACTTACAAGTGGTACAGAGGTTGCTTAATTGCAAAACGGTAAATCAGGGACATTAATTTGTACTTGATTTACTACTCATGATAACACAAAGAACAAGATGATGAATCATATCCCCGATTTTAATGCGTGGTTAACCTACAAGTGCCTACAAGTGGTGAAAACAAACTCATTTTCCGGAAAAATCATTTTGATTAAAACAAACTTAAGTGTTTTGAAATCTAAATGAGAAAATGGTTTGTTAAAGGGGGAGCTCGAATTGTTTATGCCTAGTGGATGGCGAATTGATGCGATTCGATGTCAGTTGTTAGGTTTCTGTATAGTTTTTGTGTTCAAGTGGGTCAGGTTAGTTGTTTTCAATTTTTCTTTAATGTGTTTGCATTTTAGGGGGAGTAGAAAATTTTCAGAAAATCCAAAAACATTAGAAAATTTGAAAAAGTAAAAAACATGATAAAATGCAAAAATGAGTTTTGTTGAACAAAAGAGGAAATGATAGTACATCAGTGGACTGTCACAACATGCTAAAGAAATGGATTGTAAAAATGTGATAAACAATCTCACTGCGGATATGTCAGTAGGTTTTTACACATTTAGTAAATTGTGACGAGATATAAACTAAAATTCAAACTTGATTATTCTGTGGGTAACGACTTCTTGGATATATAGGCAACCCCTGAAATCTTGTTTGAAAGGTCCCTTATTCTGAGATACTAGGTCTTTATACTCAGTGATATCTGGAGTATTATCCCGGGACTTCTACTGTATAGAAATACTGACCTAGTCCCCGGATAATGCTTTTTGCAATTGCTTAAAACATAGCATCGCCCTCAGCAAGTTGATGAAACAATAAAATTGATAGTCACTGCTGTTGAATTCAAAAGATCCTCTAAAGGGGACACATCGAAAAGTCGAAGCCGTCATCTCTCTACGTATACGGAAGTATCGACCTGAGCTCTCACGGCCCTCGCAACTAACCCCTATACAGATATCATCTGTGGTATATTCACCTGTAAGACTGAATATTGGGATCTGGATACGGGAGTATATTCAAGTGGTGGGACACACGAATAAGTTCAAGTGTTTAAAACCTTAACATCGTATCTCGGATCAATTGAACTTTGTGTGAAAATTTAAGCGGACCAATATACTGACAATTTAGGTGAATTGTTTAGAACTGAAAATGAAATGAAGCTTAACGGTGTTAGTGACTTGTCTCAAAAACTGATATGATCCTCTTACACAAACTCACAAAAATAGTGTCTGTAAATATCTCTTTACTGCATTACATTTCTTTCAGATAAATATAAAAAAATATTTTCTGTGTGTTTTAGCATAATCGTTTGAAAAAATTCAAAAAGATTTTCGACAATTGATGTTGGAAAGCTGATTTTAAAAATTCCGAGTGCTAAACATGATGACTATGTGGTGAGGGGGAGCTTGTGTTTGAATTCAAATTGTTGAAATTCTATTTTTTACAAGTGGTTCATCTTGTGTGTGATTTGAGGGAGAGTCTATATTGGTGCATGTCTTGATATTTGAAATTTATGAAATTTATTGTGAGGTAGAGATTGTGCAGGAACAAAGTTGAGCCAGGTTAATCGATCTTGAGACCTAAGCTAGACGAGAGCCAGGTTACGATACCTGAGGACTCTGATTGAAGAAAGCCAGGTTTCCGATCCATGTGTTCTATAAAGACAAAGTTTGAGCCAGGCTAACGATCGTGGACAACGAGTGAAAGCCAGACAACGATCCTGAAGCTGATGATGCTAATGAACTTAAGAAATACCAGCACATTGTTAGGGGGAGTCTGTTGAAGATGTTTAGAGAGAGTGAAGCCCAGGGACTGATCAAGGCTGAAGTTTGTCAAGACTCGACACATGCGACTCGTCAACATCTGAGGGGGAGTCTGTTAGTGCATACATCTGTCGACTTCGTCTTGTATCGAGTCTTAGATTGCATTGTATAGATCAGGGCACGTGTTACGAGAAAATAGGAAGAGTTAGTGTGTTAAGTGACTGATTTCGCTCCTAGCATCATATGCAGGTGATTTCGCTCCTAATGACCATTGGGTGATTTCGGGCGAAATCAGAAGTATCTGATTTCGCTCCTAGTGACTCGTGCTATCTCGAGCGAAATCACAACACTATAAATAGTGTTCTCATGAGCGAAATTAGTAACTATTACCTTGTATTCCATACCGAACTGCTGCCGGTGTGAGAAGACTGACTGTATTCACGTTCTAATCAATACAATCAGTAGTTAAAAGTGAAGAATCAGCTGTGTCTAAGTCAATTACTTGTTTTCCGCACCTGTAATTGATCAAACTCCTCTGAACGACTCATTCGGGTCACCAAACCGATCCTACACAAGTAGTTTTTTGTGTGGCTGTTTGGAAGCACACAGTCTGACATCAGCATCTTTTTCTTGAAGATTTGTCCATCTCCTGCAGCAAAATGTTATTGAGTTTTTACCCTTTAGCCAACAATCTTGAATTTTTACAATCAACGATGTTTGATTTTTTAACTTTTTTGACGTTTTACCGATAAAAAGAACGCCACGAAATAAGAGAACCTTAAAACTCAAATTTTGATCATGCTAAAATCAATAATGTTTTACTGTATGAGATGGACAACATTGTTAATCCTCGGTTAAGAAAGATAACTGACAATGTTCTCCACCCCATACAGCTAAACTTTATTGACAACAAACCTCAATAATGTTTTTGTATGTTTTGGCGTTATAAATTGGATGGAAGTTGAGGACAAGTCAATAAGATTTTACTCAATGAAATGGACAATATCCTCACTTAAGGATTTTGTCTATTTCATTGAGCGAAATCTTACTGGCAACCAAACTTAATTTAAAAAAAAAAAAACGTTTTGGGTTAGAAGATATTTGATGTTTGGGTTTTTTGGCGTTTCTAAGGCGAATGGGATATATCAAATATGGCTTTTGGGTTTTTGTGTGTGTTTTTAATTGAAGGTCTGAGATGTTGTATATATAGGATTTTTTTTGGCGGTTTTTTAGGCGGAATTTTACTATAATTAAGTTTGGCGTTTTATATCTAATGGTGTTTTACTTAGAATGGTCTGTGATTTTTGTTTTTGACATTTTATTTCATGAGATGGCGTTTTGTGTGGAGAAGTCAAAAGACCCTTTTACCCTTAATGAAGCGCGTCCACGTAATAAAATTGATGTTATTTACGAAAACGCCACCGTGCCAATCTAGTTCATAGATTGTTTTGATCGGACGATCGATAAGCGTTCTCACCGTTCTCACACTTTCTACCGTTTTCTCTAAATCCCGACCCTATATATATATATATATATGTGTGTGTATATATATACTGTGAGGTTTATTGGGGAACACTCTTAAAGATTTAACTTAACATGTCAAAAATCAATTTAAAAAAAATCGGCGCTTTTCCTTTAAATACTTGTAGAAGCAATTTTAATAAAAAATAAAAAACTAAAAATATAAAAAAACATTTAAAAAATGGCTTAATTTTTTTTTTACAAAAATGATTCTTTTATTGGAATAGTTTCTACTCATTTTTGTAAGCAAAAGCGCTAAAGAAAATTTTAAAAACTGATTTTAACATATTAAGTTAATTTTATAAGATATATTTTTTAACTGTTTTTAAACATTTTTTTTAGTTTTTTAGTTTTTTTATTAAAAATGTTTCTACATGTACTTATATGGAAAAGCGCCAAAAAAAATTAGAAAAAGTTGATTTTTAACATGTTAAGTTGAATTTTTAAGAGTGTGCCCTGGTTACCCACATTTTTAGTGTTTCTCAATGAACCCTCCCATGTATATATATTATATAGGGTAAAGTTCTTGTACAAATAATCTTAACATACTAAACATACAAATTGAAGGAAAACTCAAAAAGACAAGGTGGCATTTTTGTAATTATCAATAACTATCAAAGTTACTCTACAAATACCTCTAAAAAACCTAACCACTCCCCCCACCCCAAAAAAAACCTAAACCCCCCACCCCCCCACCCCCCAAAAACCTAAAAAAACCTACCCCCCCCACCCTCCAAAAACCTAAAAAAAAACCTAACCCACCCCCCCTCCCCCCCCCACCCCCCAAAAACCTTAAAAAAAAACCTAACCCCCCCCCCCACCACCCCCAAAAACCTAAAAAAAACCTAACCCCCCCCACCCAAGCTAAAATGCTAAAAACTAAACCCCCCAAAAAACCTAAAAAAAAACCTAACCCCCCCACCCCCACCCCAAAAACCTAAAAAAACCTAACCCCCCCCCCCACCCCCCACCCCCAAAAACCTAAAAAAAACCCTAACCCCCCCCCC
This sequence comes from Helianthus annuus, assembly GCF_002127325.2. NCBI lineage: Eukaryota > Viridiplantae > Streptophyta > Magnoliopsida > Asterales > Asteraceae > Helianthus > Helianthus annuus. The sequence goes on from NC_035443.2 coordinate 108,022,061, forward strand.
ACCCAAGCTAAAATGCTAAAAACTAAACCCCCAAAAAACCTAAAAAATCTAAAAAAATAAAAAAAACACACAAATTATTTTATTTTATTTTTTTAACATTTTTTATTAATTTTTTTTTGCTGCTACTAAAAGTAGCGATTTTTTAATAAAAAATGTTAAAAAAAATTGTGTTTTTTTTTAGGTATTTTTGGTTGTAACTTTGATAGTTGGTGGTAATTACAAAAATGCCACCTTGTCTTTTTGGGTTTTCCTTGAATTTGTATGTTTAGTATGTTAAGATTATTTGTATTTGATCTTTTGCCATATTATATATAGGAAGAGGATCATGAGAAAACTAGAAAACTAACTAAAAAAACCTAAAAAACATACCAATTTTTTTTTACGATTTTTTTTATAAAAAAATCGCTAGTTTTTATATATAAAAAAATTTCAAAAAAAAAAAAAAAACTTGTAATGCACATGTGCATTATATGTGTACTACACATGTGCATTGCATCCTTAAAATTAGTTTTTGAGTTTAGTTTAGCTTTTAGGGTTAGGTTTTTTGGAGGTTTAGGATTAGGTTTTTAGGTGTGGGGGAGGGGGTTTAGGTTTTTGGTGGGGGGGGGGGTTAGGTTTTTAAGGGGTGGGGGTGGAGGGTTTAGGTTTCTTTCGGGTTTATGTTTAGGGTTTAGTTTTAGGTTTTCAGGAGGGGTGGGGGGTGGGGGTTTAGGTTTGGGGGGGGGGGGTGGTGGGGGGTTTGCTTTTGGTGGGAGAGTGAATTTAGGTTTTTTGGGAGTGGGGGAGTTTAAGTGGTTTAGGTTTTTGGAGGGTGTCGGTGGGGGTGGGTTAAGTGGTTTACGCTTTCCGTATTAGTGCACATGAGTAGTACAATTTTTTTTTTGAAATTTTTTTATATATAAAAAAATAGTGATTTTTCGATAAAAATTTATACAAAAAAAAAAATTTGTATGTTTTTTTAGCCTTTTTTAGTTAATTTTTTGGTTTTCTCATTGTGACATCTGTGCTTGTGTAATCGTTGTATAAACTCTGAACAATTCAATATTAATAAAACAGTGTATTTTGATCCTAATGTTTGTTATTTATGGTTGACATTTTGCGCGTTTTGAATTTTAATCGCTTTTGAACTCTATATCGCTTTCTGGAAAGTTATACGCAAACTGATACGTAAACGTAATCAGTTTAACGCGATAAACACTCCGGGACAGCAACATAAACTTAACATACCTTAAATAACCTTTACATGACTTAGAAATAAGTTTTGAAGGCTCTAGTATGGCAAAAACAAGTTTATTCGCTCACATGGACTATTTGTGTCAATTTGCAAAAGTCTGCCGTTTCGTAAGGCAACGTACAGTCCGGAACTTGATCATAAGCTAAACATACCATAACTAACCTAAACATGGCTTAGAAATAAGCATTGATAGGTTCGGTGTGAGAAAATATGCTTATATGATCTTACAGGGACTAAAAGTGTCAAAAACGGCGTAAGTTTGCATTTTCGCGCATATCTTAGTTCTGACCACATCTGGACATCCCAAATTTTTGTAGACACTAAAATATTTTTATTTTAGTGGTCGGCATGCAAAAATACCGCTCGTCGCTTAATTTGGTTCGTTTTCGCGTCCGTTTGAGTTTCGTCGTAATTTAACGAATAACGCGACCGTACGACCAAACGAGCTGACATCCGAGAGTTTTCCGAGCATATTTTGAGTCCTCTAAACTTTAATGACCTTGTAGAGCCTTGAAAATGGCTTAACGGGTGTCAAAAGTGCCTGAAATGAGCTTAAACACATTGCAGGGACCTGAACTGTAATTACTGAAAACTGTTGCTGATCTGCTGATTTCACACGGGCCGCGTAAGCCCTGTCTGTTTCTTACGCGGGCCGCCTGAAAATGCCCAGTTCCAGAAACTTGATTTTCAGCAATTGTTTGATAGATTAGGGGCTGTTATGCAAAGATCTTTGTGTGTTAACCAAGTTAACACCTCTCCAAGGCTTCTATTCTGCTTGTAACACTTGTATGGCTAGGATTTAATGCTTGATGGCCACACAAACACTTGTTTTGATCTTGTGAGTTCATGACAAGTATAAATAGCCTAGCATTTCATTTGTTGCAACTCACACTTGATCTAAATTCTCTAAGTTGAGGTTTTATAACTTCATACCTGAGAATTATAAGATCAAGTTCAAGCAAGGACCTTTTGTAAGCATTCCTTCATTCTTTTATTGCTTTCCTAGCTTAAAAGTCAAACAGTGTTTGACTTTCAGTTTGACCAGTCAATGGTCAACGCAAAGTTTGGTTGAACTTTGTAACGTGATTGTAATCACGATGGTCATAATCCTTAGCGATTATACTTACTGATTACCACATTAACTAGGCGTAGTGACGAGTCAAAGTTTTGGTCAAAATGCATTTTAGCACGCATTTTGCCACGGAACTACTTTTAGGTATCAAAACATTTTGTTTTGATACCAAATCAGTTTTCTAAGTAGGTTAAACATGTTTTGACATGTTTAACTCGTCACTATTAGTTTAGTGCTTGTTTAGGGTCGTAAGTTAAGCAGTCTAAACAACCGCTTAAACTTTCGAACCCGACCCGTTTGGTCAATCATTAGGATCCGACCAAGCTTGTTTAGTGATCATAGTTGCATAGGGAATAACCTCTGAGGTTATACCTTATGATCACATAGGATTGGTTAGTTATTTGTTAAGTAGCTTGTATGCCCATAGGAAATGACCAAAACACCCTTTTGAAGCATAAATCCATATTTTTCCTATGTGAACCTATTTTTGACATATAATCTGATTTAGTAACATGTTTAGGGATAATTGGGCATGTAAGACTTGGCATAGCACATAGTTAACCATCCGAACATAGTCTTATGCAAACGACGCATCATAGTAGCTTATACTACCATAATGGGTCGAAACGGGTCAAAAGCACTTAGGTAGACTTTCAAATTAGAATGTAAGGTCTATTAAATTATACCATATGAGTTCAAATACTCATTTGATTTATAGAACCTCATTCTATCCTATCTCCCGATTTAGGATCCGATTAATAACATAGTTACCTATATTAGGTGCCGGTTGATTCTTATTTGATCTTATTCTCAAGACTATTAGGCAATCCCAAGTGAGTACATAGTTCCCCTCTTTTACCGCTTTCAAATATTTTGGGGTGATACACATGTACATACGTGTTACTTTTGTGCTTTTTATGCTTTTATGAATAAACATGCTAGTTTCACCTAGTACACTTATGGTACATGCTTTAAATTGTGTTTTGCTATGTATGTTTACTTAGCATGCTAACACATTGATTTATTACACATTTGTTGCATATGTTTACTTAGCATATGTACACATTGTTTTACATGACATTTCAGCTATGTATGTTTACTGAGCATGCTAGCACATTGTTTTACATGAACATTTCTACTAGGCATGTTTACTTAGCATACCTAGTACATGGTTTTCATAGCATGCTTACATTGGTTATGACATTTGGTATGTTTAATCGGAACAATAATACATTCATTAACATTAGCTACGCCGCTCGGTAGTATGTAATGGTACCATAGGACTTGACAAATCCCGTTTCCGACTTCCTAGGTTTGTTTAGAAGTTAGAAATGACAGAATACGATATACATAATTTAGATAAACCTTTAATTTGTTTAAGGGTTTGTCACCACAGTCGCAAGGCTTGAATGTATGCGATTAACATTACTGCATAAATGTTTGTAATCATAAAGCATTGTTTTCTGCAAAACATAACATTTGATTTAAACTTAGGTTTATTCAAAAACATTGTTTTGTACATTTTCCTATGGGGTTGAGTAATTACTAGTTATTCACCATACATGACATTTGTTTCACATTAACATCATCACATAGTTTGAGTAGGTACTTGCTACTTGCTATGCATTTCATTTGGTTATACATGATACATGTTACACATGACATTGAACATGATTTATACATAAACATTTTTGACATTGAACAAGATATGTTGGATGGTTATTGATAAGTGACTTAAGTAACGGGGCTATGTGTTATATGGTAAAAGCATGGTAGATACGCCGCTGGTACTTCCTATATATAAGTGTTTTTATTGTATTACACATTGTTGCGTTATCTAAATCACTTTGACAAGGATATGAAACATTTTTACAAGAACACGACATTATTTTACAAATTACGTAGGTTACGCATATTCGCTTTTACTTGGTTATTCGTTTAACCATGCATTGTCCTTTCATTATCATTTGATTTTCATATCGATTTTCATATGATTTTATAAAGGAAAACATTTTACAAGGTTCATGACTACATTTTTGTAAACACTTCTTTTAACTTCAAGTCATGAATCCTGCATGAACAAAACCTATGTATCTCACAGGCATTTTTATGTTGACGTACCTATTTTTACATGTGTTTCAGGTGCTAATGCATGATAATGTTTGTGCTTCACTTAGGCGGACTCGGGCCTTAGTGACTTAAAAGATTGTTAATTATGTTATGTTTAGTTTGAACTCAAAGACAATGTAAACTTTAATCAATAATACATAACTTTAATTACCATGGTTGTTGAAACAATAATTCTATCGCATTCACTCCCCGGCATTTCCGCCGCGGTTTTGTTGTTTTAATGCGGCCGGGGTGTGACAGAAGAGTTGGTATCAGAGGCAATGGTTATAGGGAATTAGGTTATTAGTAATGCTTTGACCTAGACTATAACTTTCTAGGACCCTAACACAAGTTTACTTGTGTTTAGATCTTAAAACAATACACGTCACCTATCCTTAGGTTATAATCACATCGAGAACACAATAACAAATCCGCTTCGAAAATTAATAATCTATCCTTGGATGATTGATTATAAGGTTTTGAACCCTTTCGGTTTGATTCATTTTTGGCTTTGTGCCTTCTGAGTTTTCAAAATCTCGTCAAAGTTTGGGTCTAAATAATGTGAACACGTGCAAACTGGAAGAGTGAATGCCTGTACCCTGAGTTTTCTGTCTAAGGCTAGAGTGTTGGTACAAATCCGCAGTATCAGACCAGTCACTCTTACCTGGGAACTCTTGGGGTGAGTGTTCACTTATAGACGAGCATGTCTTCGCGATACACTATTATGACTCATTCACTTTGATTTGTCACTGTGTGTCGACTGTTTGTTACGAGGTAACGAGCAAATGACCACCATCCTTTCTTTTTGTTGATATTTATGATATCTCATTTTCATCACATCATCTCACTCGTTTTCTTTCATGTTTCCTCTTTTAGAATGCCTCCTCGACGTAACATTCAACAACCTGATGCCGAACTGGCAGCTATTATAGCACAGCAGATGGCTGCTATGCTACCTGATCTCATCACTCAAATAAACCAAGCCAACAATAACAATGTTAATGCACCTGCTCCGTGCAACTTTAAACAGTTTAACTCGGCTAAACCGCTCAAGTTTAGTGGTTCTGAAGGAGCAACTGGGCTCCTACAGTGGTTTGAGAGTCTTGAGAGCACATTTCGCCATGTTCAGTGTCCTAACAACCGTAAGGTTGAGTTTGCTTCGAGTGTATTCCAAAAGAGGGCTCTCACCTGGTGGAATGGGGTAATGAGTGTAACACCCCGTGTTTCGAAAGTCAAAGTCAAAGTCAAGATTGAAGTCAAAGGGAGAAAAGATCGCTAATTGCAATCTGTCTCTCCTTGCCCAATCCCTGTTTTGACTTCTTTGACTGTAGTTAGTCTAATTTATGTTTTACGTTAGTTGTATTATGTGGAGTAATCAGTTAAAATCGTAGTAATCGAAGTATATTTATTGATATGAATCGCTTTACAACTTTGAATAGTAGGAAGTAACAATGCGATAAAGTTAATTAAACGCTAATCAATCTAATCTAATCAACATCGCGCTCGCAACTCGAAATACGCATTTTGGTGGTTAATATATGTGTGTGTGTGCCTTATGTGTTACTTGTGCATGTTTAATTATGTTACGTGTGGTAATCAATCGAATCGCAATCGAACTCAATCACAATCGAATCGCAATCGCAAACCGAATACGAAATAAGGATGATTGTATGTAGATATAGTATGAAAATTAGTGGAGAAGAGACAGCGCGCGTTATGAGTGATTGGGATTAAAAGTAATTTGAATAGGAAAATCTATCGCAATCGCACCTATCGCAATCGAAATCGAAATATCAAAAATCGTCGCACCAAACACTCGAATCAGGCAACTGATCGATCAGGCTACCAGCCGATTGAACAGCCAGCCGATTGGACTGCTGTCCGATCGGACATGCTGTCCGATCATGCTGCCCGACCGATCGGCCAGCCTTTACCTCTTTTGGCATCCTATAAATACCCTTGTCATTATCAAACTTTCTACTTTTGGAAACCTTTGTCCGACCAGCACGCTCAGCTCACTTTTTCCTCGATTTCTGATGCGTGTTAGTGTGTATATATATTAGATGTATATTTTAAGCCCTTTTTACACTTTTAACCAAGTTTTAAATTTATAATACACGATATTTACTAACACTAAACACACATATGGGCAAGTGCACCCATCGTGGACGTAGTATAGTGTTGGTAAGATACCGAGGTCGTCCAAGGACACAAGAGCTTTTAGTACCGGTTTATCCTCAACGTCTAATCAAATCAAAATGTTAAAAAAGACTTTTAAACTAAGAAAATAAAAACTAACTAAATGCTGAAAAATAAAATAAAAATAAAAACAGATAGACAAGATGAATCACTTGGATCCGACTCGTGTATTAGTATAACCTTTGATTATTTTCGTACTTTTGCACTTGTTTAAGAGATTATCTTTGTTATTGTAGTAGGCCCCTCTTTTGAAGGCGACGTTACCCTCAACCCAGTAGTTTGAGTCAGCAAGGATACAATCCTAAAGGGTCGGATTATTGAAAGATAATGAATTAAGTTATTAATGCAAATTATGGTAGGCCCCTCTTTTGGAGGTGACGTTACCCTCGACTAAGTAGTCTGAGTCAGCAGGGATACAGTCCTAAATAGCCGGGTTATAGTATTAATAGTAGTTAACTTATGAGGGGGTCAAAGAGTTTGGATCCCCGCCATCCAATACCTATGGGTATTGAAGGAGATCCTACTAAATTTGACCCAGGTCCCTTGCAGGACCTCTAAACGCTGAACAAGGGCAAGACCCTTACCAAACCGTTCCCTTAACCCCCGACCAGGTAGCCAACATACCTCCATATAGACCGTGGAGATATGAATGGTGAAAATCTTTTATTTTATATAGACAGTAAAATAATACCAAGACACCACGGACAAACGATAATGAAGAATCACCTTCAACATAAGCAACTAGTTATTAAAGTCATCAATACAAAACCAAATAAAAAGTGCAAAAGATTAAAAATAAAAAGTATTATACTAAACACTTTCTTCACCAAGTGATGTAAGAGACTTAGGCAAACATGGCCTTGATTGTCAAGAACTCTTACGATCAATCTTGGATCCCGAGACGACTCACACACTCTATGATGGACAATGGATGATGGTGGTGGATGATGGTGTTGTGATGGTGGTGGGTGGTGGATGAAGTGTGAGATAGGTGGTGTGCCAAGGGATGAGTTGCAATGAAGCCAAGCACTCCTATTTATAGGCTGAACAGAAGCCTGGGCACGGCCCCGTGTCCGCTGCACACGGCCCCGTGCCCGTCTGACACTATCTCTTCTCATTAATTGTAATTCGCAATTACAATTAATGCGCCTGCAGTACTTTCGCCACGCCCCCGTGTTCGCTGGGCACGGCCCCGTGGTGGGCAATAGAAGCTTCTATAGGTTTGTCTTTTCTGCTGCTTCTTGGGCACGGCCCCGTGCTGGCTGAGCACGGGGCGTGTTCAGTCTTCTGCCTTCTCTGTTTTGCTTGGGAGGATGCTGTCGAGGGGTCGGGCAATCCACTTATGTTCCTTTTCTTGTATTTATGTTAGATTTAGCTGCCTTTTTGCTTCTTTTGTTAATTTGAGCTCATTTAATCCTGAAAATACAAAAGGAAGACAAAAACACTCTTTTTCCAACATTAGTACTTAAAAAGGGTTACTTTTATGCCTCATTTGATGTAATTTATATGTTGCATTTTACACACATCAATTTCTCTCAATCCCGGTAAGATCTCGTCCTAAATCTTGTACTTTCTTGATCTACACGCACTCCTACACCTTTCTATCTTTCAAATCTTAACTTTTAACCGTGAAATCATCAAGATTCAAGTGTTCTACGATGATGTCATCATGGTGTTCTTGAAGAACTTCATGTTTTGACCTCAATCCACCAAGAATAACTTGTATCTACCTGATTTCCACATAAGCAAACAAAGATCTTTCATAGATCTAAACATATTCACCGTGAAAAGGATTGAAGGATGGTTTTCCAACTTTCTTTTAACTCTTTTATACTCAATGCCTTCAAAACCGATAGAAACGGAGCTTGTGCCAACTTGCTAACCATTTCGGTGGTTGCGTGACTCAAGATCCGGATTCTATCCATGAGGTTCACCGATTTCGGGTTAAACGTTAAACACTGTCTCAAACCGTTCACTAACCGGGTTTGGGTGATTCCTATCCGATTGGGAGAACCCAGTAAAGACTAGGGTTCTGTGGTTTGACTCGTTGACAAAATACCTCGATAACGACAAATAATCAGAACAACCAAGTGTTAGACGAACAGGCCGACCATGTCAGGGTGCTGACCGATCGGACTGCTGTCCGAACGGACAGCCAGCCAATCGAACAGTCAGCCGATCGACTGGCCAGCCGATCGGCTAGCACATGGGTCCCACACTTAACCAACCTATCTTGAAGGATGAGTATTGAACGAAATGTTGTCCGATCGGACTACCGTCCGATTGGATTACTCTTCGGATCATGAGATACTTGACTTCAACACTTAATCGATTTTTCCAACATGTTCAACGCACTAGGAGTGCCACCCAATCGAACAGCCGTCTGATCAGGTGACACCCTACTGAGAACTTGTTTTGCTGAGGTACCTAGCCGATCGGGTTGCCATCCGATCGAACGACCGTCGATCGACCGACCTGAAAGGTAAAGATACTTCAATGTATTTCAAATGCTACAACAAAAACTTCAAAAGTCAAACCATCATACACAAACACATTCTACACAAAGGAAGAAACAACCCACTCGAACAGCCATCCGATCGGACTTCCGTCCGACCGGACAACTGTCCGAATGGACTGTCAACCGAACGGTCAGCCGTCTTATCGGACTACCGTCTGATCGACCAGCTGTCTGATCCTTCAACACTTGTTTCCGTGTTACGCGTTGCTTATCGTTATGCTATCGAACTATTCAGGCTAACCCTACTCTCAAGCGCTCCCTTCAACCCATTCAACCGCTGTGAGTATACTCGATCCCTTTTTGCTTTAAGCACTTTTGGGTGTTACATACGTTACTTATACGAAAATCACTTCGAACACACTACGCAACATTTTAAACGCTAACCGTTACCGCATGTTATATGTGACTTAATGAATGCGTGTTTGTTATGTTTACACATGGAATGCTGTCAACCTGCCTTAACGACGATAGTACTATAGTTTGGACTCAGCACCCGCTCATGCGGGGGTTGTTAAGGACAATTACTTGCATGGATTACAGTGGTGATCATGTATTGCGAACTGCCTTGGGCAGTCAACCCGCAGTCATTGGTATCGATAGATTCGTGTCGATAATTAACATGCTTCGTTTTCCTCTGTGTACGTGCTGGTTATGCGTAAACGATTTCGAACTCTATATGCTATTACTAAACTTGTATGCTCACCTTTACACTATGTGTATTGACTTTTATTTTAACGTATGTGACAGGCAATTAGGATGCTTATCTGCTAGGAAGGCGAGGCTAAAATGATCTCTTCATTTCAAGTTTAAGATGACAGAATCGTGTGTGTCCATTAGGGACTAGGTATGAACTTATTGATATTCTTCTCTATTCTCGCCCACGCTACGCTATCACTGCACTTGAGTTTTAAATAAAGTCAAGCGATTAAGTCGAGATTAGGTGTGAAAGCCGCAAATTCTCGACTTTATTGACCTGTATTTTTACATGATCTCTGTTGTCTTCACTTGGAACAGATCCTATCAACTTATCAATGATCTCTTCATTTCAAGTTTAAGATGACAAAATCTTTCAATCATTTGTGGAACAGTTTCACCTTTCATACAAGCAAACAAGCCAAGTTCTTTTTCAATAACGAACGCTTGTTTAACGGGAGAATTATACCAAACCAGGAGTGAAATCCATATTTTGATGAATAATCTCCTCTATTTTACTAAAATCCAGGGAAAGTTGTCAAGCCAGGGGTGAAACCATAACCTTGACGACTTGTCCATGGCTTTACCCAAACCTCTCACCAAAGTCTCGACGGACTCCAACGACCTGAATTCACAAAGTGACTAGAGGGATGTGCGCCGGATGCCCAAGAATCGAGGCAGAGGCTCTATCCTGAAGGTCAAAATGTGTACGACAAGTCCTTGAGAATAGTCAAATCGCTTTGGGTAGTCAATGTCTAATAGCCGCAGACAATCTATCTCTCGATTTTTATGTGTTTCGATTTTGAGCTCGCAACTGCTGACTTTGATGGTTCGTCGTTTTTATGTGTTTATACGTGTACTTACCTGTTTATGTGTTTATATATTTGGAAATTTATTCGATTTTTTTGCTCCCATTTCGATCGACACACACGACCAGCACTGCTCTTCTACCTCAAAACGGTAACAAATCGTTACTACTATAAGGAATGCAGTACGCTATGATACTTGTTGTACTATACGCTTATACTATACTAATCGCTATGATAGACGCAATCGCTAAATTCGAGCAATCACAGACTTTGAATGATAGGTTTCTGTATTCTGACTGCCTCTTTGACTAAATGCGTACGTGCTTATGTGCTTCTGTGCCTTACGTGTTTATATGCTTATGTGCCTATGTGCCTACGTGTTCCTCTGTGAATCTGTGACTTTGAGTTTACGTGTTTATAAGCTTTAGTAAGTACTAGACGTGTGAGGTGAGATTCGACTATGACGTGTCTGAGACCTATGACAATGTCTATTACAGACAATGTCGTCATCTGGATACCGTCGCCCATCACTTTCTCGCCAAGAAAAGAGAGACAAACGTCTTGCTGCAGTCATCGCCAAACAAGTAGCGAAAGCTGTCAGTGATGTCTACGAAAACGTCAGCAAATCGTCTGAGGAGTCGAGAACTGAAGCTCCTAAAGCTGCCCCCAAAACTGCTTTCAGTTTCAAACAATTCAAGGCTTGTGGGCCAAAGGAATTCACTGGCGAGGGAGGCCCCACAGCATTGTTCCAATGGTTTGATTCCATAGAGGTCACTCTGCGACAGAGCGGTTGCCCTGACGACCTTCGTACTCTCAACGCTACTGGCGTCTTCCAGTCCCGCGCACTAAACTGGTGGACGGCCGAGAGAAACAAAAGGGGAAATGATGCAGCCTACGGTCTGTCGTGGGACGAGCTCAAGGAGGTCATGCTGGAAGAATTCTGCCCTCCTCATGAACGTCAAAAGTTAGAAGATGAATTCTGGCACATTAAGCAGAAGGATGGAGAAAACGCTGCTCTCACTGCTCGATTCAAGCAACTCAGTATCATCTGCCCCGATCAGGTGAAAACTTCTGACATGGCAATCAAGAAGTATATCCGAGCCCTGCCTGACTGTGCCGCAGATTTCGTGCAAGCGGCTAAGACTAAGACGATCGAGGAAACCTACCTACTGGCCGCTGAGATCAACGACAAACGGGTTAAGGCCGGTGTCTGGGATAAACCCGCGAAGCATCTGCATCAAGCTACTACCGCACCAACCACTGACTCCACCACCACTGCACCTCAGTCATCAAAGTCCTCACGCCGGAAGAAGAAGAAGAACAACAACAGCAACTCCAGCAACAAGAACTTCGCTGCCACTACCACTGCTGCTCCTCTCCAGGCCGTGTCGGCCCAGCAGCAGCCCCATCACCGTCCAGCTCCAACTACCTATGCACCACCAGCAAAGCGTGCATACACAGGTCCCTACCCGGTTTGCCCAACATGCTCTTATCATCATCCGGTGGGTATTGCCTGTCGTTTCTGTGCTCACTGCAACATGTACGACCACTTCACTGTCAACTGCCGTACTGGTCCTCGCAACACCGCAGCTCCTGCTACTGCTCATCAAGCTCTACTCCCTGCCTCGCAAGGCCCACACGTGGCTCCGGCACCCGCGATCAACGCCAGAGTCTGCTTCACATGTGGTGATCCTAACCACTTTGCGAACATGTGCCCGAACAAGGTGGTGAAGCAGGAGCCCCAGCCGTAGCAGCCTCACCAGCAGCAGCAGCAGCCTCAGCAGCAACAACAAGCCACACGAGCCAGAACTTTCAACATCAACTTGCGCCAAGCCCAGACCGACAACAACGTGGTCAATGGTACGTTCCTTGTGAATGATATTTATGCATCATGTTTGTTTGATACTGGAGCCGATAATTGCTTCATGTCGTTCGAATTTGAAAAGCTCCTTAGTCGTTAGCGCTCTTATCTCTCCTCGTTATTCGATGTTGAAGTCGCTACCGGAAGAACTGTCGCCGTTAATTCTGTTCTTCGTGATTGTACTCTTGAGCTCAACAATCACATCTTCCCAATCGACCTTATTCCAATGCAACTCGGAAGTTTTGATGTCATAATAGGCATGGATTTTCTTCATGAAAACCATGCTGAAGTTGTGTGCTTTGATAAAATGATTCGATTCTCGCTCGCGAATGGTGATTTATTATGTGTCTATGGCGAAACCACTTCGAAAGGTCTCAAACTTATGTCCTGCGTCCAAGCTAGCAAGTATCTCCGCAAGGAATACAGAGCTTTCTTGGCCAACATTGTAGTAGCGGAGAAGGAAAAGAAAAGGAAGACAGAAGTGAAAGACGTCCCAGTGGTCCGTGAATTTCCTCAGGTGTCCCCTGATGATCTTCCTGGACTTCCGCCAAGTCGTGATATCGACTTCCGTATCGACCTCATTCCTAGAGCCAACCCTGTTGCCAAAGCTCCCTACCGACTTGCACCGTCCGAAATGCGTGAACTCTCAAATCAACTCCAAGAACTACTTGAAAAAGGCTTCATTCGCCCGAGCACCTCTCCTGGGGGCGCACCAATCCTCTTCGTTAAAAAGAAGGATGGGTCGTTCTGAATGTGCATTGATTATCGGGAATTGAATAAGCTAACCATCAAGAACCGCTATCCTCTACCTCGCATCGACGACTTGTTTGATCAGCTACAAGGTGCTACGTGTTTCTCGAAGATCGACCTCCATTCAGGCTATCACCAGCTACGCATACAAGAGGAGGATATACCCAAAACCGCTTTTCGCACTCGTACGGCCACTACGAGTTCGTTGTTATGCCTTTTGGTTTAACCAACGCACCCGCGGTCTTCATGGATCTGATGAATCACGTGTGTAAACCTTATCTCGATAGTTTCGTCATCGTGTTCATCGACGATGTCTTGATCTATTCTAAGTCAAGAGCCGAACACGCTCAACATCTACGTTTGGTTCTCGAACTACTCCAGGGGAATCAACTCTATGCTAAGTTCTCCAAGTGCGAATTCTGGCTAGGGGGGTTCAGTTTCTGGGCCACATCGTAAATAGCCAAGGTATCCACGTTGATCCCGCGAAGATTGAAGCAGTTAAGAGCTGGGTTACACCTAAGAACTCGTCCGAAGTTCGTTCTTTTCTCGGACTGGTGGGTTATTATCGCCGATTTATTGAAGGATTCTCCAAGATCGTTGTGTCGCTTACCGCCCTCACGCATAAAGACAGGTCTTTTGTTTGGGGAACTGAACAAGAGTTTGCTTTCCAAACCCTTAAGCACATGCTTTGCAATGCTCCTGTTCTTACATTGCCCAATGGAAACGACGGTTTCATTGTCTATTGTGATGCTTCCAACCTTGGTCTTGGTTGTGTTCTCATGCAACGGGACAAGGTTATAGCTTACGCATCTCGTCAGCTCAAAATCCACAAGAAGAACTATACAACCCATGATCTCGAGCTAGGCGCTGTTGTCTTTGCATTAAAGATTTGGCGACACTATCTGTATCGTACCAAGTGTACGATCTTCACCGATCATAGGAGCCTCCAACATATCTTTAACCAGAAGGAACTTAACATGCATCAACGCCGATGGGTAGAGCTTCTCAATGATTACGACTGCGAGATTCGTTATCACCCAGGCAAAGCAAATGTCGTTGCCGATGCTCTTAGTAGGCGGAGTTATCTGCTCAGCATCTGCGATACCCAAGCCCAATACGACCTCGAAACTCTCATCCGCGAAGCCCAGCATGCCTGCTTTAATGAACGCACTCTGAAGAGGGAACGAATCTACCACGATAGAGCTCAACTGGTAAACAAGTCGAATAGGATATTCCACTTCCTAGACCGAATTTGGATCCCTAAGCGGACCAATTTGTGACGGATTTTGATGGACGAAGCCCACAAATCCCGGTATTCTTTTCATCCCGTTGCCGATAAAATGTACCAGGATCTTCGTTACAAGTACTGGTGGCCGGGAATAAAAAGGGATATCGCTCTCTACGTTGGGAAGTGCCTGACCTGTGCAAGGGTCAAGGCTGAACATCAAAGGCCCTCTGGCTTACTCGAGCAACCCCCAATCCCTATGTGGAAATGGGAGAGTATAGCTATGGACTTCATAACCAAACTTCCGCCCACGTCATTAGGTCACGACAGCATATGGATTGTTGTTGATCGTTTAACCAAATCAGCCCACTTTTTGCCAAAACAGGAAGACTACAAGGTAGAACGATTAGCCGAATCTACACCGACGAGATCATTTGTAATCATGGTACACCTCGCGACATCATCTCTGACCGTGACGCTCGGTTTACCTAGCGATTGTGGGAAACGTTTCAAGCAGCTCTTGGTACTACGCTTAATCTAAGTACCGCATTCCACCCTCAAACCGATGGTCAAACTGAAAGAACGATCCGTACTCTTGAAGACATGCTCCGTTCGTGTGTCATAGACTTTGGTGGTAATTGGGACAAATACCTGTCGTTAGTCGAATTCTCGTACAACAACAGTTATCATGCCAGCATCCAAAAGGCACCACTCGAGGTTTATATGGAAGAAGATGTCAATCGCCTATTGTATGGCACGAGATCGGTCACTCGCAATTAACCGGTCCTGAGCTACTGCAAGAAACGACTGACAAAGTCCTCCAGATTCGAGACAACTTGCTAAAGGCTCGAAGTAGACAGAAAAGTTACGCCGATAGACGACGCAAGCCCCTTGAATTTGACGTTGGCGACTACGTACTCCTAAAGGTATCACATTGGAAGGGTGTGGTCAGATTCGGCAAGAAAGGGAAGCTAGCGCCTCGATATGTTGGACATTTTAAGATTCTGGAAAGGATCGGAAAAGTCGCCTACAGACTCGAACTACCAGAGAAACTTAGTAACGTTCACCCGACTTTCCACGTGTCAAACCTCCGTAAGTGCCTGGCTGAGCATGATTTAGTTGTACCCTTCGACGACCTTCAAATAAACGAAACGCTACACTTCGTGGAGAAGCCTGTCGAAATCATGGATCGCCAAACCAAGCAACTCAGGCGCTCGCCCATTCTTATTGTGAATGTCCGATGGGAAGGCAAACGAGGCGCGGAGTTCACTTCAGAACTCGAGAGCGACATGAAGGCGAAGTACCTGCAGTTGTTTAAATGAAAGTCTAGAGAGAGAAAGTTCTCAAACGTGATTCACGGTATCGTACATCTTTCGACCTAATTTCATGAAGAAATTCCCTAAACAAGGGGAGGCTGTAACACCCCGTGTTTCGAAAGTCAAAGTCAAGATTGAAGTCAAAGGGATAAAAGATCGCTAATTGCAATCTCTCTCTCCTTGCCCAATCCCTGTTTTGACTTCTTTGACTATAGTTAGTCTAATTTATGTTTTACGTTAGTTGTATTATGTGGAGTAATCAGTTAAAATCACAGTAATCGAAGTATATTTATCGATATGAATCGCTTTACAACTTTGAATAGTAGGAAGTAACAATGCGATAAAGTTAATTAAACGCTAATCAATCTAATCTAATCAACATTACGCTCGCAACTCGAAATACGCGTTTTGGTGGTTAATATACGTGTGTGTGCCTTATGTGTTACTTGTGCATGTTTAATTATGTTACATGTAGTAATCAATCGAATCGCAATCGAAACGCAATCGAACTCAATCGCAATCGAATCGCAATCGTAAACCGAATACGAAATAAGGATGATTGTATGTAGATATAGTATGAAAATTAGTGGAGAAGAGACAGCGCGCGTTATGAGTGATTGGGATTAAAAATAATTTGAATAGGAAACTCTATCGCAATCGCACCTATCGCAATCGAAATCGAAATATCAAAAATCGTCGCACCAAACACTCGAATCAGGCAACTGATCGATCAGGCTACCAGCCGATCGAACAGCCAGCCGATCGGACTGCTGTCCGATCGGACAGGCTGTCCGATCATGTTGCCCGACCGATCGGCCAGCCTTTACCTCTTTTGGCATCCTATAAATACACCTGTCATTATCAAACTTTCTACTTTTGTAAACCTCTGTCCGACCAGCACGCTCAGCTCACTTTTTCCTCGATTTCTCTCAATCCCGGTAAGATCTCGTCCTAAATCTTGTACTTTCTTGATCTACACGCACTCCTACACCTTTCTATCTTTTAAATCTTAACTTTTAACCATGAAATCATCAAGATTCAAGTTTTCTAGGATGATGTCATCATGGTATTCTTGAAGAACTTCATGTTTTGACCTCAATCCACCAAGAATAACTTGGATCTACCCGATTTCCACATAAACAAACAAAGATCTTTCATAGATCTAAACATATTCACGGTGAAAAGGATTGAAGGATGGTTTTCCAACTTTCCTTCAACTCTTTTACACTCAATGCCTTCAAAACCGATAGAAACGGAGCTTGTGCCAACTTGCTAACCATTTCGGTGGTTGCGTGACTCAAGATCCGGATTCTATCCATGAGGTTCACCGATTTCGGGTTAAACGTTAAACACTGTCTCGAACCGTTCACTAACCGGGTTTGGGTGATTCCTATCCGATTGGGAGAACCCAGTAAAGACTAGGGTTCTGTGGTTTGACTCGTTGACAAAATACCTCAATAAAACGACAAATAATCAGAACAACCAAGTGTTAGACGAACAGGCCGACCAGGTCAGGGTGCTGACCAATCGGACTGCTGTCTGAACGGACAGCCAGCCGATCGGACAGTCAGCCGATCGACTGGCCAGCCGATCGGCTAGCACATGGGTCCCACACTTAGCCAACCTATCTTGAAGGATGAGTATTGAACGAAATGTTGTCCGATCGGACTACCGTCCAATTGGATTACTCTTCGGATCATGAGATACTTGACTTCAACACTTAATCGATTTTTCCAACATATTCAACGCACTAGGAGTGCCACCCGATCGAACAGCCGTCCGATCAAGTAACACCCTACTGAGAACTTGTTTTGCTGAGGTACCTAGCCGATCGGGTTGCCGTCCGATCGAACGACCGTCCGATCGACCGACCTGAAAGGTAAAGATACTTCAATGTATTTCAAATGCTACAAAAAAAACTTCAAAAGTCAAACCATCATGCACAAACACATTCTACACAAAGGAAGAAACAATCCACTCGAACAGCCATCCGATCGGACTTTCGTCCGACCGGACAACTGTCCGAATGGACTGTCAACCGAACGGTCAGCCGTCCGAGCGGACTACCGTCCGATCGACCAGCTATCCGATCCTTCAACACTTGTTTCCGTGTTACGCGTTGCTTATCGTTATGCTATCGAACTATTCAGGCTAACCCTACTCTCAAGCGCTCCCTTCAATCCATTCAACCGTTGTGAGTATACTCGATCCCTTTTTGCTTTAAGCACTTTTGGGTGTTACATACGTTACTTATACGAAAATCACATCGAACACACTACGCAACATTTTAAAAGCTAACCGTTACCGCATGTTATACGTGACTTAATGAATGCTTGTTTGTTATGTTTACACATGGAATGTTGTCTACCTGCCTTAACGACGATAGTACTATAGTTTGGACTCAGCACCCGCTCATGCGGGGGTTGTTAAGGACAATTACTTGCATGGATTACAGTGGTGATCATGTATTGCGAACTGCCTTGGGCAGTCAACCCGCAGTCATTGGTATCGATAGATCTGTGTCGATAATTAACATGCTTCGTTTTTCTCTGTGTACGTGTTGGTTATGCGTAAACGATTTCGAACTCTATATGCTATTACTAAACTTGTATGCTCACCTTTACACTATGTGTATTGACTTTTATTTTAACGTATGTGACAGGCAATTAGGATGCTTATCTGCTAGGAAGGCGAGGCTAGAATAAGCGTTTAGAGCATAGTTGTCTGTAGATCTTGCAGCAAGAGTCTCTAGAAGCAGATAAATAATTACTATATTTAATTCTGAGTTGTCGGAACAGAAATATTTGACTAGATGTTGTCTGTAATAATTTGTTTACTGTTTGAGACATGGTATGGAACATGTTACTTTAAATTGAATAGTAATGATAATTGTTATGGAAACTTCTGGACAATCTCTTTCGCTCAGTGTCGCGCCTCGATGATTCCGCCATCGGTTGGGGTGTGACAATGAGAGATAGAGGTGCTGATGTTGCTTTGGGTCAGACATGGGAGGAACTTAGAGCTCTCATGATGAGAGAGTTTTGTCCTCGTCCGAGAAGAGGGCACTCGAAAATGAGTTCCATGATCCAAAGTAAGACAGTGGTGATCATTAGCTTGACCCGCAGAGTCCACCGGAATTTCCATGCACTACAAGTTGTTATTACGTGGGGCCCCGTAAGAATAAATTGTCTTGCATGGTCACCCTAGCATTCTCTCGTTCAGAGCAAGCGACCAGTCAGAGAGAGGACACTATTGTCTATATACCTTCAACATAGAAGGAAACTTCGTGATAGTTCACGTGTCAACGTCCGTTGTCATTACTCGCAGAACGGCACGACATCAAATGAAATAAAAATAAAGAGAATTTGTAAAGATAACAACTGGAGGGGCACCTTCAAGATGAGTACTTCATCTTCCTTAACTAGACAAGAGTGTCGTCAATCATGATTTGTATGAGCCACAGGGACCTCGTCCCACTAATGGAGTTGTTGTCTAAGGCTACCATCTCTGCCTCATCGTCACTACTGAAGTCAGGCGTCTCAGCATCCGCGAGAAGGTAACCATTCTTCCACGGGATCAATGCTTTATGGTCTCACTCAGGAACCACATTCGTTATAAGCTCCGCAATAGACGTGAGGTCGATATTCTCATGGAAGATGTATTGTATAAAATATGTTATGTTTTGAAATAGAGTATCATGTCTTGTGTAAAAGATGTCGTGGCTTAACCATGTTATGCGTGTCAAGGGGGATGACAATGGAATTCCAACTCGAAGGCATTTTGTTTTTGCCAAATATTTCATGCAACATATATATGAACAACCTATACATATAAACATGTAAAATCCTATCAATCAAGGATCTCTATCTTGTATAAGCTGAACTTGCAAACTGTTTATAATGCGTAAGCTGATAATGTAATGTATTATAGGCACATAGTCTATTAACGTATTGTGTCTATTTCTCATAGACTTCACCCATGGAAATGTCCTCGCTTGATTTATGTGAAGTGAATTTTTGTTGTAGTGGACCTTGAAAAATGTTTATGCAATGAAAACCTTTTGACTTGTCCAATTTTATTTATAATATGTTCAACATGAACAAGAGGTTTTCATGAGAGGTCCCTAGTGATTGTAGACTTAGACTCGAGAAAGAATCCTGGTTCACTACAATCGATGCTCTGATACCAATCTGTCACACCCGCTCATAGAGGAAGCGCGAGGTGTGATCTGATCGGTTCTCATTGCATAACAATATAAGTGAACATACTAAATGAATAAAAACAAGCTCCAATGCCATTGTCATAATCGTTACAAAAGAACGCAACATAAGTTAAATGTATTGGTTACAAACCATCAAATGAAAATAAGTTGTCATTTTATACATCAAAATGTAAGTCTTAAAATGTCAAGGCTTTGACCACTATATCACCGCAAAGAGGCGGTATATAACGGGCAAGCCCTTCAAATGGTGGCATGGAGTCTTGATACTTGCTTTCCTTAATTGAAATGTCCGCATGGTCCACTAATTTCCAGAAATACATGTTAAGTTTGAAAACATCAACAAAAGTTAGCGAGTTCATACAGTTTAGTTGTATGAGATGTATCTGTAAAATGTGAGTTGTATAAAATGTATTTGTAAAATGTGAGTTGTATAAAATGTATCCATAAAATGTGAGTTGTATAAAATGTATCCATAAAATGTGAGTTGTATAAAATGTATCTGTATGTAATGATGTAGTATGTAAAGCGTCAATGAAATCGTTGATCATTAATGTTTCGCGAGGACGTTAATATGTGTGACGAATTAGGAAGCAATCCAAACCTAGACGATTTCGTGTCGACTACTATCGACTGGGACACAAACGCACTCTTCTGTATGGGTCCACGACCAAGAGTGGGGCTCGCCAAAACCCATTAGATCTAACCCTCTGTTCCTAGGTCCAAACTGGATTAATGGTGCTTAGATGTATGACCCTAATTGCCATGATCTAAGGTGTTTCATTCCATGACTTTAACATACGTTTGAACATGTATTTTCCCTGATAGTTGTAAAATTGTAAAGTATTAAAATGAATAGGGGACATGAACTCACATAATTGGGTCCGTGAATGGTAAGTAACTGTGATCTGACGTACGGTCTCCTGAATAGTGTCACGACCTACAAATGTTCTATATTTGTTAGACACTTCGGTCTTGTAATGACTTGAGTACAAGTCTTGTGTCTTGAATGTGTGTAAGACTTGTATGTCTTTGTTTTTCGTTGAACTGTGTATTAGATGTATGAATTGTTAAACTGTAATATATATATATATATATGTGTGTGTGTGTGTGTGTGTAATCTTGTATCTTGTGAGTTGTATCATCGGGTCTTGTCTTCTTGATTTTGTGCCTTGTATAAGTAAATTGTATAATTGTATTTTTTATCAATTATATGTCATTGGGCTTAGCCCAAGAATTCATGTTATTGGGCCCAAATAGTGTTGGGCCTAAATAGTGTTGGGCCTCAATAGTGTTGGGACTAAATGTTATTGGGCCTTGGCCCATATGTTTGATTTTGGGCTTAGCCCATGAGTCTTGATATTGGGCTTAGCCCATGTATTTATGTTAAGCCAAGTTAAGATGATAAGCCTATTTGTAAAATAAGCCCATTTGTATAATAAATAAGTCCATTTATATAAAATAGGCCCATATGTAAAGTAAGCCCATTTGTTTTAAAATCAGCCCATTTGTTATAAAATAAGCCCATGTGTTAAAAATATATTCTTTCATTTTTATAAAAGTTACTAACTATAGGATTTTTAATTAAAGGAATACATAGTAGTTTTTATAAGTTTTCAAAACATCCGGATATTGTTGTGGGTGATTTGTATGTATTCGTGTCGAAAGATCGCCTAAACGTCATAGTAACTCCTCGGAATGGCGATATGTTCATAGATTCGCCCGTCGTCCGTTTTGGCCATAAGTTGTGTCCGAAAGCTCGGAATGTCCGTAAGTGTGTTTTAAGGCGTGTTTACATGTAGTCTTGTAAGACTTTAGTCGAAATGTACATTGTGTTTGTTTGTACCATTGTATTCAAGTTCCTAGTTATAATACATATAACTAATACAAACATATAACACATAGCACTTAAGTTGTTAAGTTAACTAAAAATATATTTTCTCAAAAAATATATATTTATCAAACTTTGTTTTTATAAGAACTATTCTTTAAAATCTTTTTAATCTAATAAAGATTTTGTCAAAAATAATAGTTTTTATAACTTATGATTTTTAAGAAAAATTGGCCATATTTTATTAGAAATATGGACTTTGCCATGTTTAATAAAACATATCTTTTTCTTATAAAATCACCAATAATCTTCTCATATTTTTCTTAATAAAAACATATGAGATTTATATCAAAATCTTAACAAGATGAAATCATAATCATGTAGGGTTTTGGTATGATCTTTATATATGTTTACTAGTTCAAAAATCATACTTTACTTCTAGTTTTAACAAGCTTTTTATAAAAACCCATCTTGTATGTTTCTTTTTATAACTTTGTAAAAGTATCATTTTTGGTTAAAAAAAACCTTACATACTTTAATAAAATCAAAGATTATGATCATCCATCTAAACTTTTATGTTTAACAAAACCCTTAAACATTTTCATGTACACTTGTTAGATTATGTTTTTAAACATCATCTAACAAGTTATTTGTATGCTAATCATCAAAATTAGACCAAATATGCAAGTAATCTTCTTTAAATCACAACATAAACACACTTTTATATCATGATTATTATTTTGCTTCTTTGTATTTTCATATTTTTTTGTATGATTTTTTAGTTATAACTTGTTCTTTAAACAATAAATACATAAATAAGTATGAAAAAGAGATTGTTGAAGCTTACTTCTAGCACTAATGGCTAGGGATGATCTAGAGGATGATTAGAAGCAAAGAAGATGAAGATCTTGTTAGTAGAAAACTCTTGAATGGATGAAAAAGCTTGCTTTAACTTGTAAGTGCTTTAGATCATCTTAGGTTCCATAGAAAATCATCTTGATCATCAAAGAAATGACTAAAGTGAAGTGGGTTTTGGTGTTCTTGGTGAAAAAGATGAAGATGATGAGAGAGTTTGTGTGTGAAGGTTATGGTGTGAAAGTGTGAGAAATGTGCTAGTAAACTAATGTTTCATAAAGTGTTATCAATCATCTAGTTCTTCCACTTGAAGTTACCACTTGCCCACTTGGTTAATCCACTTGCAAACTTAGGATATTTATGGTAACTAGTTGAAAAAGTGGGTCCCACAAGGGGGTGTTGTAACCGTGAATGGGGGGGGGGTGGGGGTTCCCTTGTTTTTTCTTCTTGATTTCCTTGTTAAAAGTGTTAGGATTCTTAGATGTAATGTTAGGAAAACTTGTTTGTGTAAGTGTTTAAGTGTTTAAAGGGTGTTAAATGATCATTACTAGACCATAATGATCCAATTAACACTAGATGACCATTAAAAAAGATTTGATATTGTTCGGATATTCGTTTCGAATTGTTTCGGTTAGATGTTATTTGAACGCTAAGTTGTGTAACTTGTGTGAATTGATATAGTTATTGATTCGGATGATACCCGAATGTATCCTCACATGAATTCTATGTTAAATAGCAATTTTACATGTTGTAAAATTGTTAGAAAGCTGATTTCTGCAGAATTTCTGCGGAAAAGTGTTGAAATCGTCGCTTTTAGTGCTTTTCGGGCAATTTTTAGTGTTATCGGACTTCGGAAAAGTTTTAAATCAAACCCTTGCATTCCTAGTTAGGGTTTAATATATGTTAGATGTTGGACTTTCGTCTGAGTCCTAAAGATGTCGTTTAGATGATTTCTGCGGATCCTGAGTTTTCGTCAGAAAACTAGTTTATTAGATGCTTTTCTAGTAGTTTCGATGCATTTTTTAAACTGTTTTAAATGTACTTAATAAAAATGAATCATATGCATCCTAAGTAAGTATTCCATGAGTATTCTAAGTGTATGCCATGAAATACGCAGTTCGGGTGTTCAAAATGCATAAAAAATGTAGCTAAAAATGAGTATTTAAGTGTAAAAAAAAGTTACCGAAAAGTGGCAGTTGTCACATTCTCCCCCTGTTATAGAGAATTTCGTCCCGAAATTCAAGCTGAGTCATCTTTTGCAGGAGTATTCTCGAACAGGCGGGGGTATTTTTGTTTTGATTTGATCTGCACGTTCCCAAGTATATTCGGGTCCATGTCGAGAGTTCCAACGAATTTTTACTAATATGTTACGACTCTTTCGTATTTTCTGGACCTTCCGGTCCATGACCTTAACAGGTGCTTTATGAATTGGAGTTTGTCATCAATGTGAACTTCATCCGCCGGGATGATAACCGTTTCTTGTGTTGAATTCTTCTTAAGATTCGACACATGAAATGTGTCGTGTACGCTACTTAGTTCTTCTGGTAACTTTAGCTTGTAGGCAACAGTGCCAATCTTTTCCAAGATTTCAAAGGGTCCTACATAACGGGGGTTAAGCTTTCCACGCTTACCGAATCTTGCGACGCCCTTTCCAAGGCGAGACTTTCAATAAGACCTTGTCTCCGACCTCGAAAGATAATGGCTTTCGTCTCTTGTCTGCGTAGCTCTTTTGTCGATTGCGAGCCGCCTTGATACGGTTTTTGATCTGAAAGATTTTATCTGTAGTCTCTTGGACTAACTCCGGTCCGATTAGTTGTTTATCGCCTGCTTCCGCCCAACATAGCAGAGAGCGACACTTTTGACCGTAGAGAGCTTCGAACGGTGAAGCTTGTATGCTTGTATGGTAGCTGTTATTGTAGGAAAACTCAACTAAAATTTCCGCCTAAATCTATAACACACGCACGAAGCATATCTTCGAGTGTTTGGATTTCCGTTCACTCTGGCCGTCAGTTTGTGGATGAAAGACCGTGCTTAGATTCAAATGAGATCCAAAGGCCTCCTGAAAAGATTTCCAAATTCTTGAAATGAAGCGACCATCTTGGTCTGAAACGATTGAAATAGGCACTCCATGACGAGCCCCTATTTCCTTGAGATAGAGTTTTGCCAGTTTCTCTGTACTATCCTTCTCCCGAATCGGCAAGACGTGTGCGGACTTTGTCAATCTATCGATGATTACCCATATCATGTCATGGCCTCTTAAGGTCCTGGGTAACTTCGTAATGAAGTCCATCGATATCTGTTCCCATTTCCAAACGGGAATCTCGGGTTGTTGTAGCAAACCCGATGGTTTCTGATACTCTGCCTTGACCTTCTCGCAGATCAAGCATTTTCCAACATAGATCGCGATATCCTTTTTGAGGTTAGGCCACCAATAGTACTCCTTTAAGTCTTGGTACATCTTATCTGATCCAGGATGGATCGAGTACTTTGACCTATATGCTTCCTCAAAAATAAGATCTCGAAGGCCTCCAAAGAGTGGAACCCAAATTCTTCCTGCAACGTACAAAGTTCCATCCTCCTTTGGCACTAACTGTTTTTCTATGCCTCGAAGTGATTCTGCTTTAAGATGTTCTTCTTTAAGTGCCTCTTGTTGTGCATCACGGATTCGTGTGGTAAGATCCGTGTGAATCGTCATCTCTAAGGCTCGAACTCTCAAAGTTCTAACCCGTTCCTTGCGGCTCAAGGCGTCTGCTACAACGTTCGCCTTGCCCGGATGGTACTTAATTTCACAATCATAGTCGTTCAGCAATTCAATCCAGCGTCGCTGACGCATATTAAGTTCCTTTTGATTGAATATGTGCTGAAGACTCTTATGATCCGTGAAAATTGTACACTGAGTACCATATAGGTAATGCAGCCATATCTTCAAAGCGAATACCACTGTGCCTAGCTCAAGGTCGTGAGTGGTATAGTTCTTCTCATGAACTTTTAGCTGTCGAGATGCGTACACGATAACTTTATCCAGTTGCATAAGTACACATCCCAAACCTTGATGCGATGCATCACAGTATACTACAAAGTCATCGGTACCCTCGGGTAGTGATAAGATTGGTGCCTCGCACAACTTATCCTTGAGTAGTTGAAACGACTCTTCTTGTTTCTCACCCCAATCGAACTTTTTGTCTTTTTGGGTAAGGCAGGTTAGTGGTTGAGCAATTTTTGAAAAATTCTCGATAAACCTCCGATAATACCCCGCTAATCCCAAGAACTGTCGGACTTCAGTTGGAGTCTTGGGTGCTTCCCAGTTTTTAATTGCTTCGATCTTTGAGGGGTCTACTTGAATGCCTTTCTCGTTCACTATATTCCCGAGAAATTGCACTTCACGAATCCAAAACTTGCATTAGTGTCTCCTTCTTGAGTAGTTCTAAAATGGTTCTCAAATGTTGTTCGTGTTCGTCCGCCGATCGTGAGTATATCAAAATGTCGTCAATGAACACTATGACGAATTTGTCGAAGTATGGATTGCACACGCGGTTCATTAAGTCCATGAAGACCGCAGGCGTGTTCGTTAAACTAAAAGGTATAACGAGAAACTCATAATGACCATAACGAGCTTGAAAAGCCGTTTTCGGTACGCCTTCCTCTTAAATTCGTAATTGGTGATACCCCGATCGTAAGTCTATCTTGGAGTAGAAGCTTGAACCTTGCAATTGATCGAATAAATCACCAATCCTCGATAGTGGATACCGATTCTTGATGGTGAGTTTATTCAACTCTCTGTAGTCGATGCACATTCTGAGTGTTTCATCCTTCTTCTTTACAAACAAAGCTGGAGCTCCCCAAGGCGAGAAGCTTGGTCTAATGAATCCTTTATCCAACAACTCTTGAAGTTGTGTGAATAACTCTTTCAATTCAAAAGGTGCTAATCGATATGGAGATTTGGTTATGGGTGCGGTTCACGATACCAATGTTGATATGAAACTCGACTTGTCGATATGGTTATAGTCCCGACAAGTATTCAGGAAATATTTCAAGAAACTCTTTTACCACTGGAATATCTGTCAGTTGTGGCCCAACGGCCTTCTTGTCGACAACATGTGCTGGAAGGCAATACAACCTTTCCGTAAGCACTTCTGTGCCTTCTTGTAATTAATGATCCGCAATGGTGTGTCGTGCTTATCTCCATGAATAACTAGTGTCTCTTTGTTCAGTGGTGGTAGGCGAATGACCTTCTCATGACAAAAGACTTCGGCTTGGTTATCGGATAACCAATCCATGCCAACCGCTATGTCGAAACTACCCAACTCAACGGGTAAGAGATCGATACAGAATTTTTTTTTTTTTTTTTGCTCGCCAAGTTCCAAGGAACATTCTCTAACAACTTTTCCTGACTCGACTAGTTTGCCGTATGTCGATTCTATAGAATGAGGGGACGTCTAGCTTACTTGGCTCTAGGCCAAGTACATTTTAAATTCTGTGTTGCGAGGACTTCACTGTAAAGTTTTAGGAACCCTATGTTTAAATGTAGGATGACCCAATCCATATGTTTAGATGTAGGATAACCCGATCGATATGTTTAGATGTTGGATAACCCAACCATATGTTTAGATGTAGGATAACCCAATCCTTAATTGTAGCTAGGACAATCCCGTCCCTAGCCATGAAACTCATTTCACATGTATGAGTTTGATTAGTAAGAAACGTGTCGGGTAACTACTGTTTGAGTGATCGAGGTAGGGTGGGATAATGCGGTCATGCCTCGGATCTCCGGGGCTAAATCCCATATGTAACGCGCAATGCGTTTGAATTCGGGTGTTACGTAGTATGGAAACAACCCTTGAGATATCGTGAAAGCCTCGAGTGTAACCAACAACATTGGCTCTAATTATGATCGAGTTCTAGAATTTTGTTTCCAACCTTTGAATTTAAATCAGCGAGAAATACTCTTCTCGTATAAGATCCTTGAGTTCTTCCCCCGACAACCTCTTCACATTATCACTTCCTAGCGTTTGTACTTGGAGATTCCACCAAGTTAAGGCGGCGTTCAACAGGAGACTCTCTGTGTATCTAATTGTCTACTTAGGAATACGTTTCCTAGCATGACTAACCGACTTCATTGTCTTTATTTGGCGGACAGAACCTACTGCACCTCTCATATTAACGAGGTCTTGCGGCTTACAGCCCGGAAAGGCCTTAGACTTAAACTTTGTGCTGTCGCATCCTCCGGTGTGGCATTGCCACTCGTTCCTGATCCATCGGGATTTGAACCACTTGAACTACCAGTACCACCAGTACCGTCACAGGTGTCGTCTCGATTGACCTCATGTTGTGCAATGTCTGCACCCTCGTGTTGTTCCATAAGAACTTTAGTTTGACTGTGAGATGTTGATTAGTTAACCCATTTTTGGGTGTAGACCATCCTCCTGGCGCCATGATCTTTTTAATATACAACATTAAAAGAATCTAGACATATATTTGGACAATATAGTCTATCCTGCGCCCAAGAATGAAGAATGCAGTCGATAATGGAACCCTCTAGATTGCATTGTTCATACATGTTCGAATAAATGATAATGTGGATAACCGCAACCAAAATGCGTAGCGCCACTTGCGTGTACTGGACATATGTCTAAGTGGAAAACGAAATAATTTGTTGAGGAGGGGAAACCAACCAGTGGCCTCCGTCCCTATAGTATGCATTCCATACTACATATGCTTTGATCATCCGAAGTAGAGAAATTCCTTTGTCGTACTTGTCCATGTGACGAATATGGTAATAGTGCTTGAGCTTCACGAGTTCCAACAAGATCATTAAGATCTTCATAGATGTCGAATAGAATGCAATGAGGGAGTTGTAGCATGGCCCATGCCATACTGTCCCTTTGGATAGGACAAATGTCAAATGACGGAATTTATTGTATTCATTTCCAATAAGTAAGATAAGGTGCCATAGACACCAAGGAACCAACTCATGTACAAGAATTCTAGAATGTTGAGGAAAGATCCTCCATGAGTGGTTAACAAGTTTTGTTTGTTTAGATGACTAGTCTCGAACAACTCGTGTTATAGATCAAATGTTTAGACGCGAAAGAATACGTATCGTCTTCCTGTATTGTATTGTAGGGTGTTATAGTAACCATCTCGGTTAGTGTTCTACTGGATAGAAACTTGAACACTTAAGAATTTTGAATGGATAGTGATCATTAGCTTGACCCGCAGAGTCCACCAGAATTTCCATGCACTACAAGTTGTTATTACGTGGGGCCCCGTAAGAATAAATTGTCTTGCATGGTCACCCTAGCATTCTCTCGTTCAGAGCAGGCGATCAGTCAGAGAGAGGACACTATTGTCTATATACCTTCAACATAGAAAGAAACTTCGTGATAGTTCACGTGTCAACGTCCGTTGTCATTACTCGTAGAACGGCACGACATCAAATGAAATAAAAATAAAGAGAATTTGTAAAGATAACAACTGGAGGGGCACCTTCAAGATGAGTACTTCATCTTCCTTAACTGGACAAGAGTGTCGTCAATAATGATTTGTATGAGCCACAGGGACCTCGTCCCACTAATGGAGTTGTTGTCTAAGGCTGGCATCCCTGCCTTATCGTCACTACTGAAGTCAGGCGTCTCAGCATCCGCGAGAAGGTAACCATTCTTCCACGGGATCAATGCTTTATGGTCTCACTCAGGAACCACGTTCCTTATAAGCTCCGTAATAGACGTGAGGTCGATATTCTCATGGAAGATGTATTGTATAAAATATGTTATGTTTTGAAATAGAGTATCATGTCTTGTGTAAAAGATGTCGTGGCTTAACCATGTTATGCGTGTCAAGGATGACAATGGAATTCCAAGTTGAAGGCATTTTGTTTTTGCCAAATATTTAATGCAACATATATATGAACAACCTATATATATATAAACATGTAAAATCCTATCAATCAAGGATCTCTATCTTGTATAAGCTGAACTTGTAAACTGTTTATAATGCGTAAGCTGATAATGTAATGTATTATAGGCACATAGTCTATTAATGTATTGTGTCTATTTCTCATAGACTTCACCCATGGAAATCTCCTTGCTTGATTTATATGAAGTGAATTTTTGTTGTAGCGGACCTTGAAAAATGTTTATGCAATGAAAACCTTTTGACCTGTCCAATTTTATTTATAATCTGTTCAACATGAACAAGAGGTTTTCGTGAGAGGTCCCTAGTGATTGTAGACTTAGACTCGAGAAAGAATCCTGGTTCACTACAATCGATGCTCTGATACCAATCTATCACACCCGCTCATAGCGGAAGCGCGAGGTGTGATCTGATCGGTTCTCATTGCATAACAATATAAGTGAACATACTAAATGAATAAAAACAAGCTCCAATGCCATTGTCATAATCGTTACAAAAGAACGCAACATAAGTTAAATGTATTGGTTACAAACCATCAAATGAAAATAAGTTGTCATTGTTTTATACATCAAAATGTAAGTCTTAAAATGTCAAGGCTTTGACCACTATATCACCGCAAAGAGGCGGTATATAACGGGCAAGCCCTTCAAATGGTGGCATGGAGTCTTGATACTTGCTTTCCTTGACTGAAATGTCCGCATGGTCCACTAATTTCCTGAAATACATGTTAAGTTTGAAAACATCAACAAAAGTTGGCGAGTTCATGCAGTTTAGTTGTATGAGATGTATCTGTAAAATGTGAGTTGTATAAAATGTATTTGTAAAATGTGAGTTATATAAAATGTATCCATAAAATGTGAGTTGTATAAAATGTATCCATAAAATGTGAGTTGTATAAAATGTATCTGTATGTAATGATGTAGTATGTAAAGCGTCAATGAAATCGTTGATCATTAATGTTTCGCAAGGACATTAATATGTGTGACGAATTAGGAAGCAATCCAAACCTAGACAATTTCGTGTCGACTACTATCAACTGGGACACAAACGCACTCTTCTGTATGGGTCCACGACCAAGAGTGGGGCTCGCCAAAACCCATTAGATCTAACCCTCTGTACCTAGGTCCAAACTGGATTAATGGTGCTTAGATGTATGACCCTAATCGCACATGATCTAAGGTGTTTCATTCCATGACTTAAACATACGTTTGAACATGTATTTTCCCCGATAGTTGTAAAATTGTAAAGCATTAAAATGAATAGGGAACATGAACTCACAAAATTGCGTCCGTGAATGGTAAGTAACTGTGATCTGACGTACGGTCGTCCTGAATAGTGTCACGACCTACAAATGTTCTATATTTGTTAGACACTTCGGTCTTGTAATGACTTGAGTACAAGTCTTGTGTCTTGAATGTGTGTAAGACTTGTATGTCTTTGTTTTTCGTTG
This sequence comes from Helianthus annuus, assembly GCF_002127325.2. Taxonomy (NCBI): domain Eukaryota; kingdom Viridiplantae; phylum Streptophyta; class Magnoliopsida; order Asterales; family Asteraceae; genus Helianthus; species Helianthus annuus. The sequence continues at coordinate 108,053,114 of NC_035443.2, forward strand.
AACTGTGTATTAGATGTATGAATTGTTAGACTGTTATATATATATATATATATATATATATATATATATATATATATATATATATATATATAGGGAGAGGATCATGAGAAAACTAGATATAAATGAGAAAACTAGAAAACTAACTAAAATCCACTAAAAAGGAGGGAGAGGGATACTTTTAATGAAGGAGGGGGGACTTTTAATGAAGGAGGGGTAAAATTGGAAAAAAAATATATAATTTTTCAACCATTTCCCATTTCTCCATACGTTATCATTTTAAAACAAAAATGGCACCATAAGATCACAAATTTTCTTATCTTTCATTCAAGTATGTTTAGGGTTTAGTTTTAGGTTTTTTTCGGGTTTATGTTTAGGGTTTAGTTTTAGGTTTTTTTTTTTTGGGGGGGGGGGTTAGGTTTTTGGGGGTGGGGGGTGGGGGGTTTAGGTTTTTGGGGGGTGGGGGGTGGGGGGGTTAGGTTTTTGGGGGGTGGGGGGGGGTTAGGCTTTTGGTGGGAGGGTGAATTTAGGTTTTTTGGGTTTAGGTTTTTTCTGGGGGGGGGGTGGGTGGGGGGTGGGTTAAGTGGTTTAGGCTTTCCGTATTAGTGCACATGTGCAGTACAACAAATTTTTTTTTTTTTTTTTTTTTTTTGAAAATTTTTTTCCATACATAAAAAGTAGCGATTTTTCTTTAAAAAATTGTAAAAAAAAAAAAAAAATTGGTATTTTTTTAGGTTTTTTTAGTTAGTTTTTTTGGTTTTCTCATTTAAACTAGTTTTCTCATGATCCATCCTATATATATATATATATATATATATATATATATATATATATATATATATATAGGACAAAGATCCGTTAGGAACCACCCTTTATTGCGAGAACCGCGAGAACCAGTGTGAACACAAACAGTAATAGCTAAAAAAATCTAAAAAACACCCAAAAAATTTTTTTTTTATTTTTTTACTATTTTTTATATAAAAATCGCTACTTTTAGTATCCAAAAAAAAAAAATTTTTTTTTAAAAATAAAATTTTTTTTGGCTACAAAAAGTAGCGATTTGAACATAAAAAATAGTAAAAAAATAAAAAAAAAATTTTTAGATTTTTTTTTGATTTTTTTAGATTTTTTAGGTTTTTTGGGGGTTTAGTTTTTAGCATTTTAGCTTGGGGTGGGGGGGGGGGTGGGGGGGGTTTAGGTTTTTGTGGGGGTGGGGGAGGGGGTTTAGGTTTTGGGGGGGGGGGTGGGGTGGGGGGGGGGTTAGGTTTTTTGAGGGTTTTAGTTTTTAGCATTTAGCTTGGGGGGGGGGGGGGGGTTAGGTTTTTTTTTTTTTGGGGGGGGGGTTAGGTTTTTTCTTGGGGCGGGGGGTGGGGGTTTAGGTTTTTGGGGGGTGGGGGGTGGGGGTTAGGTTTTTTTTAGGTTTTTTGAGGGTTTTAGTTTTTAGCATTTAGCTTGGGGGGGGGGTTAGGTTTTGGGGGGGGGTTAGGTTTTTTTTGGGGGGGGGGGTGGGGGGTTTAGGTTTTTGGGGGGTGGGGGGGTGGGGGTTAGGTTTTTTTAGGGTTTTTTAGGTTTTTTTTTAGCTATTTTAGCTTGTGTTCACATTGGTTCTCGCGGTTCTCGCAATAAAGGTGGTTCTCGCATGAACCTTACCCTATATATATATATATATATATATATATATATATATATATATATATATGTAACCTTGTATCTTGTGAGTTGTATCATCGGGTCTTGTCTTCTTGATTTCGTGCCTTGTATAAGTAAATTGTATAACTGTATTTTTTATCAATTATATGTCATTGGGCTTAGCCCATGTATTTATGTTAAGCCCAGTTAGGATGATAAGCCCATTTGTAAAATAAGCCCATTTGTATAATAAATAAGTCCATTTATATAAAATAGGCCCATATGTAAAGTAAGCCCATTTGTTATAAAATAAACCCAGTTGTTATAAAATAAGCCCATGTGTTAAAAATATATTCTTTCATTTTTATAAAAGTTACTAACTATAGGCTTTTTAATTAAAGGAATACATAGTAGTTTATATAAGTTTTCAAAACATCCGGATATTGTTGTCGGTGATTTGTATGTATTCGTGTCGAAAGATCGCCTAAACGTCATAGTAACTCCTTGGAATGGCGATATGTTCATAGATTCGCTCGTCGTCCGTTTTGGCCATAAGTTGTGTCCGAAAGCTCGGAATGTCCGTAAGTATGTTTTAAGGCGTGTTTACATGTAGTCTTGTAAGACTTTAGTCGAAATGTACATTGTGTTTATTTGTACCATTGTATTCAAGTTCCTAGTTATAATACATATAACTAATACAAACATATAACACATAGCACTTAAGTTGTTAAGTTAACTAAAAATATATTTTCTCAAAAAATATATATTTATCAAACTTTGTTTTTATAAAAAATATTCTTTAAAATCTTTTTAATCTAATAAAGATTTTGTCAAAAATAATAGTTTTTATAACTTATGATTTTTAAGAAAAATTGGCCATATTTTATTAGAAATATGGACTTTGCCATGTTTAATAAAACATATCTTTTTCTTATAAAATCACCAATAATCTTCTCATATTTTTCTTAATAAAAACATATGAGATTTATATCAAAATCTTAACAAGATGAAATCATAATCATGTAGGGTTTTGGTATGATCTTTACATATGTTTACTAGTTCAAAAATCATACTTTACTTCTAGTTTTAACAAGCTTTTTATAAAAACCCATCTTGTATGTTTCTTTTTATAACTTTGTAAAAGTATCATTTTTGGTTAAAAAAAACTTACATACTTTAATAAAATCAAAGATTGTGATCATCCATCTAAACATTTATGTTTAACAAAACCCTTAAACATTTTCATGTACACTTGTTAGATTATGTTTTTAAACATCATCTAACAAGTTATTTATATGCTAATCATCAAAACTAGACCAAATATGCAAGTAATCATCTTTAAATCACAACATAAACACACATTTATATCATTATTTTGCTTCTTTGTATTTTCATATTATTTTGTAATATTGTTTTAGTTATAACTTGTTCTTTAAACAATAAATACATAAATAAGTATGAAAAAGAGATTGTTGAAGCTTACTTCTAGCACTAATGGCTAGGGATGATCTAGAGGATGATTAGAAGCAAAGAAGATGAAGATCTTGTTAGTAGAAAACTCTTGAATGGATGAAAAAGCTTGCTTTAACTTGTAAGTGCTTTAGATCATCTTAGGTTCCATAGAAAATCATCATGATCATCAAAGAAATGACTAAAGTGAAGTGGGTTTTTATGGTGTTCTTGGTGAAAAAGATGAAGATGATGAGAGAGTTTGTGTGTGAAGGTTATGGTGTGAAAGTGTGAGAAATGTGCTAGTAAACTAATGTTTCATAAAGTGGTATCAATCATCTAGTTCTTCCACTTGAAGTTACCACTTGCCCACTTGGTTAATCCACTTGCAAACTTAGGATATTTATGGTAACTAGTTGAAAAAGTGGGTGTAACACCTCAAAAATTTATGTCCAATAATGTATCGACACGAGTCATGGACTTGAAACGTGCAAAGGATTGATTTAGAGGGACTAAAGTTTACAAACGAGGAATCTACGTGTGTAAAAGGGTTCAAAATGTCAACAATGAATAAATATACTTTAAAATAGCCCTACATGATGTTTATACCCTTAATCAAATGAGCCATGGATCATACGAAGCTAATTGTGAAAGAAAGTGAGGAATTACAAACTACAGGGGTTAAATATGTCAACATGTTTAAAAGTATACCTCTGAGTGACCTTTTAGCAATCCCAAAGCTTTGTAATGGTTAATTATACTCACAAAGATGTGTGATAAAAATTTCACAAGGTTTTGATAAAGTATGAGAAAGTTATGACAATATTCGTATGCGAGGGGTTAAAAGCGTCAAACTGCAAAAGTATGTCAATTCGTAAGGTATCGGGCCTTCCGGAATGTGACCATGAGTTTTACATGCTATATTTAACCTTAATATAGCTTAGATATAGGCTTAGAGGTGTGTGGTGCGCAAAAATAAACTTTTAGGTCATGCAGGGACTAAAAGTGTCAAAAAGTGCACAAGTTTGCATTTTCGCGCATATCTTGCATTCTGAATATCCCCGGACACCCAAAATCTATGTAAGCACTAAAATATTTTATGTTAGTGTTTGGCTTGATAAAATTCCATTCGTCGCGTAATTTAGATCGTTTTTAGCATCCGCCCGTGTTTCGTCGTAATTAGCCGAACAACGGGACCGTACGACCAAACGAACCGACATCCGGCATATTTTTGGCCATGTTTCATGTTCCCCATGCTTAGGCATCATTGTAGAGCCTTGAAATGGTTTAACGGGCTTTAGAGGTGTCGGAAATGGCATTTGGAGGTGCAGGGGCCAAAATTGCCAACTTTTGAAAGTTGCTGTGTGCAGGTCTGGTCCTTACGGACCGTATGACTTGATCCTTACGGTCCGTAAGCTGTTGCCAGTAACAGAAAACCAAAAACCAGCTGTGGTTTTGCTTCTTGTCTCACATATTTGATTCAAGGGGCCTTTGATGGTTTTCTAAATCAGGGGGCATACTTGTAGGGCTGAGATTGAAGCACGATTATCGATAAACGATCCTAACGGCTCTCAAAAACCTATAAATACCCCCTTGATCAATGGCTTCCCTTGCTCATTTCCTTCATTTCTTGCTCTCTAACACTCAAATCTGAGGAGCCTGATCAAGGGAACCTCCTTTTGAGTGATCTTCTGCCCTTAAACCTTTTGTAAGTGATTCCTTCATGCTTAGTTTAATTATTTAGCGTTTTAAACCGAAAAGTCAAGCGTTATCGATAAACACTTTGACTTTTAAACGGTTAAGCTATGGTTCGCAACGAACATGGCTACGTGACCGTAATTAGGTAGGTAATTAACCCTCAAAAAGGGCACCTCCTAATTACCACGTTTACTTAGTTAAATTGTCGGGTCAAATGAAAGTCAAATGGGTTACTTTAAATAAAATTCATAACTAATAAAATAAAAGCTATAAAATAAGTTTTGTCACTTTAATGACTGGGTAAATATTAGTTGAACATGTCTAAGCATGTTCAACCCGACAATTCTAAGTATAGGCTCGGTTCACAACCGAAAGTCGCAAAGCTTGACCTTTGCTTTGACTTTCAGTTCTGACCCGAATTAGCTTGAGTTTATTTATGCCTTAGGGTCCCTTGTGACCATGTTATATGTTAGTATAACCTCCCAAAGTTATACTACTTGGCCCTTTAGAATTAAAGTTCATCACATGTTTCCATAATGCCTAAATGTTGACCATAATACCCTTGTGACCCTAAAACAAGATTTTTGAAGAGGTGAAAGGACTAAAACCTTTATTACTGATTTATAAACATGTCCATAAAATTTCACATCAGTTTGAGGTCTAGATTAGGAGTTATGCTCATTAGCGTAATTAAGAAGCTTTTTGGTAAATAAACCGTATGATTAGCATATAGCCTATCTAAACCCAATTTTTGATACCAAACTTTTTACCCACTGATTTAATATAATATTTTGGGATTTTTGGAGATTTTTATTTATTTTTAGGCTAAGCATAACTTAGAGTTCTAAGCTTGACTCGGTAATTGTCGGTTTTGCCCTTTTGGACTATAAAATGGGTTTTACAAATTCTTTTGACCCCAAACCTTTTTCTACTAGTTTAACATGATAAATAAATTATTTTGAGCCTTCTGGAATTATAAAAATATCAGCTTTTCTTTAAAAACCCGGAAATGGCTCCAAATCGCCTTTTTAAGCATTTTTAACGCATAGTATGTATTAAAACCATTTTAGATATATAAGGCTTGATACCTACTGATGTTTTAAGTAAACTTTCATACTTTAGCAGTAAGCAAAAGTCTTAAACTCAGAATTCCAGTTTTGACCTTTTTAGCCTATGTGAAATTACCAAAATGCCCTAAAGATGCATAGTTTGGTTATAAGTGATAAATTTCGCATATAAGTTATACCCTACTGATGTAACTTAGTAAATTAAGTATTTTTACTAATTTAATCAGACATATAACTCAGATTACTATTTAACCTCTTATATAACCTTTAAAATGACCAAAATACCCCTTCGGGGCATAAGATGGTTTTAAACTCATTTTGAGCATAATGGGAGATATCCTACTGAAATCACAACATATCAAAGGCATATTAACTTATGGAACATGTTCATGACTCTTATGGTTACCCGTTACGCATGTTCCGCGTTCGGATCGGTCTATGTAACTAGTTTGCATATAATAGCCGAAACGGGTCAAACCATATCGTTTCTGTCTCAAAATCCAGAATGTGTTTAAGTTACCCATATTAAACAAGCATGCAAGCTTGTCGGGTCAAAACCACATTCTAAACCGGTCTTCGCTTTATCATGCGTTTGAGCCGTGTCTTCTTTTTGAAAACTAACCGGTCTAAGTCTAAGCTTAATTAAAGACCCGCTAGGATTTTAATAGGTTATTAAAAACCTTCGTTCCAGATTAGGAGCCCAGTAAAAGCTACGTGCACTTGTTGTATTTGATTTATACTTTGCTCAGGTAAATACTCTTAATTTATTTTCCCTATACGGGCTTGGGATACGGTACTATAAAAGTACCGCTTGGTCGGGTGTATGTAGTCATTTAAATCGTATTGTGATTGATGTATTTACATAACCTGTTTGATATGTATTATTTGGTGTATGGCCCTTGGGGGTTAAATGACCATGTCCCGGATATCCTTGGCATCATTCATGAAATGGCCACGACCTAAGCACGGGGTGTAGGCGTACACCTGACAGATGCATTATGTAAAAACTGGTATTCCACGTAAAGGAATCAACCTTGTGGGCATTATACTTGTGGCGTGTCAGTTAACTTAAGTCCGGCCTTGCAACCGGCCCTAGTGGACGACAAATGAGTAAAACTGTATACAAGATTATTTTGAATAATTGTCCCAAGTTATAAAAATATTTTTGCCGAAGTGCATTCAAATCAATTTTCAAACTCTTTTCAAAATGAGTCAGTTAAGTTGTATTTACGAGTGCAAACTGACGTATTTTCCAAAAAGGCTAAGTGCAGGTACTAAACGAAATAGGCTGGCTACTCCAGGCATCATTACTCAAGTCTCGCAAGCTTTAGATGTCAAAGTCTGTTGAACAATTTTCCTTTTTATTTGATCCGCCTGTGGATCTATTTCGACTGTTTTGTGAAACTTAAACATTACAATTTATTCAGTTGAAATATATCTATCTTTTGCTTCCGCTGTGCATTTATATGTTGTGTTGTTTGACTATGATGATATCAATTACGTCAAAATACTCCCCACCGGGCCCACTGGTGACACGTGGAAAATAGGGGTGTGATAGGTTGGTATCAGAGCCAACACTGAGTGAATTAAACACTAGCCTTTTGTGTTTAATCTCAGTTACACAATTACACACTCTTGAGTCTAGACAAGAATATAGGACTAATCCTGATTTGTTATATTTTGTTTCCTTTGTTATTTTCTGACTAGCCCTTGCGTGGGTAAGTCATTTTCTGTTAGAAGTCCCGTTTAGGGCAACCATGTACTTGTTTAAATTTTAATGGGACGATTAGATCCCTATATTATAAGATCTACCATTATAATAAAATGGCAAAATCTAAAAAGGACAAGACCTAGCCTTATGTCACCTTAAGACAGGGCCAAGATGGTAGTTCCTCAATTTGATTCAGATCCTTGATAACATCTCAATTTAGGATTGCTCTGCGTTTAAATATTAAAAAGAATCTTAAAGGTAAAACCTAGCCTAAATGTCATTGCAGACATGGCCAAGATGGTAAAACCTATTCGAAAGATTCAACCCTTATTAACATTTGATATGTTATCATGCTTGACAAATGTTTTTCGATAAAATCACATAAGTCATTATTAAATTGGGCTATTCTAAAATCCCTTATTTAAATAATCATCCCTTAAGGATGAAGTACCCGCGGGCTATAATTAACGTCCTTTGGAACTAAAGACAGTGGTAGCTTACAACTCCCTGTCAAGGAAAGGTAATGAACTTTGATTCAAACCTTAATACCTCGATTCTATAAAATCCTGGTTTATAAATTAAATTTGTCTACGTGACTAGGCCTTTTGTGCTATTACTTATAATTTAGGGTTATGATAAAGATCCCGAACAATTATGTACTTATCAAATTAACTAAAATGTGTATTAAAAACCATGGTTAATAAATCGTTTAAAACGATAAAACTGTGTAAGCTTCCATATAACCTCGTCCTTATTTGATTTTATGTAGCAATTAAAGCTACATGGCTAGGTCGGAGGAAGTGAACAGTCATTCCTTGGAAAACCACGATGATGATACGGTTAATAACCAGAGGAGAGCTCCGTACACTGATTGATACGGCTGTATCTAAAGCTGTAAAGGAGCAATTCAAGGAGGTTAGTGAGACATATAGTAGAACTCCTTCCGTACCCCACTCTAAGTCTGTTCCTAAGACTCATTCAGAAGCTCACATCAAGCCACCCTCTAAGAAAGATGAGCCGAAGAAAGATGATGATCGACATTCATCTAAGCAACACAGTGTTCCATCCAAGAGGATAGTGTTCGATGATGGAGCGCGTATCAAGTCCTGTACTTATAAGTACTTTGTTTCCTGCAAACCCCGGGATTTCACTGGGGAGAAAGGGGCAATAGATTGTATGACTTGGTTAGATGAAATGGACACTGTAGTTGATATCAGCGGTTATGCTGAAAGGGATATAGTGAAGTATGTATCCCAATCGTTCAAAGGAGAGGCACTGGCATGGTGGAAGTGTCTCATTCAAGCTGCTGGGAAGATCCCACTCTACAATATGTCATGGGAGCAGTTTGTTGTTCTCATTAAGGAAAATTACTATCCACAGCATGAGGTGGAAAGGATTGAGTCAGATTTCTTATCATTGGTGATGAAGAATTTAGATTGCCAAGCCTACCTCACCAGTTTCAATACAATGTCTAGACTGGTTCCTTATCTTGTGACGCCAGAACCCAAGAGGATCGCTCGCTTCATTGGGGGTTTAGCCCTAGAGATCAAAGCCAGTGTTAAGGCTTCAAGACCTGCCACTTTTAGATCAGCAGCTGATCTATCTCTATCCCTCACCTTAGATGCGGTCAGGCTAAGATCGCTCAAGAACTCAGAAGAGAGTAAGAGGAAGCATGAGGATGATACCTCATGAAGGTCTGAGAAAAAGCACAAGGGTAATTCAGACCACAAGAAAGAATCTGGGTCCAACAAAGGTAACCAGCGAATTGAGGAAAAGCCAAAGTGCACAACTTGCCAAAAACGCCACTTTGGAAAATGCAGGCTTGAGACCAAGTCTCAGTCAGGACCACCTGCATGTGGGTTGTGCAAGTCTAAGGAGCACATGACTATTGACTGCAAGAGGATTAAAGATGCTACCTGCTACGGCTGCAACGAGAAAGGGCACATTAAGACTAACTGCCCTAAATACGCCAAGAAACTTGAGGAAGCCAAGAAGACCAATGCTTGGGTCTTCCAGATGAACGTACAGGAGGCAATTCAGGATGACAACGTGATCACAGGTACCTTCCTCATAAATGATGTATATGCTAGAGTACTGTTTGATTCAGGAGCTGATAAGTCATTCGTAGATGATAAGTTCTGTAAGTTGCTGAATTTACCTGTTAAAACCTTAAGTATGAAATATGAGGTGGAATTAGCTGATGGTACCTTAGAAACCGCCTCAACTGTTTTAGATGGATGTTTTATATCCATTAGGAACCACTCTTTTCCTATGTCTTTGCTTCCTTTGAAGTTAGCCGGATTTGATATAGTATTGGGCATGGATTGGTTATCGCATAACCAAGCCCGGCCCATCTGCAACAAGAAGCAAGTGGTGATTAAGACTTCGTCTGGTGAGTCACTTACCATTCAAGGAGATACCCAACACGGATTGCCTGAGCAAGTGTCTATGATCAAGGCATCTAAGTGCATGAAGAAGGGTTGTGTCATTTATATGGCACAAGTGACGGTCGACGAGCAGAAGCCCAAGATTGAAGATATTCCAGTCATTTTCTATACCCTGAAGTTTTCCCTGAACAACTACCTAGTTTGCCACCAGATAGACAATTTGAATTCAGAATTGACATCATCCCCGGAGCAGCACCTGTTGCTAGAGCGCCTTATAGGTTGGCACCAACAGAGATGAAGGAATTAAGGACGCAGCTAGATGATTTGCTAGCCAAAGGTTTTATTAGGCCTAGTTCATCTCCTTGGGGAGTGCCAATCTTGTTTGTCAAGAAGAAGGATGGATCAATGCGTTTATGCATCAATTACCGCGAGCTTAATAAGGTTACTATCAAGAATAGGTATCCTTTGCACAGGATCGATGATCTGTTCGATCAGCTACAAGGAGCAAGCTACTTCTCTAAGATTGATCTGAGGTCAGGCTATCATCAATTGAAGGTTAAGGATGAAGATGTACACAAGACTGCGTTTAGGACTCGTTATGGTCATTATGAATTCCTAGTGATGCCTTTTGGGCTCACTAACGCACCTGCCGCATTCATGGATCTCATGAATCGCGTCTGCAAGCCTTATTTGGATAAATTTGTCATCGTCTTCATCGATGATATCCTCATTTACTCGAAGAATCAAGCGAACCATGAGAAACATCTCCGTTGCATTTTGAAACTGCTTCATCAAGAAAAGCTTTATGCCAAGTTCTCGAAGTGTGAATTTTGGCTTCGTGAAGTCCAATTTCTTGGACATGTGGTTAGTAAGCATGGTATCCAAGTAGATCCCGCTAAGATTGAAGCTATCATGAACTGGCAAGAGCCGAAGACGCCTACGGAGATTCGCAGCTTTCTTGGACTGGCAGGATACTATAGGCGATTTATTGAAAACTTCTCAAGACTTGCAGCACCCCTGACTCTTCTCACCCGCAAGAATAGCAAGTTTGATTGGGAGCCTAAGCAGCAAGAGTCTTTCGACATTCTGAAGCAGAAGTTAAGCAACGCTCCTGTGCTAACGTTGCCTGAAGGAATAGATGAGTTTGTAGTTTACTGTGATGCATCACACACCGGAATGGGGTGTGTGCTTATGCAAAAAGGCAAGGTCATTGCCTATGCTTCGCGACAATTGAAGGTGCACGAGAAGAACGACACCACCCATGACTTGGAGCTGGGTGCCGTTGTATTCGCACTAAAACTGTGGACGCATTATCTGTATGGAACTAAGTGTGTGATCTATTCAGATCACAAAAGCCTTCAGCATCTGTTCAATCAGAAGGATTTGAATATGAGGCAGCGACGTTGGATGGAAACTCTGAATGATTATGATTGTGAGATAAGATACCATCCAGGCAAGGCAAATGTGGTTGCCGATGCCTTAAGTAGGAAGGAGAGAGTAAAGCCTATAAGAATCAATGCCAAGAGCATTGAGATAAAGAATAGTTTGAATGAAAGGTTGTTAGCTGCGCAGAAGGAAGCCGTGCTAGAAGCTAACTACCCTGATGAAAAACTAGGAGTAACTGAGGAGCAGTTATCCTATGGCAAGGACGGAATCCTGATATTAAATGGACGAATATGGGTTCCAGTTTATGGAGGACTACGGGATGTCATCCTCCAGGAAGCCCACAGTTCCAAATATTCCGTTCATCCTGGAGCTGATAAGATGTACCAGGATTTAAAGGCAAACTATTGGTGGATAGGCTTGAAAAAGTCTATAGCCGCTTATGTAGCTAAATGCTTGACGTGTGCTCAAGTTAAAGCTGAACATCAAAAGCCGTCAGGTTTGCTACAACAGCCTGAAATCCCCACCTGGAAGTGGGAAATGGTGACGATGGATTTCATCACCAAGTTGCCAAATACTAAGAAAGGAAATGATACTATTTGGGTGATAGTAGATAGACTGACTAAGTCAGCACATTTCCTACCCATTAAGAAAACTTACAGTTCTGACATGTTGGCCCAATTGTATGTTGATAAGATTGTATCTCTGCATGGAGTACCAGTGGCTATTATCTCGGATAGAGATACCAGATACACATCTCATTTTTGGAAAAGTTTCCAACTGTCTTTGGGCACGCGCTTAAATTTCAGTACGGCTTACCATCCTCAGACGGATGGGCAGAGTGGGCGTATAATCCAAACCCTGGAAGACATGCTTCGTGCATGTGTAATTGATTTAGGAGGTAGCTGGGATAAGCACCTACCATTGGTTGAGTTCTCCTATAACAATAGCTACCATACAAGCATTCAGGCTGCGGCTTTTGAGGCATTATATGGTAGGAAATGCAGAACGCCCATTTGTTGGGCAGAAGTAGGAGAAACTCAATTATCAGGACCTGAACAGTCTTCGAAACGAAGGACAAGATTGTCCAAGTTCGTGATCGCCTGAAAGCTGCCAGGGATAGGCAGAAAAGCTATGCTGATAAAAGGCGAAAACCTCTCAAGTTTGAGGTTGGTGATAAGGTTCTGCTAAAAGTATCACCCTGGAAGGGGGTGATGCGATTTGGTAAGAAAGGTAAATTAAGCCCAAGGTATATAGGACCATTCGAGATCATCGAATGTGTAGGATCAGTGGCTTATAAGTTAAACTTACCTAAAGAGCTCAATGGTATTCACAATGTCTTCCACATCTGCAATCTGAAAAAATGCCTAGCTGATGAATCGCTAGTCATACCACACACAGATGTGCACATAGATGAGAGCTTGAAATTTGTGGAAAAACCCTTGTCGATTGAGGATCGACAGGTTAAGAAGCTTCGGAGAAAGCATGTGCCTATTGTAAAGGTTAAATGGGATGCCCGTAAAGGTCCCGAGTACACGTGGGAAGTAGAATCCACAATGAAAGAAAAGTACCCTCATTTGTTTCAGTAAATCTCGAGGTCGAGATTTCTTTTAAGGGGGTGAGGATGTAACACCTCGAAAATTTATGTCCAATAATGTATCGACACGAGTCATGGACTTAAAACGTGCAAAGGATTGATTTAGAAGGACTAAAGTTGACAAACGAGGAATCTACATGTGTAAAAGGGTTCAAAATGTCAACAACGAATAAATATACTTTAAAATAGCCCTACATGATGTTTATACCCTTAATCAAACGAGTCATGGATCATACGAAGCTAATTGTGAAAGAAAGTGAGGAATTTCAAACTACAGGGGTTAAATATGTCAACATGTTTAAAAGTATACCTCTGAGTGACCTTTTAGCAAACCCAAAGCTTTGTAATGGTTAATTATATTCACAAGGATGTGTGATAAAAATTTCACAAGGTTTCGATAAAGTATGAGAAAGTTATGACAATATTAGTATGCGAGGGATTAAAACCGTCAAACTGCAAAAGTATGTCAATTCGTAAGGTATCGGGCCTTCCAGAATATGACCATGAGTTTTACGTGCTCTATTTAACCTTAATATAGCTTAGATATAGGCTTAGAGGTGTGTGGTGCGCAAAAATAAACATTTAGGTCATGCAGGGACTAAAAGTGTCAAAAAGTGCACAAGTTTGCATTTTCGCGCATATCTTGCATTCTGAATATCCCCGGACACCCAAGAATCTATGTAAGCACTAAAATATTTTATGTTAGTGTTTGGCTTGATAAAATTCCATTCGTCGCGTAATTTGGATCGTTTTTAGCATCCGTCCGTGTTTCGTCATAATTAGCCGAACAACGGGACCGTATGACCAAACGAACCGACATCCGGCATATTTTTGGGCATGTTTCATGTTCCCCATGCTTAGGCATCATTGTAGAGCCTTGAAAATGGTTTAACGGGCTTTAGAGGTGTCGGAAATGGCATTTAGAGGTGCAGGGGCCAAAATTGCCAACTTTTGAAAGTTGCTGTGGGCAGGTATGGTCCTTACGGACCGTATGACTTGACCCTTACGGTCCGTAAGCTGTTTCTAGTAACAGAAAACCAAAAACCAGTTGTGGTTTTGCTTCTTGTCTCACATATTTGATTCAAGGGGCCTTTGATGGTTTTCTAAATCAGGGGGCATACTTGTAGGGCTGAGATTGAAGCACGATTATCGATGAACGATCCTAACGGCTCTCAAAAACCTATAAATACCCCCTTGATCAATGGCTTCCCTTGATCATTTCCTTCATTTCTTTCTCTCTAACACTCAAATCTGAGGAGCCTGATCAAGGGAACCTCCTTTTGAGTGATCTTCTGCCCTTAAACCTTTTGTAAGTGATTCCTTCATGCTTAGTTTAATTATTTAGCGTTTTAAACCGAAAAGTCAAGCGTTATCGATAAACACTTTGACTTTTAAACGGTTAAGCTATGGTTCGCAACGAACATGGCTACGTGACCGTAATTAGGTAGGTAATTAACCCTCAAAAAGGGCACCTCCTAATTACCACGTTTACTTAGTTAAATTGTCGGGTCAAATGAAAGTCAAATGGGTTAGTTTAAATAAAATTCATAACTAATAAAATAAAAGCTATAAAAAGTTTTGTCTCTTTAATGAGTGGGTAAATATTAGTTGAACATGTCTAAGCATGTTCAACCCGACAATTCTAAGTATAGGCTCGGTTCACAACCGAAAGTCGCAAAGCTTGACCTTTGCTTTGACTTTCAGTTCTGACCTGAATTAGCTTGAGTTTATTTATGCCTTAGGGTCCCTTATGACCATGTTATATGTTAGTATAACCTCCCAAAGTTATACTACTTGGTCCTTTAGAATTAAAGTTCATCACATGTTTCCATAATGCCTAAATGTTGACCATAATGCCCTTGTGACCCTAAAACAAGATTTTTGAAGAGGTGAAAGGACTAAAACCTTTATTACTGATTTATAAACATGTCCATAAAATTTCACATCAGTTTGAGGTCTAGATTAGGAGTTATGCTCATTAGCGTAATTAAGAAGCTTTTTGGTAAATAAACCGTATGATTAGCATATAGCCTATCTAAACCCAATTTTTGATACCAAACTTTTTACCCACTGATGTAATATAATATTTTGGGATTTTTGGAGATTTTTATTTATTTTTAGGCTAAGCATAACTTAGAGTTCTAAGCTTGACTCGGTAATTGTCGGTTTTGCCCTTTTGGGCTATAAAATGGGTTTTACAAATTCTTTTGACCCCAAACCTTTTTCTACTAGTTTAATATGATAAATAAATTATTTTGAGCCTTCTGAAATTATAAAAATATCAACTTTTCTTTAAAAACCCGGAAATGGCTCCAAATCGCCTTTTTAAGCATTTTTAACGCATAGTATGTATTAAAACCATTTTAGATATATGAGGCTTGATACCTACTGATGTTTTAAGTAAACTTTCATACTTTAGCAGTAAGCAAAAGTCTTAAACTCAGAATTCCAGTTTTGACCTTTTTAGCCTATGTGAAATTACCAAAATGCCCTTAAGATGCATAGTTTGGCTATAAGTGATAAATTTCGCATATAAGTTATACCCTACTGATGTAACTTAGTAAATTAAGTATTTTTACTGATTTAATCAGACCTATAACTCAGATTACTATTTAACCTCTTATATAACCTTTAAAATGACCAAAGTACCCCTACGGGGCATAAGTTGGTTTTAAACTCATTTTGGGCATAATGGGAGATATCCTACTGAAATCACAACATATCAAAGGCATATTAATTTATGGAACATGTTCATGACTCTTATGGTTACCCGTTACGCATGTTCCGCGTTCGGATCGGTCTATGTAACTAGTTTGCATATAATAGCCGAAACAGGTCAAACCATATTGTTTCTGTCTCAAAATCCAGAATGTGTTTAAGTTACCCATATTAAACAAGCATGCAAGCTTGTCGGGTCAAAAGCACATTCTAAACCGGTCTTCGCTTTATCATTCGTTTGAGCCGTGTCTTCTTTTTTGAAAACTAACCGGTCTAAGTCTAAGCTTAATTAAAGACCCGTTAGGATTCTAATAGGTTATTAAAAACCTTCGTTCCAGATTAGGAGCCCAGTAAAAGCTACGTGCACTTGCTGTATTTGATTTATACTTTGCTAAGGTAAATACTCTTAACTTATTTTCTCTATATGGGCTTGGGATACGGTACTATAAAAGTACCGCTTGGTCGGGTGTATGTAGTCATTTAAATCGTATTGTGATTGATGTATTTACATAACCTGTTTGATATGTATTATTTGGTGTATGGCCCTTGGGGGTTAAATGACCATGTCCCGGATATCCTTGGCATCATTCATGAAATGGCCACGACCTAAGCACGGGGTGTAGGCGTACACCTGACAGATGCATTATGTAAAAACTAGTATCCCACGTAAAGGAATCAACCTTGTGGGCATTATACCTGTGGCGTGTCAGTTAACTTAAGTCCGGCCTTACAACCGGCCCTACTGGACGACAAATGAGTAAAACTGTATACAAGATTATTTTGAATAATTGTCCCAAGTTATAAAAATATTTTTGCCGAAGTGCATTCAAATCAATTTTCAAACTCTTTTCAAAATGAGTTAGTTAAGTTGTATTTACGAGTGCAAACTGACGTATTTTCCAAAAAGGCTAAGTGCAGGTACTAAACGAAATAGGCTGGCTACTCCAGGCATCATTACTCAAGTCTCGCAAGCTTTAGATGTCAAAGTCTGTTGAACAGTTTTCCTTTTTATTTGATCCGCCTGTGGATCTATTTCAACTGTTTTGTGAAACATAAACATTACAATTTATTCAGTTGAAATATATCTATCTTTTGCTTCCGCTGTGCATTTATATGTTGTGTTGTTTGACTATGATGATATCAATTACGTCACAATACTCCCCACCGGGCCCACCGGTGATACGTGGAAAATAGGGGTGTGACAGTGGGTCCCACAAGGGGGTGTTGTAACCGTGAATGGGGGGGGGGGGTTCCCGTGTTTTTGCTTCTTGATTTCCTTGTTAAAAGTGTTAGGATTCTTAGATGTAATGTTAGGAAACTTGTTTGTGTAAGTGTTTAAGTGTTTAAAGGGTGTTAAATGATCATTACTAGACCATAATGATCCAATTAACACTAGATGACCATTAAAAAAAAGATTTGATATTGTTCGGATATTCGTTTCGAATTGTTTCGGTTAGATGTTATTTGAACGCTAAGTTGTGTAACTTGTGTGAATTGATGTAGTTATTGATTCGGATGATACCCGAATGTATCCTCACATGAATCCTATGTTAAATAACAATTTTACATGTCGTAAAATTGTTAGAAAGCTGATTTCTGCAGAATTTCTGTAGAAAAGTGTTGAAATCGTCGCTTTTAGTGCTTTTCGGGCAATTTTTAGTCTTATCGGACTTCGGAAAAGTTTTAAATCAAACCCTTGCATTCTTAGTTAGGGTTTAATATATATTAGATGTTGGACTTTCGTCTGAGTCCTAAAGATGTCGTTTAGATGATTTCTCTCGATCCTGAGTTTTCGTCAGAAAACTAGTTTACTAGATGCTTTTCTAGTAGTTTCGATGCATTGTTTAAACTGTTTCAAATGTACTTAATAAAAATGAATCATATGCATCCTAAGTAAGTATTCCATGAGTATTCTAAGTGTATGCCATGAAATACGCAGTTCGGGTGTTCAAAATGCATAAAAAATGTAGCTAAAAATGAGTATTTAAGTGTAAAAAAAAAGTTACCGAAAAGTGGCAGTTGTCACATGCAATGTCGCATCTGCACAAATTGTGGCAAATCTGGTCATCTTGCGAATACATGCCGCTTTGCTCCGAATCAAAATCAGGCAGCTCAAAACCAAGTTGTACAAAACCCTGCCCAAAATCCTGCACGACCTCACTATCCGCCTGGTTCAGGTTTCAACTGTGGGGATCTGACCCACTACAGGAACAACTGCCCGAGGTTGGCAAATGTGAATCAAGCACCAGCTCATGGTAGAGCTTTTAACTTTAATGCAAATGAGGCGCGTGCGGATAACGAAGTGGTGAACGGTACGTTCCTTGTTAACAACCATCCTGCTTCTGTTCTATTTGATTCGGGTGCCGATAAGAGTTTTGTGTCCTTAGCATTTGATCCTTTGCTTTCGATGACTAGAACAAGACTAGGAAAGCCCTTGACAGTAGAAGTAGCTAGTGGTGAACCTGTTGTACTCAACTCTGTTCTTCGAAATTGCCAGTTGAATCTCAATAACCATCTTTTCCCTATTGACCTCACACCGATGCAACTCGAGAGCTTCGATGTTATAGTAGGAATGGATTGGTTATCCGGGTACCATGCTGAGGTGGTATGTTTTGAGAAGTTGGTCCGTATACCGCTTTCGACTGGTGAGATCTTAGAAGTTCGTGGGGAGAAACCTGCTAGTAGCCTTAAACTCATGTCTTGTACCCAAGCCCGCAAATACCTACGAAAGAAATATGTTGCTTTCCTAGCACATGTAGTAGAGGATAAAGGCAAGGGTAAGACAATCCAAGATATCCCTGTTGTTCAGGATTATCCAGAGGTATTTCCTGAAGAATTACCTGGTTTACCCCCTGTACGCCAAGTTGAGTTTCGTATCGATCTCGTACCTGGTGCAAATCCTATTTCTAAGTCACCTTATCGTCTTGCACCGTCTAAGATGCAAGAGTTGTCTAAGCAGCTTCAGGAGTTATCTGACAAAGGATTCCTCCGTCCGAGCTTTTCCCCTTGGGGCGCTCCTGTCCTATTCGTGAAAAAGAAAGATGGATCATTTAGGATGTGTATCGATTACCGTGAGCTTAACAAGCTTACCATTAAGAATCGATATCCCCTACCTCGCATTGATGATCTCTTTGATCAGCTACAGGGTACTACTTGCTTTTCAAAGATTAATCTACATTCTGGGTATTATCAACTTCGAGTTCTCGAAGAAGATATTCCCAAGACAGCTTTTCGTACGCATTATGGTCATTATGAGTTCACTGTTATGCCCTTCGGTTTAACAAATGCTCCTGCTGTTTTCATGGACTTGATGAATAGGGTTTGTAAGCCTTATTTGGACAAGTTCATCATTGTTTTCATTGATGATATTTTGATCTATTCTAAGACTCAAGCTGATCATGAACAACATCTCCGTCTTACAATGGAGCTCCTAAAGAAAGAACAGCTTTTCGCCAAATTCTCCAAGTGCGAATTCTGGCTTAAGGAAGTTCAATTTTTGGGGCACATCGTCAACGAACAAGGTATACATGTAGATCCTGCCAAAATCAGTGCGATTAAGGATTGGGATACTCCTACTACTCCTACCGAGGTTCGTTCGTTTCTTGGTCTAGCGAGTTATTACCGCCGTTTCATTGAAAACTTCTCCAAGATTGCGATTCCTCTCACTGCTTTAACTCAGAAGAATAAACTTTTTGAGTGGGGAACCAAATAAGAAGAAGCTTTCCAGACCTTGAAACAGAAACTCTGTGATGCACCTATTCTATCTTTGCCCGAGGGTAACGACGATTTTGTTGTATACTGTGATGCAGCCAACTTAGGCCTTGGCTGCGTTCTTATGCAAAGAAACAAAGTTATAGCCTATGCATCAAGACAGCTGAAAGTGCACGAGAAAAACTACACGACTCATGATCTTGAGTTAGGTGCAGTAGTTTTTGCTCTCAAAATCTGGAGACACTACCTTTATTGTAACATCCCGAAATTTCAAAACTTTATACTAGAATTATAAAGTGTATAATAAACAAGAATAAACTAACTAGGATAAATAACCTAGTTAGTTAAGAGTCTTGTAGTAACACTTGAATGAGTTAAAAGGCCAAGAATATAAACTAAATAAGAGTGGAGGGACTAAAGTTGTTAAAATAGAAACTTAAAATACTAATATTAGTAAAATAAAACAAACCAAACACCTCAAAATGAGGCCTGGTCGATCAACAGAAGGAAGGGGGCGACACCCACACTTCCAAAACCTAAGAATCTACTAAACTCTCAAATTGAAGGCCAAAATTCAGTTGAAATCGGAATCTAAACATAGAATCGTGATCACCTCGTCAAGGGGGTCATAAGGTATGTCAAATTAGGTTATTTTGATACAACTCAAATTCTTGCATGAGATTGAAATCGAAGGTTGAGCTTGATTATGTGTTGTAAAACATGAAATTGGAAGTAATGTGAAGTCTAGGGACAAACCCTAGATGATTTCTTGTTAAAATCTTGCATGTTAGTTGTAGAAATCAAAATCACTATAGTGGGTGATTAGTAAGTTAGTAGAACTTGATAAACACTAGGATTAAACTCTTGTTCTAGTGAAAACTGAAATTATGAGATAATCTCTGAAATTGTTGATGTTAAAATATGTGTATATTGTCTAATTGAAGTTGATTTGAGTGATAAATTCAAGTTATGAACTTGGTTTAGATCATGTAAAAATCTGACCCGCAAGGTGTTTGATAAAACGCCTAAATGAGGATTAAAATGTTAAAGATTGCTAAAAACGCAGATTTACATATCTAATGAATGAATGCGTTAAAGCTTATGAAAAAGAGTTCTAATCTTGTTATGAATTGGACTCTTTAGGCAAGGAATCCGGAACGTCAAGTGGACACGCCGGAGGTGATACCCGCGGAAAAGGTGTGCTTTGAAGGTACGTGACTTAGTCCCGTTAACTTATGCTTAAATGCTTTGGTTTGATATGTAATTGATGTTGTAGTGTAAAGGATGCGTTTGATGCGTCGTTTAAGTGACGAAGTACACTCGACCATCAAACGGTCAAAATAAGGACTTAGAATTTAGTTCGGCATGTCAACAAAGTGATAGTTTTCACTAATTAGTCAAACGGGTCAAAAGATGCTTTTATAAAAGAATCATGAGAATAGGGACTTGAAAGTCTCATATTTCGTTAAGTGGTGGATTGTACCACGTTATTAAATTGGTTATATAAATTTTAAGACTAAGAACCCGGGATATCGGGTCAAACAATAGAAGCTCTATGGAAGTGTCGTTTGAAACGGAATGCTTGAATTCCAAAGAAATAAGTAAATAGTCCTACGGGAACGCAAAGCCATGGAATGGCACAAATACATCAAATAGATGAGCCCGGGAATTTGGGTAATTACGTCAAAAAGGTTTTAAGAATGGGGATGAGGTGCTATGCATCTTCACTAATGGGTTGGATAATTGAGACAAGGAAATTGTGAACCGATTGTCGGAATCTTGGTTTCCGCAATATAAAAATTACATGGTTGAATCCGTAATTTCATTACGGATTCATAGTAAAAAGAATCGGCTAAAACAGACAAGCGAGTAAAAAGTTATGAACTTGTAAAGTTGAAAAATAGTTAAAGGGTAAATGTGCAGAGCCCACCGTAAATTACGGTTCCACCGTAATTTACGGTGGAGCTCAAACTGTTACGGTGAGATCCTCCTGAGTTACGGCAGAACCAAAAACATCCCAGCTTCACCGTAACTTACGGTGACACCGTAAGTTACGGTGGAACCCAGAAAAATTATGTTTTGTTCGTTAATTTTTGATGTCGGGGATTGTTTATATGTAACTTATTAAAGTCCAAACTAATGTTTTTAGTGTTTGACTTCAGGTACGAATAAGGTCCTCCCGGATGGCGATCAAGTACATGTCAAGAACCGAACACATATTTCGAAGCTTCCGCACTAAACTTAATTTTGTCTAAACTTTAAACATGATGTAATTTCTTTTGTTGATCGTGTTTTTAAATCCCTCAAACTAGTGATTAGTTTACTAGCAAGGGTTACTTTAATCTAGTTATGCACTATCTTGGATGTGGTTGGTATCTCCACAAGTGTGTATGGTTTTAAAGAAAATGATTTTGTAAACTCTGGATTTTATAAAGTTTCATAAAATTTTTAGTTAAATTCTGTTAAATTATTAAGGGTGTTACAAGTTGGTAATCAGAGCTTAAGGTTGTCAACAAAAGTGTTCGGTTCAAGCTTGATCGATCGTCCGGTAAGAGTTAACTTATTATGTTAACAAATTATGTTCTATATGTGAATAAGAAAGAAGTTAAAGGGAAACCGGGGAAGTGCACCAAATTTAAATGGTTAAAGCAAGTTGAGAACTTGACTAAACCAAAACAAAAGAAGCAATGTTATAAACGAAATGTTTAACGTTTAAATGTAAACATTTCAGTTTCAAAGATGACGGATAAGGGAAATGACGAAGCGGTGCCAAGAGTCACCGAACAAATGAGAGAAGTGATTGCTGAAGAGGTAGGAAAAGCAATCGAGAATAGTTTGTCGGGTTTCATCGATAAAATCCAAACTACGGTGTTATCAGTGGTGGATGAAAGGATAAAGAAACTGGAGGATAATGCAAATTTAGCCAAGGAGAAATTGGTAGAGCGTAAGGGTTGCTCGTACAAAGAATTTATGGCATGCAAACCACCACTCTACAACGGAGAAGTGGATCCGATAGTGTGCCAAAGGTGGTTAAGTGATATAGAAGGGGTATTTGAGAGAACCCACTGTGACGCGAATGACTTCGTGGCGTATGGCACGGGTCAACTGAGAGGTCAAGCAAAAGACTGGTGGGATAATAAGAAAAAGGAAATCGGTAGCGAAGAAGCGAAGGCGATGACATGGGATGAGTTTAAGGTACCCTTCCTTAAACATCACAGTCCCAAGGCGGTTATTAATCGAATCAAAGAAGAATTTATCCAGCTTAGGCAGAAGGGCGAATCCATTGATAAAATCACGGGAACCTTTCTTGACAAATTAAGGTTTTGTGATGAATTGGTGACGACCGAAGAACAGAAGGTGCATTATTATTATAATATGCTAAGCGCGGAGTATCGGGAGTTCATGACTCCCTCAAAATACGAAACCCTCACCGAAATCATCAACGCCGCTCGGGAAAGAGAGATAGAGTTGAAGAAACAAATTGAGAGGGGTGAAAGAAGGACGCAAGTGGTTAATCCAAGTCCCACGAAAAAGGCACGCGTAAACGACTCATCAAAGAAGCAAGAAGGAAAAAGTAGCTCGCCAAGCTGTAAGGTATGTGGGAAAAGGCACAAGGGTGAGTGCCGGTTTAAGGACAAGCCGTGTCCTATCTGCGGGAAGACAGGGCACACGGCTGTATTGTGCCCGGGGAAAGTTTCGGTATGCTACAAATGTTATCAGCCGGGTCACAAGAAATCCGAGTGTCCGGAATTGTCCGGAAAGAGGGAAGACAAGGGTGCGCACACTGAAGCACCAAAAGCAAAAGCTAGATCTTTCCAGCTAACGGCAGTGGAGGCGAAAACGGAGCCCGATGTGGTCTCAGGTATATTTGCCATAAATTCAATTCCTGCTCATGTGCTATTTGACACGGGTGCGAATAAGTCCTTTATTTCACATGGACTTATTCGACATCCTTCCTTTGTACTAACAAAATTACCTATGCCATTAAAGGTAGAAATAGGTGACAACAAAAGCTTCCTTGTATGTGATATATGTCGAGATTGTAAGATAAGCATAGATGATGAGGAATACCCGATAGATTTAATTCCTATGTCCATGGGAGAGTTCCAAGTAGTGGTCGGAATGGATTGGCTATCCCGACATAATGCGAAAGTCATGTGTTTCCGCAAGGAGATAAAACTAAAATCTCCAAGGGGGAAATCGATTATCATACGTGGTGAGAAGGAAGGAAAACCTGTTATGTGCTCGATGATAAAAGCTTACAAGCTCATGAAGCACGGATGTAGAGCATTCATGATATACGCGAATGAACCAAACAAAGGGTCGCTAAAGATTGAAGATGTGCCGGTAATACGCGAATACGCCGATGTGTTCCCGGAAGACCTACCGGGAATACCGCCGGAACGGGAAATAGAGTTCGGGATCGAATTGATTCCGGGCGCGAAACCCGTGGCCAAGGCGCCGTATCGGCTTGCACCCTCAGAATTGCAAGAGTTAATGTCTCAAATTCAAGATCTCCTCGACAAGGGCTTTATTCGCCCAAGTGTGTCACCGTGGGGCGCACCGGTGTTGTTCGTTAAGAAAAAGGATGGGAGTATGCGTATGTGCATCGATTACCGCGAGTTAAACAAACTCACGGTGAAAAATCGATATCCACTTCCAAGAATTGACGACTTATTCGATCAATTGCAAGGTGCTAAATGGTTCTCCAAGATTGACCTTAGATCGGGGTACCACCAGTTGAGAGTCAAGGAGGAAGATATACCGAAGACGGCTTTCCGTATGCGGTACGGACATTACGAATTCCTAGTGATGTCCTTTGGGTTAACAAATGCGCCCGCGGCCTTCATGGACCTCATGAACCGGGTCTGCAAGTCTATGTTAGATAAGTCGGTAATAGTGTTTATTGACGACATTTTAATATACTCAAAGGACGAAACGGAACATGCAAGACATTTGTACGAAGTCTTGGAGACGCTCAGAAAAGAAAAGTTGTATGCAAAATTTTCAAAATGTGCCTTCTGGTTGCGAGAGGTGCAATTTCTCGGGCACGTCATTAATGCAAACGGGGTGCTAGTAGACCCGTCAAAAATAGAAGTTGTGGCGAAATGGAATCCACCAAAGAATCCCTCGGAAATCAGAAGCTTTTTGGGGCTTGCGGGTTATTACCGGAGGTTCATACAAGATTTCTCCAAAATTGCCATGCCACTGACCAAACTAACCCGCAAGGAGGAAAAGTTTATTTGGGGCGAGGACCAAGAAAAGGCATTTCAAACGCTTAGGGAAAAATTGACACAAGCACCGGTATTGTCATTACCGGATGGAACGGATGATATGGCAGTTTACTCGGATGCCTCGCATTCGGGGCTTGGCTGCGTTCTGATGCAACGAGGCAAGGTTATAGCCTATGCCTCAAGGCAGCTGAAAACTCATGAAAAGAGATATCCTACTCATGACCTCGAATTAGCGGCAGTGGTGTTCGCCCTGAAAATATGGAGGCATTATCTGTACGGGGTAAAGTTCACTATTTTTACCGACCACAAAAGCTTAAAGTATTTCTTTGATCAGAAGGAATTAAATATGAGACAAAGGCGGTGGTTGGAGACTGTCAAGGACTTTGATTGTGATATACATTATCATCCCGGGAAGGCTAATGTGGTAGCGGACGCGTTAAGCCGAAAGACAGATTATGCGCCTATTCGAGTCCGATCGATGCAACTAATTGTGACATCGGGATTGCTCGACCAAATTCGGAAATCTCAAAGTGAAGCAATAAAAGAAGAGAATGTGAAAAAGGAAAGAATAGTAGGGCAGTTAAAAGACTTGGAGGACGGCAACCAAGGATTAAAAACTCGATTTGGGAGGATTTGGGTTCCAAATACATGTGAAGCCAAATCACTTTTACTAGACGAGGCCCATAAATCTCGTTATTCGATACATCCGGGGGCGACCAAGATGTATAATGATTTAAAACAAAATTATTGGTGGCCCGGAATGAAAAGAGATATCGTGAAGTATGTGGAGAAGTGCCTGACTTGTTTACAAGTCAAAGCAGAGCATCAAAAACCATACGGTAAGCTGCAGCCATTAGACATTCCAGTTTGGAAGTGGGAACAAACTACGATGGACCTGCTGACCAAACTGCCCAAAACTAGCCGTGGTTTTGACGCCATATGGGTAGTTGTAGATCGATTGACAAAAAGTGCACATTTTATTCCGATTCGTGAGACTTATACATCAGAGAAGATGTCAGAAGTGTATACCAATGAGATTGTGGCGCGTCACGGAGTACCGATATCCATAGTGTCCGACAGAGATACCCGGTTTACTTCGGACTTTTGGCGTGGTTTCCAAGAGCAAATGGGAACCAAGCTGTTCATTAGCACTGCTTACCATCCACAAACGGATGGGCAAAGTGAGAGAACAATACAAACGTTGGAAGATATGTTGCGTGCTTGCATTATCGACTTTGGGGGCAGTTGGGATGTCCATTTACCCTTAGTCGAATTCTCATATAACAACAGCTATCACGCGAGTATTAAAATGGCTCCATACGAGATGTTATATGGTAGAAAGTGCCGAACCCCAGTTTGTTGGGGAGAAGTTGGTCCGCGGGGTTTAGCTCAGACTGATATAATCCCAGCTTCACCGTAACTTACGGTGACACCGTAAGTTACGGTGGAACCCAGAAAAATTATGTTTTGTTCGTTAATTTTTGATGTCGGGGATTGTTTATATGTAACTTATTAAAGTCCAAACTAATGTTTTTAGTGTTTGACTTCAGGTATGAATGAGGTCCTCCCGGATGGCGATCAAGTTCATGTCAAGAACCGAACACATATTTCGAAGCTTCCGCACTAAACTTAATTTTGTCTAAACTTTAAACATGATGTAATTTCTTTTGTTGACCGTGTTTTTAAATCCCTCAAACTAGTGATTAGTTTACTAGCAAGGGTTACTTTAATCTAGTTATGCACTATCTTGGATGTGGTTGGTATCTCCACAAGTGTGTATGGTTTTAAAGAAAATGATTTTGTAAACTCTGAATTTTATAAAGTTTCATAAAATTTTTAGTTAAATTCTGTTAAATTATTAAGGGTGTTACAAGTTAACCTTTATGGTACAAAGTGTGTAGTATTTACTGACCATAAGAGTCTCCAACATATTTTCAATCAAAAAGAACTTAACATGAGGCAACGACGTTGGGTTGAACTCCTAAACGACTACGATTGCGAAATTCGCTACCATCCTGGTAAGGCGAATGTCGTGGCTGACGCATTGAGTCGTAAGGAACGTGTCAAGCTTCACTGTGTTCAGATTCGATCTGACATTCAAACCCGCATAATTCAGGCTCAACATACTTGTGTTACACAAGACTTGATGGGTAAAGAATTACCGTGCCACATTAAGCCTGAGCTTGAACTAAGAGACTTTGGGTTATTCTATTTCATGGGCCGTTTGTGGGTCCCAAGTATAGACATTCAAACGACGCGTAGATACGGGGGCGTAAGAAACGGCGTAAAAAACGGCTCGTAAAAAACCGGCTCGTAAAAACTTTTTTTTGTAAAAAAATCTTGACAAAAATTGTTTTTTTGTAAAAAAAATCAGCGCATAACAATGGGGCATAAAAATGGCTTGTAAAAAAACAGGTGACAAAACGACGGGTAAATAAGGGGCGTGAATACGGGGCGTAAAAACGGCGCGAAAAAACGGGACGTGAAAAACGGCGCGGTAAAAAACGGCTCATAAAACCGGGCATAAAAAACGGCGTGTAAGAAACCGGTCGCAAAAACGGCACGTAAAAACAGGGCGTAAAAAATGGGGCGTAAAAGCGGGGCGTAAAAACGGCGCGTTAAGAAAACGACGCGTAAAATCTGGCGTACAAAAAACCGCTTGTGAAAAAGCCGGGCTTAAAAACGGCGTGCAAAAAATTGTTTTTGTTTAAAAATCTGGATCTAAAATGGTTTTTAATATAAAAATTATGTTTTAAAAAAACAAGTAATATAATAATACAAATAAAGTAATAAATAAACAATAAAGACAAAAATACAAAAAAGAGTAACTTTACTAAACTACCCTTTTGCATTAAAATATTAAAAACATAATAAGACAAAAAGTATTTAATATTAGTTTTAATTACTTTTAATCTCATCCATCCATCTTGAAGATCTAATGGTTGGAAAGTGGTTCTCTCGGTTCTTACAACTGGGGTGGGTTTCATTTTAGCAGCCTCATATATATATATATATATATATATATATATATATATATATATATATATATATATATATATATATATATATATATATATATATATATGATAGTGTAAAAAGGGCCTAAAGTGTGAGAAGTGTATTATAACACTATATATAATACTATATAACACCATATAAACACCGTATAACAATATGTAACACCATATAACACTATGTAACACTATATATCATTATATAACAAATATAACACTATACATTTATCATAGACATGCTATCAGACAACCTATAGTGTTATATTTGTTATATAATGATATATAGTGTTACAAAGTGTTATATGGTTTTATATGATGTTACATATTGTTATACGGTGTTTATATGGTGTTATATAGTATTATATATAGTGTTATAATACAGTTCTCACACTTTGAGCACTTTTTACAGGATCCTCTACCTATATATATATATATATATATATATATATATATATATATATATATATATATATATGGTAGGGTTCTAGAGTGAACAATGGTTAACTTGTGAACAAAATGAACAGATCTTGGCTCTTTGTTAGCTGATCAAAATTAATGCTAATGGCAAACTTGTAAATATTAAATTAAATATAAGAAAGAAATGGGGCTGATAGGGGCATTCAACTAAATGTGTACTATTGGTAATTTTGGTATCCAATCATAAATGAATATTTTTTTAATATAACAAAATCAAATCCCTTTAAACCAGGGATGTCAGTTATTAATTAAAGATATGAGTACACAACTGTACAGTCCGTTGTTCCTACAATATACATTGTTATGCATATGTGTATTGTACTCATGTACACAAGTGTACAGGCTGTTGTTCGTACACTGTACACTGTTGTACATCTGTATATTGTACTCATGTACACCTGTGTATATAAACAATAAAATGCTGGAAAACGAAAAATGCATATGTTGTTCGTTTTTATTAAAAAAAATTATAGCAATATCATACTCAAATTAAAGAGAATAAAAAACTCGTTTTTATGGTGTATTTAAATAAAAAAAAATATTAACGCATGAAAAATTTATAACTATTTAAAGATCATAATGGGTGGTTAGTTTAATGTTAACAAAAATATATAACTTTCTAAATTAAACTGATTAATTACCATCATATCCTTTACATCTAAAAAAATGATCAATGGCTCAGTTTGGTTCACACGGTTCACAAACAAGGATGTTGTTCACTCATGAACCTCATCATATATATATATATATATATATATATATCAAAAAAAAAAAAAAAAAAAAAAAAAAAAAAAAAAAAAAAAAAAAAAAAAAAAAAAAAAAAAAAAAAAAAAAAAAATATATATATATATATATATATATATATATATATATATATATATATAGGGTAGGGATCAAGAATGAACAATGTTAATATTGTGAACAAAAACAAACAAATCCTGGCCATTGGATGAGGAGATCTTGATTTTAGGCTTTAAATGATTTTTTAATTAATAAAAACAAAAAAACTGATTTACAAGGGCATAATCATAATTAGTTGTTCTCAAAATCTATTGAAACCCGTAAATTCTAATAATCAGTTTACAATCAGTTATAGCTTCCTAACTTCATCAAATCATCTACATATCAATATTCTCTCTCTTCATTACCCAGAAGATGAATACACTGCATCTTCTTCGATCTCCCTCTTTCAACGACGATTTCTGCAATCGTTCAACGGCGATTTCTGCAAGCATTATATCAAGGCATCGTTGAATAGTGTATTATTCCTGAAATCATTGTGTATACTACTTGTTTATACACACGAATCCCCTTTCTTCAAGATCTAGGGTTTAGTTTGGTATGTCTAATCAATCGTTTGGTAGTGTATTCTTTCCGATTTGGTAGCGTATTATTCTTATTTATATAGATTGTAATCTAATTGTAGTAATTGGGCGAATGTTATTGTATTGTTCTGCCCTTATGTCTTGAAATCGTTTCACTGATTACAGAGTATATGTGTATTTGGACTGATTACAGAGTGCATCATCCTGATCTTTTGTGTATTTCTGCCAGTATTTTAAAAACTTGTAGTTTTTTTTGCTCAATCAATTTCATTGTGTATTAAAAAATATTTTGTTCTGAGCTTTTTAAATAATACACATGTGTAAGTGATGAAATACACATGTGTATAAATAATACAAATGTTCTGTACTGAGATTTCATTGTAATATATGTTTAACTTAACAGTTATTATACACGTGTAAGCGATGAAAATACACATGTGTATAAGTCAGGAAAACTGATATGCACATATTTGTAGGTGTTGCAAATGCATTGGTTTTTTTTTTCACCAAGTTAAATTGTGAATTGAACCGAATTGAAATTTATAAATTCGTATTCGATTCGAATTCGATTACTAGATTCGTATACGAATCAACTCGAATTCGAACCTTGATAATCGGATTCGAATCAAGTAGAATTTTAAATTTTTCGAATCTATTATCAATATACCTAGTTTGGATTGTATGAGAAACACTAGACTAATTGAAAAATTTAAGAAAATTCTTTAATATTTGAATAAGCATATTCTTCTAATATTTGAATATTATACTTTTTGTATAAAAAGAAGATATTCTTTTGCAGATGAAAACCTTTTACTTTAAACCCTTTCAACTTTTACTCGGTTAGTATTTCCTTTAAACCTGTTTTAAGATAAGCTTATGCTTTTTTTACGATGATATATCATTAACTCTAAAATGTGTTTCACGTCGTTCAAATACAAAATAACCAAATGATTCAAACTATAATACACACTTGCTTGATTTGATGTTATCTTAAAATATCAAAATCATTACGTGTATTTGATTAGCATACTTTAAAGATTTTAACTTTTAAAACACTTTAAAGATTTTAACTTTTAAAACATTGAAAATATCACACATGTGATATATTGCATGGTTTATCATAACATGATTGTTCCATCATAACCTTCGATCTCTAAAGTAACAAAAGTAACGTGATATATTGCATGGTTTATCATAACTTTGATCTCTAAAATAACAAAAGTAACGTGATATATTGTATGGTTTATCATAACATGTTTGTTTTTATTATAACCTATGATCTCTTAGGTAACTCAAACAAAATTTATATTTAACAAAAAGGATTTAATTTCTTTTAAGATACAAATCATAACCTTCGATCTCTTAAATTACTCAAACGAAATTTATATTTAACTTGGCAAGTATGATTGAAATGAGAATAATAAATTTCATTTATATTTAACAAAAAAAAAATTAATTTCTTTTAAGATACAAATATGCATACTTCACAAGTACAATACTTATAGAAATATATACTTTATTAACAAATTCTATGAACCAATTATATTGATGATTACAAAATTTATCATAAAAATAGAATTTACATAGAACCAGAATATTTTATTGCATTTAACCCGGTAGGTCTTTTTTTAACGGTAAATTTGGATCACTGATAGATCACTGGAGTATCATCGTGCCACGAACGGAATCATCTGATCATATCCATCTCTACTAGACATTAATGTCTGAACACCTAATCAAGAGTAAACCAAATAAATCTGAAAAAACTCTCTTGTGAGAATCGCACCTAGAACCTAATAGTCCTTAGGCCTTATCTCATCTCTAAGACTTAACCCCGTAGTTAATTAAATAAATATTTAACTTTACCAGTTCATCACTTTTTCTTATCCATACTCTATATATACTTTGCGTTAATAAGTATAAACTGAAGAATGATTTTTCAAAATATATTTAATATAAGACAAAAGATCAAATACAAATAACTTTAACGTACAAAACGTACAAACTGAAGGTTTTGCTGAAGAACGCGGTGACATTTTCGTAATTATTTACTCGTAGAGTAATTATCAAAATTACTCTATAAATGATCTTGTAAGGTAAGTTTGATCTTTTAGAGTAATTTTGTAAAATGTTCTTGTAGAGTAATTTTGATCTTGTAGCGTAATTATCAAAATTACTCTACAAGTGTATCTTGTAGGGTAATTTTGATCTTGTATGGTAATTATCAAAATTACTCTAAAAATGTATCAAAATTACTCTGCAAGTTTATCAAACAACATACAATTCAAAATTACTCTAAAAATCATTTGTAGAGTAATTATGATACTCTACAAAATTACCTTACAAGATTAAAATTACCATACAAGATCATTTGTAGAGTAATTATGATACTCTACAAAATTACTATACAAAATCATTTGTAGAGTAATTATGATACTCTACAAAATTACCTTACAAGATTAAAATTAACATATAAGATCATTTGTAAAGTAATTATGATACTCTATAAAATTACTCTAGAAGATCAAAATTACCATACAAGATCATTTGTAGGGTAATTTTGATAATTATTTTATAAGTAAATAATTACGAAAATACCACCTCATTTTTTTAGCTTTTTATGCATTTCGTATGTTTTATATGATAAGGCACTTTGTACGTAAACTTTACTCTTAATATAATATATAACATAATTAAACCAATTTACATTTTATTCTAGCTTAAATAGATATTTAGCTTTTAGATATGGTTTTGTTTTCTTTCATGTGCAAGTACCATGTAGCATGATGATAAGTCACATTTTCCCAACATTACATGTTATTTAGTTTGTCCATATTAACCAAATCATGATATAAATTGGATGGCCCACCATACAAGATTTAGAAACCACTAGTATAAAGTGATGGGCTCAGTCAATGGGCTTTATCATGCCCACCAATTATTTCTTAGGTATTTCTTGTACAGTTGTACTTGTGTCTATAAAGCCATGAAGGTACATTATTTTGTTTCACCTTATTGTAGTTATTGTAATTTAAAATATTTGACTAAGTACAATAAATAATATCCATGTACATTTGAGTTTCCGAAAATGTATATACTTATTTTATAATCACCTGTGTGATTCTTTAAGCATGGATTTTCTTGTATGGTATTAGATGGATAACTCTTAAACTATCAGTAATGGTTAATGCGTTTAAAATGGTCTTTTTCGTCATATCATCATCATAACGTTTCTTTAAAAAATATTATAATGGTTAACGCTCTTAATGGCATGTCAATCATTACTTTCCACTTTTTTCCTCTGCATTTGGCATTATAATAGAAACGTATCTCCTTCTTCATGTTCCTATAACGCTCATAGGGTGGTTTTGAGGGCATATCAAACCTCATCACGCCTTTATAATGCCCTTTACGCATGACCAGATTATATATATTACTCATATATGATAACGAAGCTATAGTTTAAAGACGTGTCTTTGTTTAAACAGTAATAAAGTGTAATTAATTGTAGATTTATTGAATATACTATTATCAACTAATTTATAATGAAAAAAAATATAATTAATGATTAATATTTGATATATATTTTAGGATTCATTATCCAATATTTAATGTTCGATATTTAATATGTAATATTTAACTAGTAGAATAACGCCGCGCTGCGGCGGGGCAAAAAATTGCAAGAAAGCACATGTAAAGATGTCATTGCGAGTTTGTTTTAACTAAACGCTAGCTAGATGCCAAAGTGATTGCAAATCCTTTGTTAATCGACATGTTTAATATGTTCGAAAGTGTCGGAAACAATTATATTTACATAAACAGTGTTACTCTAGCTATTCTATCAGCCTAAATTAAGGAAACGCAAAGCATTTAAGATGTCCTAAGTTGTTGCCAAAATAGTTGCTCTTCAGCTGTTCCATTGTATTGCTGTTTGATTTTAATGCAACATGTGCATAGATGTTCCTGTATAAAAAAGTATTAGGATATGATAAATTGAGAATTTAAATTTCAGTAAAGGTAGACTGGCAAATTATGTAGAAATGTGGAAAATATATCTATAGGATTTCATACTATAATAAATTAGAAGTTGAACGTGACGGCATACATAGCTTGTAAGTCCTACTGATGCTTTTAAAACACACATCCAAGCATGTTGACATTGAGAATAAAGTTAAATATTTCTAGTATTATAAAAATGAAAAGCCAAATATTATAACAAATGACTTTGTGAATGAAGTCAATGCAACCGCATTTAAAACGAAGAATTCTTACCTGAGGTTATAGTGCTGTAGGGCAGGCTATAAGTGTTCCTGTTTGATTGTGTCAGCCATGACGGTTTTCTGTGATTCTATTTCTAGTGAAGGGAAAAGAGACACATCAGGCGTGTCAAAAACGTGAAAACATAATAATGATATTAAGCAATCACGAAATTAACGCATCATCCCATTTGACTCACAGATTCGGAAGCTTTTGTGTTGAGGATCGCAACGCGATAAGCACCAGCAGTTTCGTTCCCGTCAGCAGGTCGGAGCATGAGGATGTTGGGCATGGTTCGGAAACTTGATATATGTTCTATGGGCTGATGAGTGGGCCCGTCCTCCCTTAGACCAATCGAATCGTGGGTCATGACGTAAATCACTCTAGATTTGGATAGTGCAGCAAGTCTAATGGCGGGTGTCATGTAATCTGTGAAAACAAAGGAAGTTGCATAGTAGGGAATGAGTCCTTTTATGTGATGAGTGATTCCGTTAAATTTACCCATCTGCCCAGTAATCAATAGACTACAACCAGAATTAAGCTTTTCATAAATGAAGGTGTTAAAATTGTCACGTAGAGCAGAAACTAACTGGTAGAGCTTTTTCCCAATCAACGGGCAATTCATCGCTGATAATAGGCTTCAACTCTGTGGCATCTTCCTTGTACTTGTTCTCATATGCCGCAAACTTTTCATTCCACTCGGTTTCAACAACTTTTCCTTCAGAAATGTTACGACTCCAATGCCTACACACAAATTCTCAATCCGTTTAGCCGATTTTCTACATTCTAATGTGACGACTCAAATTACGAACACAAACATGACGTACTTTTTAACATCATCAGGCACATGAAACGCCTGGTGGGCCCATCCAAGATTTTTTTCTTGTGGCCTCAACTTCCTTAGCTCCCAACGCGCTACCATGAGCACTATATGAGTTAGCTTTGTTTGGTGATCCAAAACCAATCGTCGGCGTAACCTATATAGATAAAAGTTAGTCAAACAATAAAAAGAAGCAGAAAAATAGAAGACAATGATCCACACAAACTAATCTTCAACATATATAACCAGTGGCGGATCCAGGATTTTTTTCACCGGGTTCCTTTTGCTAGATTTTCACTAATTCTCACTATTTTTTTCTAAATCATATAAAATTTCCACTATTTTTTTCATTTTTTTCCAAACCGAGGAGGTTCCCGGGAACCCCCAAAACACCCCTGGATCCGCCACTGTATATAACCAAAAAGATTCTTAATAAGTTTACAATTCTCATCTTCTACGGATCTTTGCGAAGTCTCCTGTTGAAAGTGGATGTCTTTTCAATCTCCATGTGTGTTCACTGGTTTTGCAGCTGTACAAAAAGAATAAGGTGGTTTTATTGGTAAAAAAAGAACATGCACTGAAATTATTGGTAGACAAAGCAGACTAAAGTAAATTTTATTAGAAGACAATTGCAACAATAATAAACATATTAAAACAGCAAAAACAACATGTATACGATAAATGATGTGTTAAAATAACCTGATTATTTCTGATAAGATGCATCAATTCAGAGAAGACAACATTTTTTGTTGTCTCAGCAGAATTGTATTCATCGGAAGTAAGTAGTATTTTAAGTGAATTTGGTGATGTAGCACGTGAAAGGGCAACATATAATTGGCCATGGGTAAATACTGGTTGTGGAAGATAGACACCAATTTTTTTGAGAGACTGGCCTTGGCTTTTATTTATTGTCATAGCGTAACAAATTTTTAATGGAAATTGGCGCCTGGTAAAGACAAATGGCATATCTTTATCGTTTTGAACAAATTTTATTCTAGGTATATATACACGGCGACCAGTTGAAGTGCCAGTTATTACGTATGCTTCAATTATTCTAGGCAACAATTGCGATACTAATAGTCGTGTGCCATTGCATAGACCTAATGTTTGATTTATATTTCGAAGTAAGATAACAGGAGTATTAACTTTTAAATTAAGCTTATGAGGGGGAATGCTAGGAAAACTTAGCTCGTTCAAGTATTCTTGTGGGTATAAAGTTTCACAGTCAGCGGCATTTTGCATATGAGGTACCATGCTATCATGACTGATGTATGTCCTGCTTTCACCGGGAATCATATTTAAGATGATATTATTTATCTGATCAGCTGTATCATTCTTTGGGCAAACAATTGCTCTATTCGACAAATTTTCAGCACATGGATTAGCAAGTATCGAATCATTATACACAAAGCGGATGAGAGATTGGAGAGCATCTTCAGTTGGTGTAATTAGGAATCGTGATGGTATGTGAACAATTCTTGTATTTAAAGGATCTTCTGTATCAAGTTCTCCTGTTAAGCCATCACCAATAGAAAGTAACCATGAAGCAAATTCAGCAGAGGCTTGTGCAGAAGCTGTGTTATCAGTTAGATCTTTTAGACGCATGTTTTCAGACAATGTGTAAAGTGTGAAAAATGGCCATAAATAAGACTTTGGTAATGTTGAATCAATGATCTCTGAACGTGTACACCTAGGTTTGACTGGCAACGTCTGACGGAAGTCCCCACCAAGAAGTATAGATTTACCACCAAATGGACGTGTCTCATCTTCAAGAATATCTTTCAGAGTTCTATCCAAACATTCAAGACACCGGCGATCACTCATTGGAGCCTCATCCCAGATTATAAGTGCAGTTTGTTTCAAAAGGTCAGCAAGTTGAGTATTTTTTTTAATATCGCAGTTAGACTTATCCGTTAAATTTGTAGGTATGTGAAACCTTGAGTGTGCTGTCCTGCCCGAGGGTAATAAGAGAGCCGCAATCCCGGAAGCTGCAACTGCTAACACGATTTTTCCAATGGATCTAAACAAAGATATTATTGTAGTCCACAAGAAAGTTTTTCCAGTTCCACCATGCCCATAAACAAATATTAACACCTGTGATTCAGTAGTTGTTGAATCTTTGACGACATTGTAGACTTGAAGCTGGTCCGCATTGAGTAACGAATGCATTTCAGAATGTTGTGAGGCTAGTACAGCTCTATCGTAGCATATCTCTTCCATTAGAAGTCGGTTCCTTAAAGTTGCGAGAATTGTTGTAGGAGGTAATGGAAGACCAAAATCTTTTAGTGATTTAGATGGAGTAGCAGAGTTTAACAGTC
The DNA here is from genome assembly GCF_002127325.2 of Helianthus annuus. Lineage (NCBI taxonomy): Eukaryota > Viridiplantae > Streptophyta > Magnoliopsida > Asterales > Asteraceae > Helianthus > Helianthus annuus. The sequence goes on from NC_035443.2 coordinate 108,089,906, forward strand.
TTTCTATTTCCAGAAGCAAATGTTGTTGTAAATCATGATCATTTACGTAGAAATCAGGATTCGACGAAGCAGAATTAAGAGCTAGAAGCATATCGTCAGCCATCTTTCTCCACTCAGATTCCCATAAAGCTAAAGGTTGACTTACCTCACAAAAAAGAAGCATATGGCAGAATAGGGATCGCAATTCAGAAGATGTGGCCCAGGTAGAAGCTTCGGCAAAGGCTGTTTGCCACTCTCTATCATCACCAGTTAAACCCAACGCATCACATGCCGCACGAAAGGTTGTGTAGGTGGTGTTTGAGACGGTACGAATGTCATCGAATGACTTACAACCTTTTTGATGAGAAAGCAACGTGCGTAAATAAAAGAGTTCACCAGAAGTTGGATGAACATACACAAGGCGGCCAATTGCACCTGTTCTCATTTGAGCTCTATAAATCCAACATTTTGCGGAAACATCCCAACGATATCTAGAAGGATAGTTGGTATAAGTAAGATCCCGTCCATTTGAATCCGCATTATTGTTAGACAACCACTCGGTTAAAGTAGTCTTTCCAAACGATGGATTGTTGATAATAGACTGAAGATTGTGATTATCTCTAAATGTTACATTCTGCATGTTTTCCAAATGAACTGCAAGGATTTGAACAGCGGGATGTCTTTCGTGAATAGGGAAATTCAAAATTCTCCATGATGCCTCATGCGGGCAAATAAATCTTCCATCCAAAAAATTAATTACCTCATTGACTACAGGAGGCTCATGGGTTGATGTTGAAGCTGAGTTTTGGTGAGCTCTGTAGATTGCAAATCTAACACGGTCTGCTCCTTTTGAGATGTATTTAAAAAGGTATTTGATCATCATGTTCCAGCCACAGTACTCTACGTTTATATGCGCATTAAAACGGCTACACAATCGTTTGTTGTAAGGAACAACGTAACCGTTATCAATTTGGATGCCACTTCTCAACGTGTGATGTTGGCCTTGAAGCCTTTTATAATGAGCATACCCAGCCTTATCAAATTGGGTTTCGGATTGAAAAGGCTTTGGAAACCGTTTTGAACATTTACCTTCATGCATACAAGGACTATTAGGATTTAATAGTCCACAAGGGCCATGGATCATACACTCTGTAATTGTTTTATACAGAGAGAATTCTGTACAAGGATCAGGAAACTGAGCTGTCACATATGAGTCAATGTCAGAAGCGTCTCGTATTTTATATGGATCTGTGACCCAAAGAAGAGTATGACAATGTGGCAATCCTCTTTTTTGAAACTCAATAGTATACAAATCTGTTAAAATAACAACAAAGAAGAATGTTACATCACAGATTCTAAAAGGGTTAACCAAAGGTAAGAGAAAAACATGAGGAATACTAACATGCTGCTACATCACCAAACGTTTTATCTTCTTTCATAAATTTGACGAATTCAATAACCTTCATCTGAAAAACGCGGGATATGATATCTGGCCGATCTTCAGCATGCAAACAATTAACCTTATTGAGATGCCTAGCAATCTCCGGCCACTTAACATTACACGTAAATGTTATAAAGTACTGCGGATTACCATGGACTCTACAAATTGCAAGTGCATCTTGATAATGTTTATACATATACCTTGGACCGCCTGTGAATGATGAAGGCAAAAATATTCTTTTACCTATTGACCGAGAATCTGTATCTCCTCTTGAAAGAGCATCGTACATGCCGGCAACATACTCGGAACGAAACAGATTTTGGTTTGCATTTATATAATCTAAGCGGCTTTGTTCTATACATGTGTATGCATCAACTAAGTATTGTTGGAAGAGCCTACCACCCTTTAAGAGAAGAGAGTACACACCAGCACGATCATGAATCTGATAGCTATAGTACATGTTTACTGTAAGGTTTTTATCTCGTGAAGCATTTGGAAGGCGTCGATGAAGTCTAGGGGACCAACCCTGCTCACCGAAAGGGAAAAGCAGCGGATACTGCAATGGCATATAAGATGGGTGGAGCTTGCTTACCCTTTGAGCTGTACCATTCTTTTTATGAAGAATAATGTCATACGTGCTAGCGTTTGAGTCATCACCATGTACAATAGCACCCAATGTACCAGGAGCAGGCGCGTCATATCTTCTGTCTGGGACATTGTTATAAAGACGAATACTAAAGTCTGGTCCACCTTCTATATCGCATAGTTCGAAAGCATTTTTGAAGACGCGAACATATTCATTGATTGACTTCAAAGTGTCACTGAGGCTACTTACAATAGCAGGTGAAAGGCCGTTTTGATCTGTTCCAGCAAAAAATCTGAGTCTGTTTGCTATCTCATTTTGTGTATCGTAAACATACATTTGCAAAAAACGTGGCTTTTCATTTGGCGGAGGACATAAAGAGCCAATCCAATGTGAAATCTGACCTGAAACCTTAAAAACATAGGGGCCACGTCCGTCGTTTATATTTTCTTCAACATCTGCACCAAAAGACGTCATAGCGAACATGCTGTTATAAAGTCTAATTCTTTCCAAGAAACCAGAGTCGTCAAATAATTGTTTGATAACAGGTGGTGGCTGAAGAGGAAAAGGCATTGCGACAGTTCCTGATTTGCAACATTGATTATACCTTGGATGATTTGACCGTGAAATGTGAACAACCCTTTCAGCAAACCAGAACATAGCACTACAATATTGACACACACAAACACAATCACCGCAGTCGAAATATGTAGGAAGCGGGGTGCGTTCTTCTTGAGATGATGCGTACCGAGCACATGTCACTGGCTCTAACATTCTTGATACCCTACGCAAACGACTGCTATGTGATGATTCACCAATTTCATAGGTACTAAACTCTCTTCGACGCTTACCAGAGGCTCCTCTTGGAATCATTTTGGTTTATACGCTAAACAGCGTTAGTAAAGATGAAATACGTAGATAAATATAAATAAAGCTAAAAAACCTGAGATAAGCAAAGATAGATCATGCATAAAATCAACAATACAAAAACGATAACATTACCATTTTCAACAGGTAAGCCTTCAAAGGCTAACCACAACTCAAGACCTGCAATGTAGAAGAAAGATCGAATATTCATAAGATACAATCAAGAGAGAAAATTAACTACACAAATCATATTATGCACAAAATTAGGGAAAAAAGAGAGAAAATTAACCTGAAACAGTGTGATAACTAAGGTGTGTGGCGAACTAAAAAGCTCCATGATGTTATTATTAGTTGAGAAGCTCAGGGGCCCTCTTGGTGTCTCTACCGATCACCATCACACCTACGATTAATTATAACACAATTCTTTTCAATTTCCAGGTAAAAAATTTTTAAGAAAGCATTAATTAGTTTTTGTTAACGGGTCAATTTCGGTTATGTTTTTGCACACGCTACATAACCTCTCTTCGTTTCACCGTCACCCTCCATATACCACCATAAAGGTTACCGATTGATGACATTAATTAATTTTTTATATAAAATGGACAAAAAGAGCTTGTAGGCCAGTCGACCCGATATCACAATCATGGCCCATTCTGTGTCTTCAACTGTATCCATGACAGCCATTCAATAAGAACTAAACCACCATAGTTTGCAATGAGCACTAATTTTCAATTCCTATCTAAACCTTTAATATATATATATATATATATATATATTCTACTTCTAGGTCTCCAAATTGCACACCGGGGTGGACGAACGTACGTTTTGGTTGGAAGGGGAACCCACTCAACTTCATATAATTAGTGTTAATCTTTGAATTGAGATAACTGGGCCCTTTTGATTTACCTAACAGCCCCCCCCCCCCCCCCCCCCCCCCCTAAAGGCCCCTTGACTACCAAATGCAATCCGATATTAAAATTCTCCATTCCAAACTTTCAGTTAAACTACAGCAGGTATATCAAGGTTTGACTGAGCAATCAAGGTTAAAATGAGTTTTAACATAAGTTCTATGATTCAAAACTTGCAAATAAATTGCAACATCCGTTCTTTACAAAATCCTCCACCTGGCTTTCTTTGGCACACATATGTTAAAATCAATTTTAAGCTTTTTTTGTTTGTTTTATTGTAATATTTATAGTCAGTTTTACATAGATTTTGTTTTTTCATTATACCTTTTGCCCTTAGTGGTCCACAAGCAGGGGAAATATACGTATCAAAGAAGATAATACCACAAGCTATGAAATAGACTCACGACACAACAGATTTCAGAAAGGGGCCAACGTACCAGTACATCGGAGCTCTGCCGGAGCTCCCCTGCCGCCACCGCCCGCGGTGCCGCCGTCATCATCACTTGCTCCTGGTGTCTCTCTCTCTAACTTCAGTCTCTCTCTCTAAAATTGCTGGATGTCAGTGTACAAATATCGGTGAGGTCAGGTTGCGAGTTAGGTGTGTACAAGAAGGAGGGGTGTTCTGAGTGTGGTGTGCTTGCCTGATCGTTTGGCCGGAAGGCGGAATAGATGGCGGAAGTAGCTCCGGTGATCGGTCAAGTGGGAAAAGGGGGAAGAGTCGGTGTGCGGCAGTTCATGTAGGGTTTTGGTTTTAATAACAGCTTGCTAACGGCCGTTACCGTTAAAACACTATTGCTCGGTTATGTCTTGAATTGATAATATATATAAATAGTCAGTATTGTTGATATTTGATTTTTTGCATAAGATACTCAAATTTAATATAATTTAAAGTAATAAAGAAAAAATTTTGATACGACCAAAAAATACCGACACATAATTTACATGGATCAAACACAAGTTATATAAGATATATAAAAAACCACATAATACATATAAAAAACACTAAACAACACATAAAAAATCCTTTAAAACAAATAGTTACTATTCGTTTAGTTTTTCTATTAATAGTATACAATATACAATTTTCTTAACACTTCATATTTAATATCTAATCTTAAACTAATGATATTCATTTTTTATACTATACACACAATAAATCTTATAGTATATTTCAAATTTCTTATATCTCCAACAAACGACTAAATGTTTTAAAATTTTTGATTTCCAATCAGACTATTTTTTTTACAAATATAGTATTATATTCCGTTTTTAAAAAAATATAGGCCTTTTTTTTACAAATTATACATACTATAAATATAAATATGATATTTTGTCACATCAACCAACTTTGACCCCTCAACTTTGGTATTAACCAACTTTAACCCCTCAAGTTTAATAATGATATCTTTAGCCCCTCAACTTTGGTAATGACATCTTTAACCCCTTAACTGAACCAACTTTAGCCCCTCAACTTTTATAATAAACAACTTTAGCCCCTTAACCACAACAAACAACTTTGGCCACTCAATTTCTATAATAAACAACTTTAGTCCCTCAACTTTAATAATAACATAGCCCTTGTCCCCTTGACATATTTAGCCTCTTAACTAAAACAACTTTAGCGCATCAACTTTAATAATGCCGTGTTTAACCCCTTAACTTTAATAATGACACCCTTTAACTAAAAATCAAACAACTTTAACTCTCGCAGTTTACTCATTTTTTATCTGCGTCTCGAACCCGCAGCGGAATGTGGGTGGTAATTCACTAGTATAGTATTATATTCCATTTTAAGATATTTTTACATAAACATGTATTTTTTATAGGTTGTGATAAAGACCCTATTGGAGGGATCCAATCTTTGTACCTAATGAAAAAGATTCCTAAATTAAAGTGGTACATCATGGAGTGTCTAAGACCACCCATGTCGTGTCATCTTTATACCGTTACATATGATCAAGACCTACCACATGAAAGGAATGTTACGTTGTCATTCTTATCTTCTTTTCCTTTTTATGAAAATATCTCTTGTTTGACTTTTTATTTTTATTTCTGTTTCTAATTTTCTGACCGAATCTTGACAAATAAATGTATAAATATTGGTACAATAACTAGTTTATCTTTATTAAAACACGTAAAACTTTATAAAAGTTACTCTATGAAACATCCTTTTCTAACGATGGGGAATCCGTTAATGGAAAACGTACAGGATTCCATCAATGCCACGCTAATCAAATGGTTCAAGTAAAATATGTTAATTTTTTTTGAACGGCAACCTCACTTTATATATATATAAAGAGCCAGCAAGAGGTTGGGAAAACGAATCAAAGTCCAAACACAGCAAAACAAAAAGCCAAAGAAACCGGCAAGATTACATTAAGTTGAACTGATTAAATCAAAATTCCTCCATTTGCCCCATTCCAGCGATCTGAGGTTTGAACGGCTGCACATCCAGTAGAAGGACTCCTCTTTGATCTGCTCCGCAACTGTAGAAACAGGAATGAAAGAGTCTTCGAAGGCTTTTTTGTTCCTAGCATTCCAGATTTTCCACACCGTCACACACGCAATCATATAAACGGTCTTCTTCCAGACTTTCTGTAGGTCCCCTTGATGTCTGGATCTTCACAGAATTGTCAATCCAATCAAGAGTGCGAAATCCTCTTGATCAGAATATCACAGAATGAGTAGAAACAGAAATTACTTTCAAACCGGATCTTTATTGATTATCTATCAACTGATTACAATCAATCAAGATCCCTAACCACACACAATTCGTCCAAGACTAATGCTCTCACGAATTCTCACTCTAAAACTGTTTTGGCTGATTAACCTAAACCCTAATTCAAAGCCTTGTTTATATAACACGAGGTTGCAACTTTAGGCTAGGGTTCCTACATGGGCAAAGCCCAATTTCGTCCCCCATAACCCAATTCGTGTGGGTTTGGTTAGCCCAAACATTTCAACTAACTATTACAAAGCTAAACCCGCTAACTGTTTATCGTTTAACTAATTACAAGATATCCAAAGACCAAATCTAAGCTGTTGTCACAAATATGCACCAACACTTTCTCACCCGGGTTGTTCCTGATATAGGAGATGAAGGAGTCGAGATTATTTAAATCCATAGGAAATTTTATACGGACCCATGTGAGGATATTCCACCAAATGCACTTCGACCACAGACAATTGACGAAAATATGGTCGGAGTCTTCTTCAGCGATGCCACACCGAGGACAGTAACTATCTGGAAGGGGAATTCCCCTGCGAATGAGGCCCACTTTTGAGGCAATCTTCTCGATCAAAGCCCTCCACAACAAATAATTTGCTTTTGATGTGGCCCAATTATTCCAGGCGAAAGTCGGGCTGCCGTAATCCTCCTCTGCTGAAGCCTTTTCTATATCCAAGCGAACCTGTTTGACGGAGAAGGACCCATTCGGGTCAGTACGCCACTTCCAAATGCCTCCATCCGATACAAGATTTTCCGCGATGTTAATACCGATAGAAGAAAAATGCGGTTTGACTGAACCGACATCTTTCCAAACCCCCGGGATCGTTTTTTCCAAGGGAATAATAGAACCCGAATAATTTGACCCGCTAATGCACAACAAACAATTGAAATATATGTTATTTAATTATCTAATGCACAACAAACAATTGAAATATATGTATATGTTATTTAATTATTAAAATATATACAGAGCGTAAAAAATATAAATATGAAATTTACATATCTGCAAAAAGCAGTGTTTTAGAAAACAATTATGTAGCAAACAGTTTATATACCTTGTATATGTTAATTATACAGCAGTAAACTTGAAAAATGTATAATTTATTCATCTGTTCGCCACAAACAAATTAGAAAACATGACCAACAAATGATCCTAGCCTTAACAACAAATGAATGTTTCACATTATTTATAGTCGGGGGCGGACCCACATAGAGTGGGTCGGGGTCCCTGAACCCCAATGTTTTTAAGAAAAGTAGTAGATTCAGTATATTAAATTGTATAAGGACCCTATAAATATAATTAGGTGGACATCATAGAAAGAAAAGGAAACTTTGTGTATTTGTAAATCCCTCTCTTTACCAACAAGAGATCATGGGTTCAATCCTTATATAACTTGTTTTCTCTATTTTTTTTTTAAATCTAGTTCAAACCTCGCTATGACCCGACCATAACGAGGACTGACCCGAAAATTTAACGTTTTGTTTTGAAAATTTTGAATACCGAAAAATGGACCCTATTAAAGAAAAATTCTGGGTCCGCCACTATTTATAGTTGTGGTTTGAAATTTCGCATATAAACCAGGGGTCGATGGCCAATTTTTTATCCCTCGCCAAAGTTTTGCAGGTTCAAGTTTTACAAAATGGCAATAGCAATCTTTGGACTTTAGGGGTGGGCAAGGAGGCATGTTTGTTCGACATTAAAAAAAAACTATAAACTTGAGGTGTAAACGAGCAAAGCCGGGTCTGAGCTCATCTAAGCTTGATCTTGACTTGTTTAACTTGCTAGAGTTTGGGTTTGAGCTTAGCGTGTTTAGAGTTGTATTCTATTACCCCGGGTTCGTTCAATTCACTTGCTAATTATTATTTCGATACCAACTAACTTATATACAAGTGTACTAATATATATGTTTCAATTATAATTTATATATATATAGGGGAGGTTTCATTTGGAAACAATAAAAAAGTGGGGAACCGGGAACACTCTTAAAAATTCAATTTAACATGTTAAAAATCAACTTTTTCTAAATTTTTTTCGGCGCTTTTCCTTATAAATACATGTAGAAACATATTTAATAAAAACTAAAAAATATAAAAAAAATGTTTAAAAACAGTTAAAAAAATATATCTTATAAAATTAACTTAACATGTTAAAAATCAATTTTTAAAATTTTTTTCGGCGCTTTTGCTTATAAAAATTGGTAGAAACTATTCTAATAAAAAAATCATTTTTGTAAAAAAAATTTAAGCTTTTTTAACAGTTTTTTTTATATTTTTAGTTTTTGGTTTTTTTATTATTTTTTTTTTTAAATTTGGTTTTTAACATGTTAAGTTAAATCTTTAAGAGTGTTCCCCGATTCCCCCATTTTTTTAGTGTTCCCCAATGAACCTCACTATATATATAGATATATATATATATATATATATCTATATATATATATATGTATATATATATATATAGTAGGAGTTGGGTATATATAGTATATATAGTAGGAGTTGGGTAGAAAGCCTTATTTTCCTAGAAAGTCTAGGAAGCAATCAGAACGTGACATGTGGCATTGAAAGATTTTAACTAAAAGGGCAATTGTGTAATTTGACATTTTATTTTAATTTGGGAATTTATATCTCATTAACTAACTATGCACGATTTTATGGTAACTGATTCTCCATGATTTTCGAATTACTACCAGACGTAAATATCAATCAAATTCTCATTCGTTCCTTTCACAATCTTGATCAACTTTATTCGTAAATCATTTTTTACGTGAGAGATTGTTATGGCTTCAAACACAATTCTTGATTACGGATATGGCAAATACACTTCTTTTTCTGTTTACTGTGATCTGGTCTGTATTGATTTTTAATTATGTCTGGAAACCACCAGAATGTTCTTGACGTTGTGTTTTAGCATTCAGATTCATACAGTTGTGTTTTAGCATTCAGATTCATACAGTTGTGTTTTAACAGCAAGCAGATTCATATAGTTGTGTTTTAGCATTCAGATTCATACAGTTGTGTTTTAACAATAAGCAGATTCATACAGTTGTGTTTTAGCATTCAGATTCATACAGTTGTGTTTTAATAGCAAGAAGATTCATACAGTTGTGTTTTAGCATTCAGATTCATACAGTTGTGTTTTAACAGCAAGAAGATTCATACAGTTGTGTCTTAACAGCATTTAGATTCATACAGTTGTGTTTTAAGAGCAAGCAGATTCATACAATTGTGTTTTAGCATTCAGATTCATACAGTTGTGTTTTAGCATTCAGATTCATACAGTTGTGTTTTAACAACAAGCAGATTCATACGCTGTGTTTTACCATCCATGCTGGTAATGCTGGAGGATTTCTTGACGCTGTGTTTTAACAGCAAGCAGATTAATACGATGTGTTTTCTTGATGTGTTTCTTCATGAAGGATAGAAGGAAGAGAGAGAGAGAGAGAGATAGAGAGAGAGAAAGGGAGAGAGGGAGAGGGAGAGAGAGAGAGAAAAAAATCGCAAGAAATGTGGGGTGGTTATGGAATGACAATTATTTCCATATTTAAAACAAGCTAAATGACATATCTACCCCTGATTAATTAAATAATCCTATTTTTAAGAAACACATATTACCAAAATGCCACCAAGATGATCTCAACCATTAAACACACCCATTGGATGGCCTAGATCGCTTCCTAGACTTTCTAGGAAAAACACACTTTCCGTAGCATCCCCACTCTCTCTCTCTCTCTATATATATATATATATATATATACATATATTGGAGAGTTCAAATAAAGAAGAAATTTTTTGTAAGAAGAAAAAAGAAGAAATTTCAACCAATATGAATGCTTTCTTTTACTTCATTTAATATAAATATTTAATGTTACTATAAGGGTACATTGGTAAATCTACATAGGTCATTAATTTGTAGTCTTCTTCTTTAATAGCTAACTACATTAAATTTTGTAACTTATCTTCAAAATATATATTTTTTCAAAAAAATAAAATAAAATAATTTAAAGTGTAGGATAAATTACGAGTTGTGTAGGATAAATTACGAGTTGTGTAGGATAAATTTCAACGTGTACGATGAATTTCGAAATATGTAAGATAACCTTTGATGTGTGTAGGCAAAAAAAGTTAGTGTGGAGGATACTAGTCTTCATGACTAATTAATGAGGCAAAAATGATAATAAATGAGATAAGTGAAAAACTATTTAATGTTTTACAAAATTACTCTTTGTTCTTTTTCTTCTCAATTAAATTTTCTTCTCAAATGAACCTTCCCCTATATATATATATATATATATATATATATATGTATATATGTATATATAGGATTAGGTTCAAACGTGAACAATTTCTCCAAAGTAAACTGCGTGAACTAATCTGGGCCCTTAATTTTTATGATCTTGAGATTAAAATGAGTGGCATGATGGTAATTATGGGGTTAATTTTTTCTATTTAATTAAATACAAAAGGGTATATGTGTAATTTCCATTTTAAATTGATTGCATAAATCTCATTCTCTCTCACAAATCAACATATTTAAACTTTCTCAACCTCCACTCTCCCTCACCTTCACCGGAATCGAAGAACTCGCCGGCATCAAAACAATCCAGCGTTTCTCCTCTTCACAACTCTCAGATCTCGTCGTTTTATCGTCGTCTCCATAAACACCCTAGATCTGGACGGAACCCTAACTTCTCCGCCGCCGCCGGTAGTCACGTCTTCAACAACAAAACCCACCGCCGGTAGTCACGTCTTCAACAACAAAACATCAGTAATCAGACCTCAAATCATCGCTTAAATCCTCGGACGGGACCCTAACTTCTCCGCCACCACCGGTAGTCACGTCTTCAACAACAAAACCTAGCCACGCAAGTGTGTATCGATGATGCTCTGATCTTCGCCAGAATTCCAGCCACGCATGTGTGTATCGATGATGCTCTGATCTTCGCCGGATCTTTTTTCAGATCCGAATCGAAGAAAAGTACGCTGATGAATTCGAAGCCGCCATCAACGAACAAATCAAGTAGTTTTCCTTACTCTCAATTTCTCATTTTTGTTCCTTCTTTTTATTAATTTTGTTATTAGGTTAAGTCATAAGTGACTGTTTATTGATTTTGTGTTATAATTGAAACCTTATTAGGTTGGTATTGGAATTTAACGTGAATTTAGAACGCACTGTAGGTGTTTGATGAAATGATTAGGAGAACATAAGGTCTAGTTATATGTGTATATGATCAGGGCTTGTTGTACATGATTTTGATACATTTTTCTATATTTAATTGTCTTATGCTTATCAGTTTGATTGGGATTGAACCTTTTTTTAATTCATTTTTAAGTTTTGTATACATTTGTTAAAGGATTGATGGTGACTTTGTTCTTATTTTTATAATATATTTCTGTTTTGTGTTTGTTTTCAGTGTTGAGTACAATGTTTAATGCAATGTACACATGTGTATTCTTATTTTGCTCTGTTTTTAATGCGATGTACACATGTGTATTCTGATTTTGCTCTGGTTTTAACGCGATGTACACATGTGTATTCTGATTTTGCTCTGTTTTTAATGCGATGTACACATGTGTATTCTGATTTTAACGCAATGTACACATGTGTATAGCGTCTGTTTTTGTAATATCACAGAATTTTTTGTGTATTGAATGTGTAAAGGTTGTTGATGTACACTTGTGAATTATGCAAAGTATTAGTTGCTGAGTTTTTCTGGTGCTATTATAGGAGATGTCGTTAACGAGAAAAGTGGAGATGGAAGGTCGATAAGGATGATTCACATAACATAAGGATGATTCACATATGTTTGTTAGCTTGGTCGATAAGGTTGATTCAGCATACAACGTGGCGAATAGTTGTAAAAGATTATGTTTTTTGTTTTTTCGATTATGTTGGGTTTATTGTTTCTACGAAACTGGAACTTGTAATTATATGTTTTTTTGTGTAGTTTGGAAAACATTATGGAACTTGTAATTTGTTAAATATAAAATAGTTTTACAGGTATTGTTTCTATGTATGTATTATGTAGCTAATTACACATATGTACGATGCTGAATACACATGTGTACTGTTCTATTTATATCCAAGTACACATGTGTATACCGTTTAAATATGAAGGTTATGTGGATCTTAAAAATCAAAATTTGAATTCTGGTGTTGAAATCTGAAATAAAAATTAAAATTGAAATATTGTGATTGTTGTTTGTTTTGATAATTATCTTATTAATAAATAAAACATAATGTGGATAATGAATTTAAAATAGGAAAGATGTAACTTAATTCAATTATTAAAATAATGATTTAAATCTAATTTTTTATATAATTACAATCCTACACTTAACAACTAAAAAGGAAATCAAGGGTCCAGATCTGTTCACGCAGTTCACTCTTGGGAGATTGTTTACGCTGGAACCCTACCCTATATATATAAGGTTAGGTTAATGTACAATGGCTCTTATCATACAATATGTACGTGATCATCTCAGCCGTCCGATCTGGTGCGAATTCACTCCTGAACATGCGATTTGTGCTGAAAAACCAACAAGCGAAATTGCTTTATATACCAACATGCGATTTCATCATATTTACCAATATGCGAAATTGCTACAAAAAAACCAACATGCGATTTCATCAAAAATACTAACATGCAATTTCCAACATGCTTTTTTATAACATGCGATTTCCAACATGCTTTTTTATAGCATGCGATTTCACAATATCGTACAAAATGTACGCGATCATCTCAGTCGTACGATCTGGTGCGAATTCAATCTTGAACATGCGATTTGTGCTGAAAAACCAACATGTGAAATTGCTTTATATACCAACATGCGATTTCATCATATTTACCAACATGTGAAATTGCTAAAAAAAACAACATGCGATTTCCAACATGCTTTTTTATAACATGTGATTTCACAATATTGTACGAGCGTACGATAAACCCTACTGTACGTTACACTTTATATATATATATATATACATATATATTTGTTTTACATTACGATATACATAATAGTAATAACTATGTAAATATATTCACTATAGTAATATAGAATTTATATGGATAATCGATTTGTTTCTGCATATTAATTAACACTAGCTTTATTAAAAAAACAAATTAAATCCATGTCGATCTGGGATTAGTTATGTTTGGCTTGATTCAAGTTTTTGATGAGTGATGTTGACCTCGGGTTTAGTTAAGTTTGGCTCGATTCAAGTTTTTGTGGGTTGTTATCAACTAAATAACTTTTTTTTGAAAACAGAACTTCATTAAAAACACACCTCCGATCCAAATGGGCAAAAGGCCAAACAAAACATACACCCCCGGCCCAAATGGGGAAAGGGCAGAAAATGACAACATATACATAGGGTATTTACACCAATCACCCCAGCTAATAAAATTACAAGTCGTTCTATTTTCTATCCAAGCAAACCCTCTTGACTTAATCTCCCTCACCATCTCCTGCGGACTATGGTTGATTTGATTGAAAACCATCTCATTCCTTCCTTTCCATATGCACCAACACGAAATTATCACCAATCCTTGAATGATTTTTCTAGCCTTCTTTCCAACATTAGAATAATTGTGTATATCCAGAATGTCCTTGAAGTCGAAAACATATATTGGTGGGATTTTACACCAAACACTTATCTCCGACCAAATCCGGATTGCCACTGAACAAGCAGTAAAAAGGTGCCTTACCATTTTCTCAAACTCATTACACAAAGGGCACATTACAGATATGATGTCCACATCCCTTCTTCTTAAGTTCACTCTTGTAGCACGTCTATCCAAGTTACCTCTCCAAGCCACAATGTTGCATTTAATAGGCACCCATTTACACCAATCGAAATTAGGAAGCATGCTATTTCCCCTTTCGACAATTAAGGGCATTTTAACTGCCTTCACCGAAAACCCATGTTAGCTATCTTCGTTCAGATCCATCTATCTTTAGAGTTTTTAAGAGCCACATTTTCAAGGGCCTTTCTGCATTCCTGCCACTCTTTTAGCTCCACGTTCCAACTCAGGCAGTCTAAACCAATTCCAAGCTAAACCATTGTTTCCCCTGTTCATCTCCATTCTATCTGCAACCTTGCACGTTTTAAACAATTCCAACCCAAGCAAATGTGGCCATATTTCCATAAAAGGAATATCTCCTTCCTAAGTATCGATCCAGAACCTAATATCTTCCCCGTTCCCAACCTTACCCAAGACCAGATGGTTTAAACCCTTCCCTTTGATTTTAATATTAGAAATCGATTTCGCAATGTTTTTCCAACACCCTCCAACATTACCGTTAAAAGGAAGGAAACTTCTCTGATTTATTTTTCCATGACAAGCATCGACCACTTTCCTCCATAAACTTTGATTTTCAACCATGTATCTCCATCCCCATTTAACCAAAAGGGCTTCATTAACCTCTTTGAGGCAACTGATACCCAACCCCCCCCCCCCCATTTGATTTAGGCCACGTAACCCATTCCCAAGCCACCCAGTTCATTTTGTTATAATCATTAGAACCTGCCCAAAGAAATTTTCTCATTTTAGCTTCCAACGTTTTAATTGTGACAACTGGTAATTAACGCCTTATAATTACGTGATTAACAAACATTTAGGCGATAATAAATAGTGTTTAAGACATGAATTAACTTGATTAGGCTATTGGAATGCCTAGGAACACCTATTCGACCTTACAGTGCGCGTATGGTGATTTTCAGGAAATCAGCTGAGCGTTAAACGATAACAAACTGACGTCGTACAAAATACTAACAACGCCAACAAATATGAATTTTATACGCATGTTATACACATATGAACTTGGTTTTACGGATTTATCATGCTTCCAAACGCCACAAAACACAAACGTGAATGAAAAACGCGATCGTAAGAACGCACCGACAACAAAACGGAAACATCGGACACGTGTATTACCTACAAAACTAATATATAATGACATATTTAGCTCCGTAACCGAATTTTAATATCCGCGGATAAAAACGGATCGAAAAACGGATTTAAAAATGACAAATGAAGAAGTTTACGCGTTTTAGCGCAACCGACAAAAATATGCGTCAAATATCGAATTTCGAAGTAAATTTTGGGTATTCTCGACTTAAGAATACATTTTACGACATTTTACGATGAGCGGGTTCAAAAACGGGCTTCAGACACGTATCGGGCCGTGCGAAACGGGTTTGTGGGCCTGGGGCCCAAGCCCACTTAAAACCTAAGTATAAAAGGAATAATTAAACCCTAATCCCCCATTTTCTCAAACTCACGCACACAATCACAGTACCTCTGCTCTCTCTCACAAGAAACCGGTGACCGGAGATTAGAGCTCGGGTGAGCCGCACACCCCTGGCCGACTATACTCTCATACATACACCACACCTTTCACCTCTCCCTCTCGTTTCCTCGACCGGTGACCGGAGCCGGAGTGCCGGCTGTTGTCGGCTGTAGACCCGACGAAACACGTACCCCCCAGCTTCCCTTTTTCCCCGACAAACACCCCTACTGTCACACCCCAACCGATGGCGAAATCATCGGGGCACTGAGCGAAACAGATTGTTCATGAGAATCCATAACACCTACTAATGACAATATATTTAACGTTCAATATCCCATACTATCAAACATATAAAGCAAAACAGTCGTTACAAGTATCAGTCTCAAAAACAGTCCCATTCCGACAACTCAGATTTATTTAGTGGGTTTCTAGATTTCCTAACTTGATTCAGCATAACATAGCATCCTATCAACCTGTCACATACGTTAAAAAAAGTCAATGCATAAAATGTAAAGGTGAGTGCACAAGTTTTCATAGCATATAGTAGTATAAAAGAGTTTACGCATAACCAGCATGTATCACGTAACGGGCGAAACATGTAACTACCAAACAATGATTACAACTTAACCACGAGACTGCGTTGCAGAGTACGCGCGACACATGTTCAGCGAACACGTGAAGTAAAGTGATGTGAGCCTTAGCAACCCCTATCCACGACAGGTGCTGAGTCCAAACTATAGTACTATCGTTGCTAGAGGCGGTACCGTGTAACACTGTATAAGCATAATACAAGCATTCATAGATTACGTATAGCATGCGGGAATGGTTAGCGTTTAAAGTGTTTGATTTGTGTGTTGTGTTTTGATATAGAATGTATGTAACACCCAAAAGTGCGTTAAACGAAAATGGGTTCGAGTATACTCACAGTGCGTGTTTAGCTAGTAAACACAATCTGTATTGGATTGAAGGGAGCACATTGAGTTAGCTTGAGCATGGAAACAGAAGCGTAAGTCGTTGAGCAGAGTGTTGAACAGTGCGTAAACAGAATGTCGGATGGTTAAGTGTTCGAATGGTGATCCAAGCGAATGGGTATAACCCATCCGAGCGGATGGTCATCTGGACGGATAAAGTTGCTAGGTCATACTATGAAATTACGGGAGAAGGTAATCGAGACTAGAATTAGAAGAGAAACCCAGGTTACATTAAACCAGTTTGGTTTCATGCCAGGACGGTCAACTACAGAAGTGATACACATCCTAAGAAGATTGATGGAAAAATACAGGGAGAAGAAGCATGATCTATATATGGTGTTCATTGACCTTGAAAAAGCATATGATAGTGTACCACGTAGATTAATTTGGGATAGAATGGAGGATAGAGGGGTTCCTGAGAAGTATGTTGACATAATTAGAGATATGTATGTTAGATCTGAAACTAGTGTCCATGCGCCTGTAGGGAATAATGATTTCTTCCCTGTTGAGATAGGACTTCACCAAGGGTCTGCGTTGAGTCCGTTTCTCTTCACGATAGTGTTGTACGAGTTGTCTAGGTCGATTCAAGAGACAATTCCATAGTGCATGCTTTTCGCAGATGATATTGTGTTAGTGGCGGAGACTAAACAGAGCATGAATGCAAGGTTAGAGGAGTGGCGAGCAGTTTTAGAGGGAAAAAGTTTAAGAATTAGTCACTCCAAGACTGTGTACCGTTATTGTAATTTCAGTGGCGTGGGCAATGGCGATGACACTTAAATTACTATTGATGGTAAATGGGTTCCACAGGTTACTAAGTTCAAGTATTTAGGATCGTTTGTACAAAGGGATGGGGATATAGATAGCAAAGTAGCACATCGCATCCAGGCCAGTTGGTGTAGGTGGAGAGCAGCCACTGCCCACTGGGCTTTGTGCGATAAAAGATTCCTTACTAAATTAAAGGGGAAATTTTATAGGGTTGCGATTAAATCTGGTATGTTATATGGGACAGAGTGTTGGTCCATTAAGAAAGCACAAGAGCGCACAAGGCTAGACCGGGTAAGAAATGAGGATTTTAGGGAAAAGTTAGGACTAGCTACTATTTCGGATGAGATAAAGGAGGGAAGATTGAGATGGTTTTGGCATGTGAAGATGAGGCAATTGACAGCGCCAGTTAGAGTAGTAGAAGACCTAACTGTGGAAGGGAAGAGGATTCGAGGTAGGCCTAAGTTGACTTGGGGTGAGTGATGTGTGTCGGTGTATATATAATTTAGATGTATAATTAAGCCCTTTTTACACCTTTAGCCAAGTTTTAAATTTATAAAACACGATATTTACTAACACTAAACACACATATGGGCAAGTGCACCCATCGTGGACGTAGTATAGTGTTGGTAAGATACCGAGGTCGTCCAAGGACACAAGAGCTTTTAATACCGGTTTATCCTCAACGTCTAATCAAATCAAAAAGTGAGAAAAATGTTTTTAAACTAAGAAAATAAAAACTAACTAAATGCTGAAAAATAAAATAAAATAAAAACAGATAGACAAGATGAATCACTTGGATCCGACTCGTGTATTAGTATAACCTTTGATTATTTTCGCACTTTTGCACTTGTTTAAGAGATTATCTTAGTTATTGTAGTAGGCCCCTCTTTTGAAGGCGACGTTACCCTCAACCCAGTAGTTTGAGTCAGCAAGGATACAATCCTAAAGGGTCGGATTATTGGAAGATAATGAATTAAGTTATTAATGCAAATTATGGTAGGCCCCGCTTTTGGCGGTGACGTTACCCTCGGCTAAGTAGTCTGAGTCAGCAGGGATACAGTCCTAAATAGCCGGGTTATAGTATTAATAGTAGTTAACTTATGAGGGGGTCAAAGAGTTTGGATCCCCGCCATCCAATACCTATGGGCATTGAAGGAGATCCTACTAAATTTGACCCAGGTCCCAAGCAGGACCTCTAAACGCTGAACAAGGGCAAGACCCTTACCAAACCGTTCCCTTAACCCCCGACCAGGTAGCCAACATACCTCCATATAGACCGTGGAGATATGAATGGTGAAAATCTTTTATTTTATATAGACAGTAAAATAATGCCAAGACACCACGGACAAACGATAAGGAAAGATTACCTTCAACATAAGCAACTAGTTATTAAAGTCATTAATACAAAACCAAATAAAAAGTGCAAAAGATTAAAAATAAAAAGTATTATACTAAACACTTGTCTTCACCAAGTGATGTAAGAGACTTAGGCAAACATGGCCTTGATTGTCAAGAACTCTTACGATCAATCTTGGATCCCGAGACAACTCACACACTCTACGATGGACAATGGATGATGGTGGTGGATGATGGTGTTATGGTGGTGGTGGGTGGTGGATGAGGTGTGAGAGAGGTGGTGTGCCAAGGGATGAGATGGAATGAAACCAAGCACCCCTATTTATAGGCTGAACAGAAGGCTGGGCACGGCCCCGTGTCCGCTGGGCACGCCCCCGTGCCCGTCTGACACTCTCTCTCCTCATTAATTGTAATTCGCAATTACAATTAATGCGCCTGCTGTACTTTCACCACGCCCCCGTGCTCACTGGACACGGCCCCGTGGTGGGCAATGGAAGCTTCTACCAGTTTGTCTTTTATGCTGCTTCTTGGGCACGGCCCCGTGCTGGCTGAGCACGGGGCGTGTTCAGGCTTCTGTTTTCTCTTCTTTGCTTTGGAGGATGCCGTTGAGGGTCCGGGCAGTCTTCTTTTATTCCTTTCCTTGTATTTATGCTAGAATTAGTTGTCTTTTTGCTTCTTTTGTGAATTTGAGCTCATTTCATCCTGAAAATACAAAAGGAAGACAAAAACACTCTTTTTCCAACATTAGTACTTAAAAAGGGTTAGTTTTATGCCTTAATTGATGTGATTTATATGTTGCATTTTACACACATCAAATACCCCCACACTTGAATTTTTGCTTGTCCTCAAGCAAAACTCTTTAAAATGTGGCTTACACTCCCAAATGGAATAGGTAGAAGAGAAAGTTTTTGGCTTGTCATAGAGTGTCGGGAATCCAAGATCTTTTTAGGTTTTATTTTTATTTATTCACAATTCTATTCGTTATGATTTATTGAGAACGTCTCATAGGATAAATTACTTATTTGGGCATAACATGCCTTTTTTAAAATTCTATTTATATACAAGTTCACATACCTCACGGGATAAATCACTCAACACTCGGCCGTAGGTGTATTTTTAGTGAATCACTCGAGAGCGGCATGGAACTCACACCTTCCATAGGCTTGCCAAGCAATCAATCCTCCTCCTTTTTAACTTTTTACCTTTGTAAATATCAAGAGGACTTTTTGGGTGAAGGGTTAGGCTTGGGCTAAAGGTGGGTGGTTGGGTTAGTGGTTAGTAAAAGGGCGAAAAGCGTAAAAAGCGTCGGTTTTCGAAAATTTTTTTAGTGACTTTTTATTTTGAAGTATTCCTCCAAACAAGCTTTTGTTTGTATAACTTTGTTTGTTTTTAACTTCATCATATATATATATATATATATATATATTTTATTTTTTTTCCTTTTTTTTAGTCACATAAAAGAACGAGCTTGCGAAAAACCGAGCTTTGTTACTAAAATAAGAGGTGAAAAATAAAAAGGTTTTTTGGTGGGTAAAAAGGGTTTTAGGGTAATGAAATGAAAGGTTTAGGCTCAAAGGGGTTAACTAGGGGGATTTTGGGTAGGTGGTAAAAAAAATTGAAAAATAATGGTATAGAAAGAAAAATGGTTAGTCCTAATGCCTCCATCATTTACTTACTTGGGTTTAAGTTGGTAAGGACCGGGAATGAATCGTCGTGGCAAGTTCTAGAGTTGTAAGAACCAAGCGGCTATTCACACAAGAAACGAAAAAATGAGCATTTAGTCTAAAGATGTAAATTTGTATGCTCAATAAAGGCTTAAAACTCACTTTTGTGGGAATGGGTTTTTAATGTGATCAAGTATATATAATTAAATTTTAACTAGACTTGTTATGCCGTTTCGTAATTTTCTTATGTTGGTTCTTGTATCATGACGCTTTCGGTTGTAAATTTTATAAAAATATAACCTTATTGATCTTGTGATTCCTAACTTAAACTTTAGACAAGTAAAAATGAAAGGATTTTTTTGAAAAAAATTTGGGTGTTTAGCGGTTCCAGTAGAGTTTTGTGTAAGGCTTGTTGTTAGGACTTGCAAAATTTCAAAGTGTTAGCTTCCCCCCCACACTTAAATTACACATTGTCCTCAATGTGTCCCAAAAATAAATTTTTAGGTTGATTGGATGTGTGGTGTGGTGTTAAAAAGCAAAGATTTATGTTACTGGCAGCCTGGACACGGCCCCGTGGTGACCGGGCACGGCCCTGTGGTCAGGTGCCAGTAACAGAAATTAAAGAAATGAGACAGAAGCCTGGACACGGGGGCGTGTCCGTTGAACACGGCCCGTGTCCAGTTACCTGAACTGCGCGTTTTTCTGCAGGTGGTTCAGCACGGGGCCGTGTTGGTTGGGCACGGCCCGTGTTGAGCCTTCTGTGATGGAGATTTGTGTCGGGTTGCTCTGTTCTTTGTGCATGGGGCCATTTTTCTCGTTCCCTTTTTCATCCATTACCACCATGAGTGTGTTTTATTCATCAATAACCATCAATCTTAGAAACCATCATATCATTGCAAACATAGAGAGACATAACATAAAACTAAAGATGAAAATACATAAATATTAAACCATGGAGTTCTAGCCCTATGTTTTATTTTAATTTAGCAAAATTTCCAAGAAGCTACTAATCTTAGTTAGATAAGGCTTTTAGAAACTCCTTCTTCCGGGCGTGGTCCTCCTCACATGTCGGCGAGCCACTCCTCCACCTCCATTGGAAGGAGAAAAGAGGGCTCATTTGCATTAGTTTGAGGAGTTTCGATTTCCGCTGGAATTTCTTGTGGGTGTTCCATGGGAGGTTCCGCGGGAAAGTCTTCCCACCCGGTAGGGTTGTTAACCTCGAGTGCCAAGTTCCAGTCCTGTTGTGGAAGGATTGGTTCCATCGGGGGTGCTACAAGAATATTTAACCTCTGGTGCAAGAGGTTAATTTCTTGGAAGCTACTTTCGAGTCCCACCGTAAGATCGTTAATACGGTCAATCAGGACCTCCTCTACTGACGTCATTTCGTCGAGAGCTTCCCTCAATGCTATCACATAGTGCACAAGCGTAGCTTCAACGGAGGGCCTTCTCCCCCTTCGGCTGTTTGATGAATGAACGGATGATGTTTCGCTATTTTCACTCGCCATTCTACGAAAAATAAACCGAAAAACAGTTTATGTGATGAAACAGTATCTGGACACGGCCTCGTGCTCATTGAGCACGGCCCCGTGTTCATCTTTCTGCAGAATTTTGAAGCAAGGAATCTTGGGCTTTTAAGTTATTTTCTGAATTTATGTAGGCTTTTTGGACATTAATAACTTTAAACAATGTTACACAACATGTTTTTACCAAGATTCCATGAACAAAACTCATTTTTTCCTACCACAAAGGTTGAAGAATTCAAACTTTTGATGGTAGTTCTTGGAGAAAGATGAAAAAGAAGGAAATGGCTAGAAGAGGAAAGGACAAGATGGGTTGTTGGAACCTTCTTTTAGACTTACCTAGGATTGTTTGAGAGAAGATTCCTTCAAATCTCTGTCCCAAGTTGGTCCAAATGTGCAGAATTCTTGGCTGCATTTATAGAAAACGACAGCCTTCTGGACACGGCCCCGTGTTCGCTAGACACGGCCCCGTGTGCAGATGAAATTCTGACACAGTTTGTCCGTATTCTGACGTTCTGATCAGAAGGGAATCTTTTGGTGAACACGGGGACGTGTTGGCTGGACACGGCCCCGTGTCGAGTGGTCTCTATATTTTTATGAAGTTGTCTAGTTTTTTTATGGAACTTATCTGTTATCGGGTGGCTCTTGATTGGTTGGGACAACCCCAAAGTGCCTAAGATACCTTAATTGTCCTATACTAAGGCGAGAACGCAAGAGGTTATCGGTGAGGGTAATTCCTATTTTCATTCTAGGTGGACAAGTCCAACCCTTTCCCGGGCTCTCGTTAAAGAAGGTGTATGCCGAATCGCTCAGGTCTATGTATGCACCGAACGAAGTCGATGGAGAGTCCTTCACGGCACAATCGGCACAGGGACGACTACCGTCCAAGTCTTTTCTAGGTATGAAGGTATTTTCGGGAGCAACGAGGTTGTCGGAATGCGGTTCCAACATTTCCTCATGGTCATCGTCTTGGGGCGGATCAATAAAATCCTTCCTAAGTTCCTTTGACCAATTTAGAATTAGTTCTTCTAGCTGAAATAACTCGTCAAGGAGCATTTCCCCTAGAATATCTGGCTGGGCGCATTCGAGGGAGAGATAGTGCTTATTTTTACTTTCGCCCCTCTTAAGGTTATAAGGAATCGGTGGGTCTATATAGTGGGGCCTATAATTTAGAAAATAACATTTTAGTTCTTCATGTTCGCCTCCACATAATCGACACCACGTACCATAAGAGTTCCGAAAGTAAAAAGAATTACTATCACTCATGTTTGTGTCAGAAATTACCAACCGCCGGGATCTAACGGTTCTGTTTTCAGTAAGAGAATCTTGGGCACGGGGGCGTGTTGAGTGGACACGGCCCCGTGTTCAGCTTACTGTCTGACTTAAAACAGGATTACCAGTTCCAATGATTGAGCACGGGGGCGTGTTCAGCGGGCACGGCCCGTGCTGAGCTCTGCAGAAGCTGAAAAACTAAGAAAAATCCTAAAAATTAAAAAGAAAACATAAAAATATGATTAGGCCGTTGATTCCTAACTTTCTTAAAATCCTTGTGTCCCCGGCAACGGCGCCAAAAACTTGATGTGTGTCGGTGTATATATAATTTAGATGTATAATTAAGCCCTTTTTACACCTTTAGCCAAGTTTTAAATTTATAAAACACGATATTTACTAACACTAAACACACATATGGGCAAGTGCACCCATCGTGGACGTAGTATAGTGTTGGTAAGATACCGAGGTCGTCCAAGGACACAAGAGCTTTTAATACCGGTTTATCCTCAACGTCTAATCAAATCAAAAAGTGAGAAAAATGTTTTTAAACTAAGAAAATAAAAACTAACTAAATGCTGAAAAATAAAATAAAATAAAAACAGATAGACAAGATGAATCACTTGGATCCGACTCGTGTATTAGTATAACCTTTGATTATTTTCGCACTTTTGCACTTGTTTAAGAGATTATCTTAGTTATTGTAGTAGGCCCCTCTTTTGAAGGCGACGTTACCCTCAACCCAGTAGTTTGAGTCAGCAAGGATACAATCCTAAAGGGTCGGATTATTGGAAGATAATAAATTAAGTTATTAATGCAAATTATGGTAGGCCCCGCTTTTGGCGGTGACGTTACCCTCGGCTAAGTAGTCTGAGTCAGCAGGGATACAGTCCTAAATAGCCGGGTTATAGTATTAATAGTAGTTAACTTATGAGGGGGTCAAAGAGTTTGGATCCCCGCCATCCAATACCTATGGGCATTGAAGGAGATCCTACTAAATTTGACCCAGGTCCCAAGCAGGACCTCTAAACGCTGAACAAGGGCAAGACCCTTACCAAACCGTTCCCTTAACCCCCGACCAGGTAGCCAACATACCTCCATATAGACTGTGGAGATATGAATGGTGAAAATCTTTTATTTTATATAGACAGTAAAATAATGCCAAGACACCACGGACAAACGATAAGGAAAGATCACCTTCAACATAAGCAACTAGTTATTAAAGTCATTAATACAAAACCAAATAAAAAGTGCAAAAGATTAAAAATAAAAAGTATTATACTAAACACTTGTCTTCACCAAGTGATGTAAGAGACTTAGGCAAACATGGCCTTGATTGTCAAGAACTCTTACGATCAATCTTGGATCCCGAGACGACTCACACACTCTATGATGGACAATGGATGATGGTGTTATGGTGGTGGTGGGTGGTAGATGAGGTGTGAGAGAGGTGGTGTGCCAAGGGATGAGATGGAATGAAACCAAGCACCCCTATTTATAGGCTGAACAGAAGGCTGGGCACGGCCCCGTGTCCGCTGGACACGCCCCCGTGCCCGTCTGACACTCTCTCTCCTCATTAATTGTAATTCGCAATTACAATTAATGCGCCTGCTGTACTTTCACCACGCCCCCGTGCTCACTGGACACGACCCCGTGGTGGGCAATGGAAGCTTCTACCAGTTTGTCTTTTATGCTGCTTCTTGGGCACGGCCCCGTGCTGGCTGAGCACGGGGCGTGTTCAGGCTTCTGTTTTCTCTTCTTTGCTTTGGAGGATGCCGTTGAGGGTCCGGGCAGTCTTCTTTTATTCCTTTCCTTGTATTTATGCTAGAATTAGTTGTCTTTTTGCTTCTTTTGTGCATTTGAGCTCATTTCATTCTGAAAATACAAAAGGAAGACAAAAACACTCTTTTTCCAACATTAGTACTTAAAAAGGGTTAGTTTTATGCCTTAATTGATGTGATTTATATGTTGCATTTTACACACATCAGTGAGCGGATTAGGAAAGATTTGCTAGAGTTACACATCTCCGAGGACATGGTCCAACATAGGGTTTATGGAGACGTAGGATTAAAGTTAAGGACTTTTAAGAGTAGATTCTTTAGATCTAAGCATTGGGGTAGTTACTTAGTGTTTCTTTATGGTCTAGACAGATTTTGCATTGATTGTTTTTTTTTTCATAAATGCTTAAGTGGGATCTTGTGATTTGAAATATTTGTTCTATTTCACTTATGTTACCTATCCACCATTTCTTTGCTATTTAGTAGTGCTTTGTTTGTAGATTTGTTTGGTTTCTCGCTTTTCTACTATATGATTCTGGTGTCAGCGGTCTCTCTGGAAGCAACATCTTTATCCCTAGGGATAGAGGTAATGTGTGCCTATATCTTCCCTTCCCTAGACCTTACCAGTAGCTTTGCTATTCATGGGATTTACTAGGTACTATTGATTGAACTTGTTATTTTATATTATATATATAATAATGAGAAAAATGCCTGGATAGTCCCTGTGGTTTGCTCTTTTTCACCTTTAGTCCCTAACTTTCTAAAATTACAGTTATAGTCCCCAACTTTTGCAATTTCGTTCTCGGATAGTCCCTAGGCCTAACATTAGTTACTTTTTTCAGTTAAGATGGTGTGAAATGACAAAAATACCCTTACTAAAAAATAACTTAACCTATTAAATAGATTTATTTATACGTGGGACCCACTCCTTTATAAAAACAAAATAACAACACAACCCCACCCCACCCCTACCTTCCTCTTTCTTTCTTCTCTCTTTCTTCTCTCTTCCTCTGCCCCCACCACCGTCTCCTCCGCCACCCACCTATTCGCTGACAAAACACCCCCATCTTCCCTCAAACCCCAACCCAAAACGACACCCTTCTCTCTAACCCGCAAAAACCCATCAAAGATTTGCTCCAAAAACTCTCTTTCAGACGTTAAGGCACCTGTATGATGTGATCCCTGATGGATGTAAATAGCCCCATTACATATCTCTCTTTTTCCCCCGTTACTAGGGATGAGATTGGTACGATACCGGTACCGTACTGGTACCGATACCGTAAATATCGTTACAGAAATTGAGGAAATGTGGATACTGATTACCGTACCGTATTTATAGATTCGGTACCGGTATTTCGGTACTTTACCACATTGGTATTGCTTTTGTGTCATCCATTGTTTTACCTAAAAAAATTTCATGTGCAACCCATCAATCCATTATTAACTGAACTAGAGTAATATACAGAGGAATGTAAACAAAATGTAAACATATTAAGTAGTCAAAAAATCAAAAGGTAAACATCCATGGGTTCGACTTTTAACATTCAAATTCCAACATGTCTAAAAAATCATCATAATTGATTAAAAATAACCAAACAAAAGAAATTTGATATTGGTTTTTGTAAAACAATATTCAAGAAAATATAACTTCATAGTGGGATCTAAGATAATAGCAAAATACATAAAGTCATTATTAAATTTGGTATTAATACAATTTTTTACCGATATCGAATTTTGAAAAATCTATTACCGATACCGGTATCGTTTATGGTCGGTACGGTACGGCATCGGTACGGTACTGGTATGGTACCGATACGGTACCGATGTTTCGGTAAAAAATCTCATCCCTACCCGTTACCATCACCCCGTGAATTGGCGCTTCAATTCTTCCATTTGTCCATGCCTAATAAGGAAATAAGAACACCATAGGTCATTGGTTCATAAAACCCCGGCTGGTCTAAGCAGTTGTGGTTCAACCCTTGTGAGCTGAATCAGTGAGGGGCCCGGTTCACGGCTTGACCAGCCGAGCAGTCCTGTTTTAACAAAATTAGTTACTATAAAGTATAAATTACCATTAAAGCATCTCCTGCCATGACTACAAAAGATGAGGGTGGATAATCAACTTCAATCCACTCCCCATCTTTCGCCTTTATCTCGAGACCGTTTGCTTCATCTTGTTGAAGATAAGTCACGAAGTTTTATCAGTGTGTGGAAGAACTCTCAACAGTTTCTCATTGCTTTGAGCGCGTAGGTATTTCGTGGGTTTAAGAACATAGAAACCCATCAAAGATTTGCTCCAAAAACTCCCTTTCAGACGTTAATTCCTCATTTCAATTATACCCAGATGATAAAGTTTCAATCTTTGATCATAAAGATTCAACCTTGAAACCCTTAACCAAAACGACATCGTTCGCAGGGGGAAGAGAGAAGAAAGAGAGAGGAAGTTGAGGGTGAGGTGGGGTGGGGTGGGGTTGTTATTTTCTTGTTATAAAGGAGTGAGTCCTACATATAAATAAATCTATTTAATAGGTTAAGTTATTTTGTTTTATGAGTAAACTGCCATTTTGGTCCCTGTGGTTTGGCCAGTTTTGCCATTTTAGTCCAAATCTCAAACTTATTACATCTGGGTCCCTGTGGTTTGCATTTTTTTGCCATTTTAGTCCAAAATTCAAAAACCCCATTTTTTGACTGTTACAACCTCCTATTTTGTCCTTTTGGTCCATGTTAATTTATTATAACATTTCAATAATTAATAACATCATCTTCAAGAACATTATCAAACTTCATCATCAAAACCCAGAAAATCCAGAAAATCAAGAACATCATCTTCAAGAAAATCAAGAACCCAGAACAAAACCAGAAACCATCACAAAAATCAAAATACAGACAACAACAAATCAAAACAAAAACCGATTTGTAAAAAGAAACGAGGCTCAGATCTATATCTTCAAGAACAAACATCATCATCAAAACCCAGAAAATCTAGAAAATCAAGAACATCATCTTCAAGAAAATCAAAAACCGATTTGTAAAAAGAAACGAGGCTCAGATCTATATCTTCAAGAACATCATCAAACATCATCATCAAAAACCAGAAAATCAAGAACATCATCTTCAAGAAAATCAAAAACCGATTTGTAAAAAGAAACGAGGCTCCAACAACAAATCAAAACCGCCATGGTTGCAAACAAAGGTTGCAAGCGCACTTGCCCTCCTCCGATTTTGCCACGCCAAGCTGCGGAAAATCTCAAATGTTGACCCAATTTTGACTCGGATTAGGTGAAATCATCACAGCCTCGTGGTGAATAAAATGACTGGGTTCAAGTTTTGATCATCCTGTTTGTTACAAAATCACCCTCAACCACCTAAAACATTAACAAAATCGCATATCATCATCCATCATCTCGATCCCTTAAAACTAACAAAATCACAGATCATCATCCATCACAAAATCACAGATCATCATCCCCCAAATCAGCAAACATTAACATCATCCCCCTAATTTTGCATCAAACCCATTAACCCACATGAAATCTGATTTGGGGGAAGATGATATGCGGTGTCGTTTCATCAAACACACATGAGAAACTAACCCTCTCATTCATTATCTTCCTCAGACACACACACCCGGCACCTCTTGTTCAGCCGACGACCACCCCCCCTTCTCCGTATAACCGACAACACCCCCACCTCCCTGTTTTAGATGTGGCCGGCCACCACCGTTTGGTGGGTTGCGTACGGTGGTGATGTGACCAAATAAACGGAGAAAGAGAGGAGAGAGGCGGGGTGAGAGGAGAGAGACGAAGAAGAGAAAGAGACACGACGTCACCAGCGACCAATGCCGTCAGCGGCTGCGATGACGGTGGTGTTCCGTTTTTCCAACAGGTTCCGACTCCACTCCCCTTCTATTTTGACTTTCCTTAAGTTTTCAAGCAAAAACCGGCAGATGATGTGACTTTTCTGTTTTCCGGCGACGTGGTGGTGGTGTTGGACGACGGCGACGTTCAAGGGAGTGGCGGTGATGGGTGGTGCTTGGAGAGAGAAAGAGAGAGAGTGTGTTGTCGATGATGATGATGAAGATGAGCTGTATGTGTGTATATTAATATATATATAGTATAGATATATTAATTTTTGAATTAAGAAAATATTAAATGAAAAGCAAAATGACCAAAATACCCCTGAACTAAAAGACAAAATAGGAGGTTGCAACAGTAAAAAAATAGGGTTTTTGAAATTTGGACTAAAATGGCAACAAAATGCAAACCACAGGGACCCAGATGTAATAAGTTTGAGATTTGGACTAAAGTGGCAAAACTGGCCAAACCACAGGGACCAAAATGGCAGTTTACTCTTGTTTTATAGTAAGGCTAATTTTGTCATTTCACACTCTCTTGACTGAGAAAAGTAACTGATGTTAGGTCTAGGTAGTATCCGGGAACGAAATTGCAAAAGTTGGAGAATATAACTGTAATTTTGGAAAGTTAAGAACTAAATATAAAAAAATGACAAACCAGATGAAGTATCCAAGCATTTTTCTCTATAATAATACTAGATTATAACCCCGTGTATTACACAGGTTGAATAAATAAATTTTATATACTAAATAATAAAATAATATATATTTAAAAACCTTCTTTATTGCACGAGTTGAATAAATATAGTTTTATATATTAAATAATAAAAAGCTATATCTATAAGAACAATATTGTACAGGTTGAATAAATGTCATTTTATATACAAAATAAAAAAGTTATATTTTTAAAACCACATGTATTACACGAGTTGAATAAATGTAATATTGTTTACCAAATAATAAAATAATACATCTTTAAAAAACCCCATTTATTACACGGGTTGAATAAATGTAATTTTATATACCAAATAATAAAAAAAAAATTACATCTTTAAAATAAATGTAATTTTCTTTACTAAATAATAAAAAATATATATATATATCCTTAAAAACCTCGTGTATTGTACGAATTGAATAAATCTAATTTTAGACATCAAAAAATAAAATTACGATTTTGGGCCCGTGGTTATATCACTTTTACCCTTTTAGCCCAAATTTTTTTTTTAACATCTAAGCCCCCAACGTCTTTTTTTCTAACATTTTTGGCCCCTAAGGTCTTTTTTTTAACCCTTTTGGCCCCTAACATTTAATGGACGGGGTTAGTGTTAGGGGTCAAAAGGGTTAGAAAAGAAGACGTTGGGGCTCAGATGTTAAAAAAAATTGGGCTAAAAGGGTAAAAGTCATATAACTACAGGGGCCAAAATCATAATTTTCTCTAAATAATATTATAAATGAGAAGAAAAGATTAAACTAAATAATAATTATCCATAAGATATTAAACTAAATAATATTTAATAGGAGAATTATCTATAATTAATTAGAAAAGATTAAATTAAAATAATAATTATATATAAGAAATGCTCTAATATGATGACAACTGTCTAAAAGTGGTTTTTTTATTATATAGTATAGATAGATTTGAACGTGAGGCCACAACCTCCCATTTTAATATTTTATGCGTCCTTTAGATATCATTTTCAGTCCTTGTATTTACAGAGAGATTCCAATGCTGACCGTTATAAACTAGTCCAACTCTCCAAGTTGCCCCTCACTGATACACATTTTCCATAACTTTTTACTTTTACTTCATCAACTTTAACAATATATAGTCTTCGAGTCTGACACAATATCTTTTATATAAAAAAAGAGCGGGAAAATTAAACTAAAGGGGTTCCCTCTTATTATAATTATTTTAAAAAACCAATTTCCTTCTCGTCGCCAAGACGGTTGTTTTCCCGGCAAATTGAGCGAGTTCACGGATTGTTTCGCTTACCAAATCCTTGAATATCAGGCGTTCGATGTACAATACGGCTTCAGATATCTCCACCGGATGATCTCCCCAGCCATTGTCTCCGGCGAGGTCTTTTTTAAGCACAGAACAAATCTGATCCAACAAGTTTTCTGCGGTTTCAGGCTCCCGGATCTTCTGAAACTCGGAACAAATTTTTTTAACAGTGTTGCTTGATTTTGTTAATGACGGTGGTAAATCTTTGTTGTGGTTGAGGATTTCAGTAACAACGTCGAACACTAGCTTTCGTTGGAGTTTTGAACTGTTTGATGAGTCGTTTTCGTTGAGAGATTGTTGTTTTTCAAGAAAAAGGAAGGCGGAAGAGTTGACTGGAAGATACTTTGATGCTCGGAGTATTTCGGAGATGTATTTAAAGTCGGAATCGCCTGATATGAACTCCTCGAAGTCTTCGGTTGGTGTCGCAGGAGAGCTCCAGATGTCGTCGTCTAGATCATCAGCAAGATCTGTCGAGTAACAAACAAAAATCGGCATTATGGATTATTGAAACAAAAATCTGTAATCAGTCTTAAACAATTATGCTCAGGCAGTGGCGAAGCTTGACGGGGTTAAAAACGTATATATCGAAAAATTTCTAGAGAACCGGAGGGTCGAAAACGTATATACCAAAAAATTTATCTACGAAAACTACATATATATAGCACTACTGATCGAAAAGTTCGGAGGTTCGGGCGCCCCTCCCCGCCCCTTCTATACTTTGCCACTGTGCTCAGGGGGTTAATCAAAAGCTCGAAGCTGGACTCTAAAAAAGCTCGTTTGTAAACGAGCCAAGCATAAGTCAGGGTTGGCTCGGCTCATGGCTTGCTCAATAACTAGCTCGTTTAAATTAATCTCCATATCTTAATACAAATAATAATAAGAATAATAATATTAACAACAATAAAGGTATAAAAAACAAAAGTAATACGTATAATATTTGTATCTTTCTTTCAATCTTTAAAAATATTGAAAAAAACAAAAATAATACATTTAAGAATTTTTTTATTGTCTTTTATACATCAACATATCTTACTTGAGCTTAACTTTTCGGCTTGATAAATACTAAGTCAAGCCAAACTACCTCGTATATGTTCGAGGTCAGGTTTAGGGCATGGCTCGGCTGGTTCGTTTATAGCCATAAAACTGTTCATTCAATGAAATTTTAACTTTACAAGGGCGACCACCAGGTCACATGACCGCAACCATCGGCGCATGTTAAATTTTGTAAGTATTAGCATGCTTAAATGATTTGGTGATGTCATTGTCACAAAAGTAAATAAAAAGAATAACAGGAGTGTTGTGTGTTATTATAAGTCATCACGTGGCAAGTTGGAAGTACCTTTGAAATCAATGGTGCGTTTCATGACAGGCGAAGGAGACAACGATTCGTCCTTGTCAAACGCCGGGTCAAGAACAGAAACTGGACTCGGTAGTACTGAGTTGGAGGAACTCGTATGTGACTCGGTAATGCTGTTCATTTCTGCTAGTAATTTGTCACATCTTGCTAGTAGACTTTTTCCTTCTTTGTATTCCTCCATTTTCGATCTCTGCAAATCAATAAAAGTGAAATCGAACGAAAGTCTAGCAGTGTTTAAAGTATGGTTTTGACAAAATTCCAAACCTAACTGGTTGCTACAGATTTGAGGAAATACAAAACAAACCCAACCGTTAACTGCGTACCGGTTTTGAGTAAAATAAACGGTTTTACGGAATGGTATTACTTGTTTCTTTGTTTTACACAAATCTTTATATATATGTAAAGTATATATAAATACATGAAACAAAATTATATCTTTGTGTTGTATTTTACTAATAAAATTGAAAAATCAAATAATTCGATTTTACAAAAATCTTTATATAAAATATATGTAATTATATTTCATGAACATAATATATACACACTAACCTTATACTACCAAAATTAATGTGTACAGGTCCAGTTTACAAAACCGGTTGCACGTTCTAGACCGAAAACCGGCCAAAGTTTTACGAATGGGTCGCCTTACCAATCTCTAAAAAAATAGGTGTATGAGGTGAGTAAAGAAAATTGGCTCCGAAGTATAAATAAAAATATATATAAATTTTAAAAAAACATCCGAGGCTCAGAGGAGGCCCCGGGCAGTCGCCCGCCACTACCGTCATGCCCCCTCATAGCTGGCCCGAGGGCATGCCGGTTTAATTGGTTTTAACGATTTAAAAACATGGTTTTAATAGATCCTAGTTTAGGAAATGTTTGTATACCTCTACATCAAACTGAGAAGTTGTACTACCGGAGCTTTCAGAAAACGAAGTCGATTCATCCTCCACAACCACAGTTCTACAAACCTTGTGTTTCAAATAAACCTTTTCGGTCGGTCTCTTGCTTCTCGGAGACCGACTCGCAACTGCAGAACGATGTTCCGATCCGCTTTTTTTCGGTGCAAGTTTGGGTGAATTTCTTGGCGATTCAGACGATGCACAGCATCTCTGTCCGGTCTGGATGCTCAACGGTTTTCTCTTGTCATTTGCATTAGAATTCTTTGAATTAAGCTCGATTCTAGAACGAACCGCGGAGTTTCTAACTCTCACCAGACTCCTTCCGCTTCGATCAAACACTCCACGTTCGGTTCTCGGAGAAATATCACCCGAATATCTCCGATTTGGCACGGGTGAATGGCAATGCCGGCGATTCATAGGGATTACATTCAAATTATCGTAAACGAAGTTCCGGTTGTTGTCTCTGTTTATAGAATGTAAAAGACCCTTCAGTTGCAATGCTTCTAGAATATTCTTCAATGCTTCTAGATCCTTCGACTGTTCGTCTACTCTTTTCAACTTCATGTTCAAGTTCTTTGAGATTTTTTGCTTCGGCTCAGGGAAAAAATCCGTTGAGTCGAAGAAGATTCTCCTCTGCGGAGGTGCAGGGTATCTCCGCAGAGGAGAAGATTCATTTTGTTGACTCCGTGATGAAATATTCCGTGATGGATATTTCATCTCGGGGTTGCTAGTCTGATTTTTTTCAGATGTTTGATTTGGTTGTTTTGTTTGCAAATTGTTCCGGTCTATGAATCCAGAGTTGAACAAATTTGTTGCAACCCTGGATTCAGATGCAGATCGCCTGAGCTCCGGTTTCGTCATGGGTTCTGGACTCGATGACAAAACCGAAGACGAAGACGGCAACTGCTCAAGTCCCATTAATCTGGCAATGACGCTGGGCGACCTTCCTTGATTCTCCAAGGTTGGGTCATTGGAGTCTGGCCGGATCTCTCGTGGACACAGACTCCCTTTCGAGTCGATTGTTGCTCTGCTGTCAAGAGATAGCCTCGGCATTTCTTTGCAGAATTTCCATGAATTCTTCCCCTCAAATATTGGGAGGGGTAGTGGTGATCTAGGTGGCGTTGATGTAGGAAAAAACTTCAAATTCGCAACAGGAGATGGCGGAAAACCGTTTAGACTTTCGCTTTCCGGCGAGGTAACCACTACCGGCTTCTCAGTTTCTCTGATCGTGTTCAAATTAATCGACTCCGGTGACACGGCCACCACCTGCAATATCAAGTATAAGAATACTTATTTAATATCCTTTTATTAAAGTAAAAGTGGTTAGTTTAAATAACCAGGAATGAATACCATCAATGTATGTTTTGTTTAATAAATTCAAAAATTGAGACGATTATAGATTAATGGTAGGTAGACGAGCAACAAGTTGTGTCGCTACCCCTTCTGAATAGCAACTTACGGCGGATGTAGGATGACGTTTAGCAGAGTGGATACGCTTTCCGGCCAAAATCTGTTGTCGATCGAAGATGTGAAGGAAACCAGACATGCATCCAATTTGTTTCTCGATCTGGTTTTCATGATTCTGGTCTTGCATTACCCCTCTCATCATTTTACGACTGCTGTGATCTCTTCTTCACGGACACACACACACAAAAGCTCTAATCTTAAGGTTACTTGTTTACATTGATACATAAAACTTAATGCACACAATGATTTTGTGTTGCTTCTTTCTCTCTCTCATCTAGTGTTTCTTGATTGTTTGTCTTGCTTTATCTGTAACTCCCGCTTTTTGCACATTTAAAGAAGTGAGGGGAGACATGGTGGTGGGGTAAGCTATATGCTCACGTTTGTTCTGTCAAATTTTTTTAATACATATCTCCCTATTTTACTGATTATGCCCTTCGGTTAAAAACGCCAAACGTAATCATATTTTTCACATATTAGAGTTTCACGTTTTTTCTCATTAAAAAGAATAATCAGATATATGGTATTTAATTATTTATACATGTTTGATACTGAGTGGTTGTTTGTCGGTTTAATATTATTATTACTAGTTTTCTTCGCGTCACACTTTGTTGCGAAATAGAGCAAATGATACTGTAAAACCAACATTATTTGAAAATGTAGCATTTTTGTTTAGAAAGTCAAACCGTCAGAATCGATTTAGTTACGTACTTAAATTTTTAGAAAAAAAATAACCAACATATATTATTAAAGAAACATCAAATTAATTGATAAAGAAAATATGTTTTGAAAAAAATATTAAAAAAATAAATATGGTTTTAGAAAAGAAAAAAAAGGAAAATAACGTTAAAACTAAAAGACAATATAATTACATCTATTATAATATTAAAATATTAAAAAGGT
Source organism: Helianthus annuus (assembly GCF_002127325.2). Lineage (NCBI taxonomy): Eukaryota > Viridiplantae > Streptophyta > Magnoliopsida > Asterales > Asteraceae > Helianthus > Helianthus annuus. The sequence goes on from NC_035443.2 coordinate 108,125,501, forward strand.
ATATTTTATTTTAAATTTTAAATCACTATTCATGATAACTCATAAACAGAAAATATAATTACAACTATTATAATATTAAAATATTACTAGAAAGGTATGTATTATTTTAAATTTTAAATTAGTATTCATAATCACTCAAAAACAATATATATATATATATATAATATATAAGAGTTAAATGCTTGGTTGGTCCTTGTGGTTTGCGAAAATTGCAGACTTGTTCCTAATGGTTTACTAATTATACACTTGGTCCTAGTGGTTTGCGAAAATTGCAGACTTGTTCCTAATGGTTTACTAATTACACACTTGGTCCTAGTGGTTGCAAAGTACCCTTAACAGTAACCTTTATTAAATTTTTCAGTTAAGTGTCTGTGAAATAACCAAAGTACCCTTAATTATTAAAAACACAAAAAATAAAAATAGTTTATAACTAAAACAATATTTAAATCTATATTTATGGGTTCAGCCTATTTCTTCTTCACTTAAACCTGATAATCAAAGACATCTTCAACCATTATTCCGGCAATGACGTCACAGATCAAAAATATCAGTAGTGTTGTATGATACAGAGTCATCATCATCAACGACGACATCATCGTCATCGACGAGTAGAGGAATATCATCCTCGCCGGAGTAGAACACGCCGGAGGAAACTGACGCACCGGAATGAATCTCCGATTGACGGTCTTCTTGAGCATTGTTGTTATAATTAGTCTCGAAACTACTGCGATTACAGTTATTATATGCATCGACGTTAAGATCTAGCATCTTCGATCCTTGAAGCGTGAAAACAAGCTCGAGATGTATGATTATTCAACCCGAACAAGCTCTGTAGCTCATTCCGATGAATCTAGAACCGGTTTTTAGGTTTCCGATCAAATCATGTGATTCTCGTGAAAGGATTAGCTCTGTGTGTGTGTGAGTGGATGAGAGAGAGGAGAGAGTGAGATGGAGGGACAAGAAGAGTGAGGGGTGAGCCTTTTTTTGGGGTTTTTTTATTTTTTAATTGTTTAGGAACAATTTAGTCATTTCACAAAGACTTACTTGGAAAATTTAACAAAGGTTAGTGTTAAGGACCACCCGAGTTTAAAAATTGCAACCACTGAGACCAAATGTGTAATTAGTAAACCATTAAGACCAAGTCTACAATTTTCACAAACCACAGGGACCAACCAAGCATTTAACTCTATATATAATTATTTGTGAAACGGTTTCAAAATCGAGTGTAACGGTTGGTTTCATGAATTGGAACATAAAACTAATTGTAATTGTTACCTTTATTTCTTTTTCTTTACGGCAATCAATATTACTCCCTTTTAAATTGTATTAAATTAATTTTCATCTAGTACTTGTCTGGATTTGAACACACATTGACAATTGTTTACATTTATTATTGATCTATTTTTTTTAATCAATAAATGAGCATTTATGCACAGGTATAATACTTATAAAAGTTTTGTTTTATATATTTCAAAATTTAATACGTACTAACAATTTTTTTTAAATAACCGTTTTTAAATTGCCATATTGAACCATTTTGGCCCGGGCTGACCAACCCAATCCATGCTCATGATCACTTGAATGGTGATCCATGCCAAATGTATGTCATTAACGACGTAGCTTGGCAGTTGTATGACATGGCCCTTTAGTTACAAATCATAAATGCCAAAAGTGTCACCATCACCACTAGTGTAAATGCTTGTTCTCACCTACATGAGGCTATGGCGGATCCAGTATTTTATTCTAATGGGTTTCTTTTGGTAAATTCTCTTTAATTTTCACTAATTTTTTCTAAATTTTATAAGGTTCTCTCTAATTTTTTTCATTTTTTTCCAAACGCACTGGGTTCCTGGTAACCCACAAATGTGGGCTGGATCTGCCCCTGACATGAGGAGGTTCGATTGTCTTCTCCAACTCTTGCTTAGTCAAAATAATCGATACTGATGACGGGGGTAGCCCAAGACCAAATAAAATGGCATTAATACATGAATGCTTAAAAGGTAAAAATGTTCAAAGCTTCAAAACCTGGGAAGCTGAGATAAAGCAACTCGGGAACAGTAAGAAGTCACATCTCTGGGTTGCTTCACCAACTCACCAGCCGCAAAAGTAACGCAGGTCCACAGAGCACACTCTTTTATCCACGGGTCAAAAGGCTTCAACCCCCGAAAGGGTAAGTCCCCCACTACAAGCATGGTCACTAGTCAAATGCATTCCTCTTTGAGAGATGTCTTCTCCTATAAATTAGACACTTCATTTACTAAAGGGGACATTCCGAATACCAGCCCTGATTCCTGAAATCTCTGGTCATTCACTTCGAGTACTTGCTTCATGCAAGTCACTAACTCTCACATCCAGCACACACATTCCTTTTGCTTACTCATCCGAATCTGAACACACTTCAGAGGAGGATCTTCAGCAAACAACAAGAATAATCTAGTGAACCTCTCTCCACGTCTTGCAAACGTGGGGGAACCCCACGACCTGCGTTAGGTAAAGTTGAACCCTTCAACCCTTTTGCCTAACCAGCCTAGCTACCATCCTTGGTCTATTATTTGTTGCATCAACAAGTTGGCGCCCACCGTGGGGCCACGCCACTATTTTTCTTCAAAAGACCTAGTAGTGTAGCTCCATCGTCTTGAAATTACCATGTCAGAAAGTGGATCCCCTGGAGAAGTGAATCAGGTTCCTAACACCTCTACCCCAGGTACTAGCCAGACTCATGTGCCTATACTAACTTCTTTTTCGACTCCAGGAAGCACTCCCAAGTTTCTCACTTTCAACACTCCAACCCCCTCCAGATCGGGAGTCCCTTCCCCTAATGTTGGTGTCTCTAGCACCCCCTCACGTGTTGAACTTACCCCCGAAGGGGTCGCTAACAATTTCCTTGAGTTGAGATCTCTCCTAAACCAATATGTGAGTAGGGAAAGGAACAAGGGAGTGAGGATTCGTTTAGACTATGATGAGCCAGAACCAACACTGTCTACTGGACCTCCTATCCCTCCTTTTACATCCAGGGATGAGACTGGCCCCAGTAATCCTCCTCCAAACCCCAACCCTTATTTATCCGCATGGCCAAATCCTACAGTATATCCTCTCTTTTCATCCCAACCAGCCACAAATGGTGCTCCTTTGGGCCATGAGCTGACCCTTGATCAGCTCCTACAATCCCCAGTGACGAGTATTCCACCATCAACAACTACTTCATGGGAACAGGCCTTGTCTGTGCTCCCCTTGGCGCGAAGCGCCGTTATGAGCACTCCCGTGGGAATTAACTGCTCGAGGGCACCCGGATGTGACAACCGGTGATTTACGGCTCCTAATTACGTGATTAGCAAACATTAAGACGATAATAAATAGTGATTAAGACGTAGATTAACTTAATTAGGCCTTTGGAGTGCCTAGGAACGTCTATCCGACTTTACAGTGCGCTAACGGTGGTTTACAGAGAAACCTGTGAAACGTTAAACGACAACCAATTAAAACCGAACAGAATACTGACAGTGCCGACAAGTACGAGTCCTATACGAGTATTTTGTGTTTATCAATTTACTTTTACAAATTTATCGTGCTTCCGAACGACACAAAACGCAGACGCGAACGAAAAACGCGGAAACTGTTTCGCACCGGCAATCAACGACGAAACTGACGCACCAGACTCGGAGTTCGTCTCGATATTAATATATTATGATATATTTGGTTTCGTTTTCGAATTTTAATACCCGTAGTCGAAACCGAATTGAAAAATGCGTCAGCAACGACAAAATAAATATTTATGCGATTTTAAACGCGACGGCAACAGTACGCGTCGAACACTAAATTTTCGGCGTCACTTTACGCGTTTTTGACCATAATGGTCTACCCTACGACATTTTTAGGATGCTCGGGTTGCGAAAACGGGTCTTGTAATAAATACGGGCCACTATAAACACGAGATTTGGGCTTGTGGGCCCAAGCCCAAAAACCACAAAACTAAATCTGTATTTAAATAAGACCTTAAAGTCTTTTGTTCTCAATCCATTGAAACAAAACACGCTCACCACACTTTCCTCCCTCTCTCTCCCGTGTTTTAACCGGCGACCAGAGATCAGAGCTCCGGCGCCCCGTTCTTCTCCGGCGAATCACCCACCTCGACCACTATCCTCCTTCCCTCATCACCCCTGAACCACACCCGCCCCCTCAGCAGATCGAGCAAAGACACCACCACCCGATGGTGGTGGTGAGCGGTGACTGTGGATTATCAGCGAGAGAGAGAGAGAGCCGAGAAGAAAGAGATCGGAGTAAAGAGAACCGGCCGTCCGGCGGTCGGTGCCATTGATCGGTGGACATAGTCTTTATCCGGCGAGTTCACCGGTTTCGGGTTCAACTTGGTTCAGGTTCGAGTAAATTTTTGGGGGTTTGAGCAGCAGAGAGCGAGATGGAGACTCGGACCACCGGTCGGTTCTTTTATCTGGCGGTCCTTGCCATTGTCCGACGAATATCCGTGTTTTCCGACAATGATTCTGACGAAGATGATGATCAGACGATGATGTTGATGGTCGGCGGCCGACGGAGCTCCGGGCCGGCCGGCGGTGCGGTGGTTCTGTTCCCCTCCTTTCTTCTGTCTCAGTTCCATTAAAAAGTAAACGCAGGTGAGTTGTTTCGGTTCAGTTTTGGCTCAGATTTGTATTTAGTTTCGAGTTTGGTTCGGGTTCCTTTTGTTCAACTCAGGTTTTGATTCAGATCCGGGTGTGTGGTTCGAGTTTTGTTCGGGTCCGCGACACGGTTTAACACGGGTCGAACGGTCCGGGTTTTTGGTTCGTGTCAACTCGGTTAAACCGAGTTAACTCTGCTCGGGCCCGGGTCAAATAGTCAACAGCAGGTCAAATGGTCAACAGCTCCGGCTCGGCTTCGTTTCGTGGTCAGACGGCTCGGTTCGGCTTGACTCGGTCAACTAAGTCAACTCAGTCGGTCAACCCAGTCAAACCTGGTCAACTCGGTGAGCCGAGTTGGTCAACCCAGTTAACTCGGCTAACTCAGTCGACTTTTCACATTCGACATGAAGATTTGGTAAATAATCAACATCGAGATTTATATTTACGTTTGATCATAGTTTTAATGGATTGCGTGAAATAGGAGCTCAAACCGAACAAATTAACGAATTTTTTTTAGTTAATATTTACATGGAGTTATTTAGTATTTCGTTTATATAAATTGATTATGAAAAAATATTACTGAATCTTGTTGAGTTTTTGAAAATATAACGACAACTTGTGTTGTCGTCCATCCAAAAACAGAGGAAACTCTGCCCGTTTTTCGAGAAAACACGTAAAACGAAAAACATATTTTATACAAACGATTTTCATACAACAAGACGCAAAGGCATATTGTTCAACGACATTTTACAACTCACGAAAACGACGCTAACGCGAACTATTTTACAAATAAACATAATTAGTATACTTACTTCAAAAGTTAAACTCGGATTCTTTCGTAAAAAGATAAACATAACATGTATATTTATTTCAACATCAATTTGCCCGATTTCTTTTATAAACGAATACAGTTTATATACCTATTTCGAACATCAAACAAAACGACTATTCTTTTATAAACTTAAATATAGTTTATATGTTATTTCGAATATCAACGACACGAATTCGTTTTATGAAAATAAATATAGTTTTTATATCTATTTCAAATATCGTACCACACGAATTCCTGTACAAAAATAGATATAATTTATCTATTTATTTCAAACATTCAACAACTCGATCATACTCTTGTAAAATAAATATAACTTTTTATATTTATTTCAAAACGCCTAAAACGGCATCTACATATACTTTGACGAATATATACAACACGCAATATATGATGCGAATTTGTTATATGTTATTTTTATATAAACCTTCTTTTTGTATACGTGCGATTTCTCGGGACCACTAATGCTACTATGCCGACATATTTATATATTTTTATATGAATATACATATATTTTAAACCTCTCGAGAAGCTAAGTCTTTTCAAGACTTATTAACTATTACCGACAATAAACGAAACTTAACGAGCATAACCTCCTCGTTTCCTTCAAGATAATAACTTACCGTCGAATCGTTCGATTAACGATTCGGTAGAGCTCGATGACACGTAGTGTAGTTACTGCGTTTACTTAGAAACCTATAAGATATTCCGTGTTAGGAATATTGTAGAATGCACGCTAGCAAGTCAAGTCTTGGAAACGACATCACGAAGTCGTAATTAGCTAGCTTCGCACAAGGCAATTCAGGTGAGTTCATAACCCCACCTTTTTACGGTTTTACATTTTTGTAAATGTTTTCGGGGTGGAAAGACATGCACGTTTTGCAGAAAACACATAAAGTTCTCGATGAACAAAGACTGCATATTTTTAGACAAAGCACATTTTGCAAGAACATACAAAGCTTTTGAACGAACGAAAACTCATATTTCTAAATCATATTACGAATGGATTTCGAGGAACTTAAATGGTTTACGAATAGATTATACAAAATATACCGGTTTTTACATAACAAATGCGTATTATCGAAATGTGAATGATTTTCATGACTAGGGATGGATCGTCTGGTGATAATATAGAGAGACTGGGGAGTTGGCCTTAGAGGCTGGGGAGGTCAGCCTTAGAGGCTGGAGAGGTTCAGCCTTAGAGGCTGGGGTAAAATACATGTTACAAAAGGATTACTTACAATATTATTGGTATGATTAGCCTAGGAAAGAACCATAGTTCATGTGATAGGGTAGGCGGATACTTGGGACCATTAATCCTCGTATCAGGACCGAGGGGCATGAGTGATAGATCTATTTGGGTGTAGCGAGCCCACACCCATGAGGCCGGGGCGGCCCATAGTGGTGACTATGTCTTCCAGCCGGAAGCCCGGTACAACTTTGCTAGGTTTGAGTCTTCCTACACCGTCACACATATCAATGGCCTTGCAAACCATTGGTGATCTTTTCCTTGTTTGCTTTCATACCGGGGTTTTACAAATTACATACCATGTTTATACAAATTCAAGGCATAGGATTATGCGGGCATGGAATCAAAGTCAGGGTGGGTATTGACGGTTTTACGGACATTACAAATACAAGAGTTTACAAATACATGGTTTTACGAACATAAAGCGTTACAAATACAAAGTTTCCATACAACATGACAAGAAAATGATTTTAAATTCGTTTTCTCAACAATACTTCAAAAACCGGTTATTCAAAAAGATTTATTTCAAATCTTTTACAAACAAACTATGAACTCGCTCAACTTTATGTTGACTTTTTCGTATGTTTCTTTCTCAGGTTGCATTTCAGAAATTATGGCACGGTTGGAATTGGAGAACCATTGAGGATTCGAGTACTTAGCAAGCGTTCATTTTCTAGAAGTCTTAGCTTATTTGCTTCCGCTGTGCAATGAATATACCAGTCCAGTCACGCCAATGCTCTGATATTTCGGGGTGTGACAGATTGGTATCATAGCTATAGGTTACAGCGAATTAGGTTTCTGTTGTGATAACTAGGATCTAACCTCACTTTTCTTTGGGAACTTAGAGTATTAAAACCTGAATACATACAGAACACATAGTACTCGAATATGGTCTCCAACCGTTGCCGAAAAACAAACAGTCAAAATTTTGCTTTCGAACATACGCTATTGTGGTGTTTCATACACGATGCATAAAAAAATTACATACAGTACACAAAACTCCGAGAGTTTAGGAAACATGCATTTAAGACCTTCGGAAACTTATGTTGAAGTTCATTAAAGGTCATCACGTAGGAACCGCGATTATTAACTCGGGCACACACTATTGTTCATATTGTCTATGCTATTCTAACTTCCCGAGCAGGCAGCCTACGCATAACGAAACGCTAGTGCACGAGAATACATGGAACTCAAATTTTACGTCAACGGATGTTGGAGTACATTACATTCTACGCGGAACGAAAAGCTGGTGCACAGGTATACGTGAAACTTAAACTATACATCAACGGAGGTTGAAGTGCGTCACATACGATTTACGGGGCACAGTCTTTGGGAAGACAAGATGGAGCATTTTAGCGACGATACTAATCCTGACATCGCGGAAACTATCGATCAGGAAGCGGCAGTTTGGCACGCGGTCCTGCAAACGACACGGAACACGCCAAGGAGAAGACGTATGTCTCCGCATTCCCCCTAACTCATAATGACGAATACACTATGTTCGACATTCCATGGTAATGTCACCTAACAATTGGTCGTCACACGAAACCCCAGGTAAAGTCCTCAAATTTCTTTTATTGAAATTTCGACTTTCGCATTTACTGAGTAGATTTTCGTATCTCTACTCCTCTTAATGGTCATCGTATCACGATCATTTCTTTCATTATAGCGAATACTCGTTTGCTTCATTTCTCGAAAATTTATATGTTACGCATGCATCGTTTGTTATACATGTGGTTTCGTTTCGAATAAGCGTTTCATCAATGTTCAAATATTATTCCGCTAAACTTAATTATTGATTTGTGATTCGAATGACCCACATTATTGTAATGTTGGCTCCATTGTTATCAAGTCAACACATTTTCTTGAAATTTCGTTTCTTTTCAAGTTACATACATGGATTTTCATTGTGACCATGCCGAAAGTTTTCTTGTCGATACACATATCTATTGTCGGATTGTGCTAAAACCAAGTTCAATTGTTTGAACTTGTCCATTACACATATTCACTTCAGAGCATCATATGATGTATTGGGAGCATTATATTCAAAATTCGTTTTAACAAGTGTTTCATTCGTTCCAAGTCGAGGTAAACTTGTTTGGCATTCGACTCCATTAAATTGTTTGTTGATTTCAACACCATGTGGTGGTGTTTTCATTAACTTGAAGCTTGTGCTAACCTCGTTTACACATCTCTTGCACGGATTTAAATATTTATTTACTGAATTGCTTTAAATCCGCTTTGATTTATCATATTAAAGCAGTCTTAACAAAATCGTGTGTTAAGAAAATGGTACACAAATTCGTTTTATATTTCGGTGTACCTCATAACGGTTCTTTCAACATCGATCGAATGCTTTGCAATATTCATTGCTTCTTCACCTGCGATCGAAAACATTATTTCTTCGATGTTCCATTTTCAATTGAAATCCCAAGATGTTTGTTTGGAACAAACGTTCAGATTTATTTCGTTGAATCTTCATTTGACTTCAAACGCAGTGAATTTGTTTAATCATCGCTATCATTGAATTATTTAAGTCACTACGACACCTTGTGGTGTCAGCACAAACTTGTAGCTTGGGCTAATCATGATTGAGCGTTTCATGCAAAACACAGGTGACAATTGTTCGATCACCGCCATCTTGAATTGTTTCATTCATTGTGACACCTTGTGGCGTTGGTATAACTTGCAGCTTGTGCTGATCATGATCGAGCGTTTCATGCAAACTATTGCATTTGAGATCGTTGATTCTAAGTTCATCTAGTGGATGTTATTGCTTCTAGAACTCATTTACATATTGTGAACGTTCATACGGAATTCGATTGGTCGAAGTTCCTGTTCTTTGTTGGACCCTTGTTAACTTAGTCACACTAGTGACTGTATCTATACATCTTGTTTCCTTTGACATCAACTTTTGAAACACATTTCTTTTAATCGTTGGGTTCTTATTGTTGTAGTACGTTCTTGAATCCACATAATTTGAATGAGTCTTGATTTGATTTCGTGGTCATTCACTTGAAATTACTCGTATTTACCGGCGCATAGTTTAACTCTAAGGAGTTAACATAGTCTAAATTTCGAGGACGAAATTTATTAACAGGGGGAGAATGTGACAACCGGTGATTTATGGTTCCTAATTACGCGATTAACAAACATTAAGACGATAATAAATAGTGATTAATACGTAGATTAACTTAATTAGGCCTTTGGAGTGCCTAGGAACGTCTATCCGACTTTACAGTGCGCGAACGGTGGTTTACAGAGAAACCTGTGAAACGTTAAACGACAACCAATTAAAACCGAACAGAATACTGACAACGCCAACAAGTACGAGTCCTATACGATTATTTTGTGTTTATAAATTTACTTTTACAAATTTATCGTGCTTCTGAACGACACAAAACGCAGACGCGAACGAAAAACGCGGAAACAGTAACGCACCGGCAATCAACGACGAAACTGACGCACCAGACTCGGAGTTCGTCTTGATATTAATATATTATGATATATTTGGTTTCGTTTTCGAATTTTAATACCCGTAGTCGAAACCGGATTGAAAAATGCGTCAGCAACGACAAAATAAATATTTATGCTATTTTAAACGCGACGACAACAGTACGCGTCGAACACTAAATTTTCGGCATCACTTTACGCGTTTTTGACCATAATGGTCTACCCTACGACATTTTTAGGATGCTCGGGTTGCGAAAACGGGTCTTGTAATAAATACGGGCCACTATAAACACGAGATTTGGGCTTGTGGGCCTTGGGCCCAAGCCCAAAAACCACAAAACTAAATCTGTATTTAAATAAGACCTTAAAGTCTTTTGTTCTCAATCCATTGAAACAACACACGCTCACCACACTTTCCTCCCTCTCTCTCCCTGTTTTAACCGGCGACCGGAGATCGGAGCTCCGGCGCCCCGTTCTTCTCCGACGAATCACACACCTCGACCACTATCCTCCTTCCCTCATCACCCCTTAACCACGCACACCCCCCCCCCCTTCGGCAGATCGAGCAAAGACACCACCACCCGACGGTGGTGGTGAGCGGCGACTGTGGATTATCAGCGAGAGAGAGAGAGAGAGCCGAGAAGAAAGAGATCAGAGAAAAGAGAACCGGCGGTCCGGCGGTCGGTGCCATTGACCGGCGGACGTAGTCTTTATCCGGCGAGTTCACCAGTTTCGGGTTCAACTTGGTTCAGGTTCGAGTAAATTTTTGGGGGTTCGAGCAGTAGAGAGCGAGATGGAGACTCGGACCACCGGTTGGTTCTTTTATCTGGCGGTCCTTGCCATTGTCCGACGAATATCCGTGTTTTCCGACAATGATTCTGAAGAAGATCATGATCAGACGATGATGTTGATGGTCGGCGGCCGACGGAGCTCCGGGCCGGCCGACGGTGCGGTGGTTCTGTTCCCCTCCTTTCTTCTGTCTCAATTCCATTAAAAACTAAAGGCAAGTGAGTTGTTTCGGTTCAGTTTTGGCTCAGATTTGTGCTCAGTTTTGAGTTTGGTTCGGGTTCCTTTTGTTCATCTCAGGTTTTGATTCAGATCCGGGCGTGTGGTCCGAGTTTTATTCGGGTCCACGGCACGGTTCAACACGGGTCGAACAGTCTGGGTTTTTGGTTCGAGTCGACTCGGTTAAACTGAGTTAACTCCGCTCGGGCCCGGGTCAAATAGTCAACAGCAGGTCAAATGGTCAACAGCTCCAGCTCGGCTTCGTTTCCCGGTCAGACGGTTCGGTTCGGCTTGACTCGATCAACTGAGTCAACTCAGTCGGTCAACCCAGTCAAACCTGGTCAACTCGGTGAGCGGAGTCGGTCAACCCAGTTGACTTGGCTAACTCAGTCGACTTTTCGCATTCGACATGAAGATTTGGTAAATAATCAACATCGAGATTTATATTTACGTTTGATCATAGTTTTAATGGATTGCGTGAAATACGAGCTCAAACCGAACAAATTAACGAATTTTTTTTAGTTAATATTTACATGGAGTTATTTAGTATTTCGGTTATATAAATTGATTATGCCAAAATATTACTGAATCTTGGTGAATTTTTGAAAATATAACGACAACTTGTGTTGTCGGGGCCATCCAAAAACAGAGGAAACTCTGCCCGTTTTTCGAGAAAACACGTAAAACAAAAAACATATTTTATTCAAACGACTTTCATACAACAAGACGCAAAGGCATATTGTTCAACGACATTTTACAACTCACGAAAACGACGCTGACGCGTACTATTTTACAAATAAACATAATTAGTATATTTACTTCAAAAGTTAAACTCGGATTCTTTTGTAAAAAGATAAACATAACATGTATATTTATTTCAACGTCAATTTGCCCGATTTCTTTTATAAACGAATACAGTTTATATACCTATTTCTAACATCAAACAAAACGACGATTCTTTTATAAACTTAAATATAGTTTATATGTTATTTCGAATATCAACGACACGAATTCGTTTTATGAAAATAAATATAGTTTTTATATATATTTCAAATACCGTACCACACGAATTCCTGTACAAAAATAGATATAATTTATCTAATTATTTCAAACATTCAACAACTCGATCATATTCTTGTAAAATAAATATAACTTTTTATATTTATTTCAAAACGCCTAAAACGGCATCTACATATACTTTGACGAATATATACAAGACGCAATATATGATGCGAATTTGTTATATGTTATTTTTATATATACCTTCTTTTTGTATACGTGCGATTTCTCGGGATGACTAACGCTACTAGACCGACATATTTATATATTTTTATATAAATATACATATATTTTAAACCACTCGAGAAGCTAAGTCTTTTCAAGACTTATTAACTATTACCGACAATAAACGAAACTTAACGAGCATAACCTCCTCGTTTGCTTCAAGATAATAACTTACCGTCGAATCTTTCGATTAACGATTCGGTAGAGCTCGATGACACGTAGTGTAGTTACTGCGTTTACTTAGAAACCTATAAGATATTCCGTGTTAGGAATATTGTAGAATGCACGCTAGCAAGTCAAGTCTTGGAAACGACATCACGAAGTCGTAATTAGCTAGCTTCGCACAAGGCAATTCAGGTGAGTTCATAACCCCACCTTTTTACGGTTTTACATTTTTGTAAATGTTTTCGGGGTGGAAAGACATGCACGTTTTGCAGAAAACACATAAAGTTCTCGATGAACAAAGACTGCATATTTTTAGACAAAGCACATTTTGCAAGAACATACAAAGCTTTTGAACGAACGAAAACTCATATTTCTAAATCATATTACGAATGGATTTCGAGGAACTCAAATGGTTTATGAATGGATTATACTAAATATACCGGTTTTTACAAAACAAATGCGTATTATTGAAATGTGAGTGATTTTCATGACTAGGGATGGATCGTCTGGTGATAATATAGAGACTGGGGAGTTGGCCTTAGAGGCTGGGGAGTTTCAGCCTTAGAGGCTGGGGAGGTTCAGCCTTAGAGGCTGGGGTAAAATACATGTTATAAAAGGATTACTTACAATACTATTGGTATGATTAGCCTAGGAAAGAACCATAAATCATGTGATTGGGTAGGCGGATACTTGGGACCATTAATCCTCGTATCAGGACCGAGGGGCATGAGTGATAGATCTATTTGGTTGTAGCGAGCCCACACCCATGAGGCCGGGGCGGCCCATAGTGGTGACTATGTCTTCCAGCGGAAGCCCGGTACAACTTTGCTAGGTTTGAGTCTTCCTACACCGTCACACATATCAATGGCCTTGCAAACCATTGGTGATCTTTTCCTTGTTTGCTTTCATACCGGGGTTTTACAAATTACATACCATGTTTATATAAATTCAAGGCATAGGATTATGCGGGCATGGAGTCAAAGTCAGGGTGGGCATTGATGGTTTTACGGACATTACAAATACAAGAGTTTACAAATACATGGTTTTACGAACATAAAGCGTTACAAATACAAAGTTTCCATACAACATGACAAGAAAATGATTTTAAATTCGTTTTCTCAACAATACTTCAAAAACCGGTTATTCAAAAAGATTTATTTCAAATCTTTTACAAACAAACTATGAACTCGCTCAACTTTATGTTGACTTTTTCGCATGTTTCTTTCTCAGGTTGCATTTCAGAAATTATGGCGCGATTGGAATAGGAGAACCATTGGGGATTCGAGTACTTAGCAGGCGTTCATTTTCTAGAAGTCTTAGCTTATTTGCTTCCGCTGTGCAATGAAGATACCAGTCCAGTCACGCCAATGCTCTGATATTTCGGGGTGTGACACCGGAAGCCTTCAAGGCTTCAACCTTATGCCCCAGATGATGGCCAGTTTCCCGTGGCAGCACTTTATCAATCAAGTGTTGGCCACTCAAGGGAACAATAGTAATAGCAACAATGCAGGTGCAGGGGCTGAAGAAGACCTGGCCAAGCCTTATAGGCCAAGTAACCTCTCATGCTTTTCACAGCAAATAACCGATTATGATTTTCAAACAAAGATCAAGATGCCAGCCCACATCAAAACATATGATGGTACTGAAGATCCTGAAGACCATCTTCAGATCTTTACTGGTGCCGCAAGAATTGAGAAATGGTCAAATGCTGAATGTTGTTTAATGTGCATGCAAACCCTTGTCGGATCAGCCAGAATCTGGTTCAATGATTTACCTGCTCGAAGCGTTCGAAGCTTCAATGACCTTAGCAAGGGGTTCCTGGCCAATTTCTCCTAGCAGAGGCGATATGTTAAAGATGCTACAGTGATCTTTCAGATCAAGCAAAGAGATGACGAAAGCCTTCGAGAGTTCATAGAAAGATACAAAAAGGAAGGTCTAACATATGTAGGGGCAGATGAAAAAAGGAGGGTGGCCGGTTTTATGAACGCCATTACATCCAAATATCTCACAAGAGATTTCAATAAATCCCTGCCCAAGACCTTGGAAGAAGCTCTCGAAAGGGCTGAAGCCCACATCCGGGGAGAGGAGGCAGTAGACATTAAGGAACAAAGGAAAAGAGGATCCAGCTGACGAGGCAACAGTCCAGCTAGAAAAAGGGGAAACTTTAACTCCTATGACAGATGCCAAAAGGTTTCGGACCATCGAAGGTCTGAAGGTCGGAACCCTCCCAGCAGGGAGAAAGGCATAAGTTTCACACCCTTTACCAAGACTCCTCAAGAAATCCTCGCAACAGAAGAAGTCAAACAAAATTTTCAGCCTCCTAGGCCTCTCCCTAAAAGCAGAAAGAATGAAAATTCCACACAATACTGCGAATTTCATGAAGAGAAGGGGCACCACACCAATGATTGCTTCCAACTTAAAAAAGAATTGAAGAAGCCGTTAAGTCAGGAGAACTTGCTCACTTGGTGAAAGGAGTTAGGGACAAAATGGCTGAAGGAAATGGCAAGGAAGTCAATATGGTGGATTTTGATGGAAGGGTCCCACAGAAAAGACAACGGTTGGAGGCTTGGGAGCTTCAATGTGTTTGTTTCCCTCCGACAGAAAAAGACCCAGTTTCAAACCCTCTTGTGGTAAAAGCAACTGTTGGAACATTACAAACAAGCAGAGCATACATAGACACTGGTGCTGCCACTGAAATCATGTTCGAAAAGTTCTTCAACCGTTTGAGCAATGAAGAACGTTCAAGGCTTTAACCCTCTGGGACCTCCATAAAAGGTATTGCCAATATACCCCTTAAGCCTTTAGGGCAACTGACGCTTAATGTTCGTTTCAGCGAAGGTCAAAACAAAGAATCCAACCACTCACCTTTGTGGTTATCAACATACCTTCAAACTATGATGTGATCATTGGAAGGCCGGGGCAGTGTGCATTCTATATGGCCGTGTCTGTTGGCCATGGCACTGTCAAATTTCCCACCGAGAGGGGAATAGTAACCCTTCAACCTTCTCAGGAGGCCTACCTGGTTGAAGGTGAAAGTTCCAAAAGTGAAGAAGACAAACAAAGGTTAATCATAAATCCTAAGTACCCTGAACAGAGGATAAGGGTCAATCCAAGCCTTTCACAAGAAACCCTCTCGTATCTCGAAAAATTGCTAACACATTACAGTGATGTCTTTGCTTGGTGTCCGGAAGACATGACAGGCATCCCTCAAAGCATCGCTGAACACGAGTTGAGAATACCACCAGATGTCAAGCCTGTTGTCCAAAAGAAAAGAAGTCTAGCACCTGAGAGAAGCCTGGCTGCTTGCCAAGAAGTTGAAAAGCTTGTGTCAGTCAGCATTCTATGAGAAGTCAAGTACCAATCTTGGGTTGCAAACCCGGTGATGGTTCGAAAGCCAGACAATTCTTGGAGGATGTGCATAGACTTCAAGGATCTCAACAAGGCTTGCCCTAAAGATTGCTACCCATTACCAGAAATCGATCTCAAGGTTGACTCCCTCTCCGGCTACCCTTTCAAGTGTTTCCTTGATGCTTACAAGGGTTACCACCAAATCCTCATGAAGGAAGAGGATGAAGAAAAGACCGCGTTCCACACAGACAAGGGGATCTTTTGTTATCAAAAGATGCCTTTTGGCCTCAAAAACGCCGGAGCAACCTGCCAACGTCTTGTTGACAAGGCCTTTGAGACTCAAATCGGTAGAAACATGGAGGCATATGTCGACGACTTGGTGATCAAAAGCAAGACGGAATATCAAATGCTCGATGACGTCCAAGAAACCTTCAAGAACCTAAGGAAGGTCAACATGAAACTCAACCCTGAAAAATGATCATTTGGGTTTGAGGAGGGTAAGTTCTTGGGTCATATTGTTGGGAAACAAAGCATCAAGGCTAATCCAAACAAGGTGAGAGCTGTTCTTGAAGCCAAACCACTAAAAACCAAGAAGAAGGTTGAAAGCTTAAATGGGAAGCTTGTAGCCTTGAAGCTTTTTACCTCAAAGTTGGCGGAAAGGTCTCTCCCCTTTTTCAAAACGCTCAAGGGTTGCACCGATAAGAAAGACTTCAAATGGACTGAAGAGGCTGAAGAAGCCTTTAACCAAATGAAGCAACACCTAACTTCCCTACCTGACATGGCAGCCCCAGAAACGGGAGAACTAATCTCAGTATACCTCTCAGTTCCTGAAGAAGCAATAAGCGCGGTCCTCACCATTGAACGAGATAAAATCCAGGTACCAGTTTATTTCTTCAGCAAAACTCTAAAATTGGCTGAAACCAAATATCCTCCTCTGGAAAAACTTGCACTAGCCCAAGTTCAAACAGCTAGAAGGCTTCGAAGGTATTTCCAAGCGCACCCTATACAAGTGGTCACCGACCAACCTATTAGGAGGGTGCTTGAAAAACCAGAAAACTTGGGACGATTAGCCAAATGGGAAGTGGAACTAGGTGAACATAACATCACCTATGTCCCAAGAAAAGCCATCAAAGCCCAAGTCTCGGCTGATTTCATTGTAGAAGTCCCAATGCAAACTGTCACTGAAGTGAACACAACTGCCACTGAACCCTCAAACCTTGAAGCCTGGAAGCTTGTTACTGATGGGGCTTCAAGCGTTGAAGGGTCAGGGGCTGGGCTTATTCTGATCAACCCAGAAGGGTTAGAATTCACATATGCTCTTCGCTTTGATTTTCAGACAACCAACAACGAAGCTGAATACGAAGCACTGATAGCAGGCTTAAGACTAGCTAAAGAAATGAAGGTCCAAAAGCTTGAAGTGTTCACAGACTCATTGCTGGTATCAAGCCAAGTGAATGATAGCTATATTGCAAAGGAGCCCAACATGAAAAGATACAAAGAAAAATCAAAAGAATTGATGAACATCTTCCAAACATGTACCATCAAGCAAATTCCCAGGTCTCAAAACAAAAAAGCGGATGCCTTGAGTAAACTTGCATCTCTCACTTTTGCCCACCTTACAAAAAAAGGTATTGGTAGAAGTGTTAAAGGCTTCATCAATTGATGAGTTAGAAGTTCAAGATGTAATCGCCGAAGAAGATCCAAATTGGATGACTCCAATCAAGAAATTCCTCAAAAATGGTGAATTGCCTAATGACCAAACAGAGGCTGAAAGGTTTAAGATCAAGGCAAGGCAGTATGTTCTACAAGGTGAAACCCTATATAAAAAGGGTTACCTCGTACCCTTGCTAAGATGTGTTGGTCCCGAGCAAAGTCAGTATTTGGTCAAAGAGGTTCATGAAGGTATATGTGGAGCTCATTTTGGAGCTAGATCGGTGGTTGCCAAACTTATGAACCTTGGGTACTTTTGGCCCTCAATGCACCGAGACACCACTAAGCTGCTAAGGAAGTGTGATGCTTGCCAAATTCATGCACCAGTCCCAAAAAGTCCCAAACATGATCTGGTCCCAATAACCTCAGCATGGCCATTTTATAAATGGGGGATGGACATTGTCGGCCAATTCCCCCCAAGCAAAGCTGGAGTAAAATTTTTGTTCGTAGCCATAGATTATTTCACCAAGTGGCCTGAGGTTAAACCGCTTGCAAAAATCACGGGCAAGCAAATCATCGACTTTGTTTGGGAAAACATTATTTGCTATTATGGATTGCCGGGAGTTCTTGTCACCGACAATGGAAAGCAATTTGCTGAGAAGCCTTTCAGCGTTTGGTGCAAAGAATACAAGATCAATCAGGTTTTCAGCTCAGTAGCATACCCGCAATCAAATGGTCAAGTTGAGAGAACGAATCGAAGCATATTGGAAGGTATCAAAACCAGATTGGGAAGATATGAAAGCAACTGGCTTGAAGAACTGCCAAGTGTTCTATGGGCCATAAGAACAACTGAAAAAACAAGCCACAAAAGAACACCCTATAGCTTGGTATTTGGGTCTGAAGCCGTAATTCCAGCTGAAATAGCAGTTGTAACACAACGAATTGTCAACATGGATCCCAAATTGAACCAAAAAGAGACCATGTTGAACTTACAACTCCTAGAGGAAGCACGAGACCAAGCTGCAATTCAAGAGGCCAAGTACAAGCAACGAATGGAAGCCTACTACAACAAGAGAGTTAAAAATGAACGTTTCAAGCCAGGAGACCTGGTACTCAGAAACAATGAAGCTAGCAAAAAAGAAAATCAAAGAAAGCTTGGCCCAAAATGGGAAGGCCCGTATACCATCCTTGAAGCACATAAGGGTGGATCTTACAAGCTAGCAGACTCAGAGGGTAAAAGGCTTCCAAGGCACTGGAATGGAAAAACCTTGAAAAGGTTTCATGTCTAAATGGGAAAGGTTGGTTTGTGTTTCACAAGTTGTATTTCAAGAGCTACACCATGAAAATCTTTTGTAAAAACAATGTCTCTTGAATGAATGAAGTTGTTTTAACAAATTCGTCTTTATATCCTAAGAACAGGTTGAGAACCTAGCAAAAAACTCCATGGCAATGGCCATGTAAGGGGATGAGCTCCCAGGCCACATCGCTCAATAGGTTCAAGGGTTGAATGGACCTATATAAGGGGTGAGTTCCTAAATCAATACAACTCCATGAGACTGATTATCAAAAGCAAAATGGTCTCATAGACAGGTTTGAACAGCCTACACCAAATGTTCCTTAAGCCTTAGAAAAACAACCAACAAAAAGGCTTACGAAATCAAATGAAAACAGGAAATTGATGAATAGGATAGGTGCTATGTCTTCTTGTTAAAAATACCAAGGCTAAGTGACTGCAGCACTGAACCCTTTAAGGTATAAAAAACATAAAGACAACGCAAACTTGACAAAGACAAAGCTAAAAGAAAAGCAGAAATAACTTAAGGAACAATGCAACAACTTGAACAAAGTTATAAAAACTTAAAGATACAAACCAAGCAAAGTCACAAACCCAAGAAGCCTTGAAGGCTTCAAGCTACATACATGGCAACTCAAAACCTTAAAGGCTTCAACCTACATACGGGATTGCCAAAGAGCTTAAAGGCTTAAAGCCAACCAAGATGCCTTAACAAAATAAGCACAAGTATAAAAAGACAACACAAAACAAATAGTTGAACATAGTAACATAGCAAAGAAAGCCTTGAAAGACTTTCAACCATCCAAACACAATAAAACAAGTCCTAGTGACTTGTAAGTTCAGCAATTGTTCAAATGGCCATACAGGCCTAAAACACAACCACATAACAAGAACCTTAAGGGTTCCTGCCAAACCTAATATTGTTTAAAGTTAATATATTACAAACCACGGATTGTTTAAAAAAACGCTAAGAAAGCTATGAATATCATGCATCAGTATAAGGCTTAGAAGCACCAGAACTGTTACCTTTGGCTTTCTTAGTCTTCTTGATCTTCTTAGCCTTCGACCCCACACCACCAACAACTGAACCCTCTAAGCTGGCATCCTTAGGAGCATCAAGTTCTCTAGAAAAGGTATCTTCTCTATCTCCTGAGTAGGAACGTTTCTTGAAAGAGAGTTAAGAACTTCGACACATACCTTCTCATTAAGACCATCTGGCTTCAATTCCTTCAAAACAGAGAGGGGCTTACCATAGCAAGAAGCAACCTGGCTCACATACGGGTATGTTAACCTCTCCATTTGCTCAACGGAACCCTTGAAGATATCGGAAGCCTCGGGACGGTACAAAGGAGATTTTTCCAGAGGATGGCCAGACTCATGAAGCTTATAACCTGCAATGAGACCTTAATGTTTACCCAGATTGAGCAGCTTAGTGTAAACCTCACCAAGAGCAGAATTGAACTCTCTAGAGTGAAGAAGATAGGTCACAACTTGATGAAAACCCTGCTCAATAAGCCACTGGTTATCCCTAGTGGCCTGGGCAACCAAAGCCTTCAAGCCATCTTTTTCCTCATCAAAGGCCTTTTGTTGAACAACTACGGCCTCCCTGTCAGATTTTAGCTTCAATCGATCGGCTTCAAAACTCTTTTTGAGATCACTCATTTCAATTTCATGTCTTCTTGTCAGCTCACCCTCCTTCTTGAACCAAGCCAGCTCTTTTTCAGAAAAACTATCAATCTCCTTCTTCATAGTGGCAATCAAAGCTTTCATCTTTTCCTTCTTCTTGGAGGCTTCCTCATATTCCTGCATGCCTTTGGCAAAACGAGTAACACCTTCAGCCAACAGGGCTGAAAGGTTGCAGGAACTCAGCATCATCCTAGAAATAAGATGATCAGCCTCCATCTCAGATATAGCGCTTCGAACACCGGGAGGAGCGAAATGAGCAGGGCTTCAGCACAAACAGCCGGGTCTTTAAAACTATCACCAACTTTAACTCCCCACTTAGGCACATAAACATCCTGACCCTCTGAACCTTCAAAGCTCTCAACGCTTTTGACTGACGAACCTTGAATAGCAGGAGTACTACCTTTCTTAATTAACTTCTTCTTTTTGCTTGAAACAATTAACTCCTTCTCCTTACCCTTGCTGACATCCATAGCTTGATCTGCTGATGCTTCAATATCATCACTAACATCGATAGGCTCCGAACCAGAGGGCTGATCAACACCTTTCAGATGGCGTTATGAATGACGAGTGGAACCCTTGGAAGCAATAGCCTTGATAAAACCTCTGACATTGGGGACATTTACATACCCATAACCCTCGAACCTATAATCAGAACCCCTCACAACCGCATCCTCAGCAGGGGTAGCAGCAACATCATCATAGCCAATGTCGGAGGTATCATCACTTTTGATAAAGTCAAGTGCAGACATAACTGCAAAACAAACATAACAACACACAAGCAAACAAAGAAATAGGAACAAAAGAACATGAGAAGAATAAATGCATACCCTTCCCATCTCTAATGAGCACCGGATCCCGATTGGCCTTTTCCCACACTATACTAAGACCCAATAACACCAACAAATGCTCAGGGATGGGACGAAGCCTTGAAGGGCACTCCCTAAGAGTTTCTAAAAAACGGGTATTTATATGAGAAGCAGAAGGCTCAGGTTCGTTCAAAATGGCATCCGGGTGTCTCCAAACAAGTTTAAAGGGAACAATCTCTTCTGACACCCAGAAAAACCGATCCTTTCAAACCCAAGTGTAGAAACCATGGACGAAATCAAACAGGTATCAACTTGAGTGGTCTCGAAGGTAAACCAATCACCATTCTTAGCAAGCCGGAAGAAACGGCGGAATGATAACAGAGATGGGTCATACCCGGAGGCCCGACACAAAATTTCAAAATGAAAAACCCTAGCCATGCCAAGGGGGTGAATCAGACCAAAATACACTCGATAATATTCCAGAATATTCAAAACGAAGTTTGAAAACGGGTGACGAAAATTGGAAAACTCAAAATGCCGACAATATAAAGCAATCGAACCAGGAGAACATTCATTGATAGATTTATCACAAGTCGGTGCAACCGGTTTAAATTTCGTCCCTATCCCCCACTCCATACAAAACAAATCGACTTCCTCCTGAGTCATTCGAAAAAATGACTTTCCCAAATCCTTACGAGCACCCATGATATGAGAAATTAAACAGAGGAAACTAACCTGTTTTCGAAAAGAGGAAAATTTGAGAAAAAGAAAGCGAATGACGTTTCTTCTGTTTAAGTATATGTAAATTAATGAGATAAGAATTAATATGATTAGGCGATAGAATTAAAAACTGCCGCTTGACAAACTGCCATAAGTCATGTCAACTGTCTTGTTAAATTCAAAATTCAAAATTCAAAAAACCCCAAAACCGCTTCCAACCCTTCAAGCTTCGAACCCTTGAAACCTTTAAGCAGTAAAATACATGTATAAAAGTCAGAAGTCTTTGAGCTCATCCCATAAAAACCTCTGACTTGGGGGGCTGATGACGGGGGTAGCCCAAGACCAAATAAAATGACATTAATACATGAATGCTTAAAAGGTAAAAAGATTCAAAGCTTCAAAACCTGGGGAGCTGAGATAAAGCAACTCGGGAACAGTAAGAAGTCACATCTCTGGGTTGCTTCACCAACTCACCAGCCGCAAAAGTAACGCAGGTCCACAGAGCACACTCTTTTATCCGCGGGTCAAAAGGCTTCAACCCCCGAAAGGGTAAGTCCCCCACTGCAAGCATGGTCACTAGTTAAATGCATTCCTCTTTGAGAGATGTCTTCTCCTATAAATTAGACACTTCATTTACTAAAGGGGACATTCCGAATACCAGCCCTGATTCCTGAAATCTCTGGTCATTCACTTCGAGTACTTGCTTCATGCAAGTCACTAACTCTCACATCAAACACACACATTCCTTTTGCTTACTCATCCGAATCTGAACACACTTCAGAGGAGGATCTTCAGCAAACAACAAGAATAATCTAGTGAACCTCTCTCCACATCTTGCAAACGTGGGGGGACCCCACGACCTGCGTTAGGCAAAGTTGAACCCTTCAACCCTTTTGCCTAACCAGCCTAGCTACCATCCTTGGTCTATTATTTGTTGCATCAACAGATACTATTCTTAGACGGCTTTGTCAATCAGAGAAATCCCTTCACATTTAGGCATTCTATTAAGAATGGACCTTAACTCCCATGGCACTTCTTTTAGATCCTAATGTAGGAGTTACATTTCCAAAGAAAAAAGATCCTAATGTAGGAGTTACATTTCCAAAGAAAGCTTGAAACTTGAAAGTATACAAAAGATGGACTCTGATGAAAAATAGAGGAGAGCTACTATTCACCAGTATGAGATTTTCTCGTACGTTACTGGTCAAAATATCAAGTAAAATGCATCATCAAGTAGTACTGCGAAACCAATCACTTTTGTAGAATAACTTAAAAAACTGTAATAGAGGAAGTACACCGTCAATCATGTGGTAATTCTAGCAAATACTCAATGTTGATCAGTTCTGTAAGTATATAATGTAAAAATGTAAAAGTAATACTTGTTACAACATTCAGGCCAGCAGGGAATTTAGAAAGAAAGCAGCCATAAAGTTAGACATGTCAGTTAGCTTGATCTAGTTCCCGTTTAGGATGTATATGATTGATGGCAGTTCCGAGTTCATAAGGGTGAAGAACTTGTGATTATGGAGAAAGAGGAGGTTGAGAATATTGTGTGATGTTATTGTGAATGTCTAACTATTGGCTCATGTGGATCCCACCTTAAAAACAGATGATTGAAAGCCAAAATAGTTCTACAATCACTTGATCCTTCAATAACAGTGTTTGGATTCATTCTCCTCCCAATGACAAAGGCATTAAACAACTGCTGCTTCCTAAGGTCTGCTACAAGCTAAAGTCTGATGGTTCACAAGGTCTGTCAAAGTAAACCGCTGATGAAGACCAAAGTCTGCTGGAAGCAAAGGTCTGATCACCCTTTGAATATAGAAGACAAAGTCTGCTGAAGAAGGTTTGCTAAGGCTTCAACAGAGGATAGAATTCTCATCAGAGGATAGAATCATCTGATGTTGTAATCAGTGTTTCCAATGTAACAGTGTTTAGTAGTAGCAGATGTTAGAGGTTGTTATAGTTGTTAGATGTCATTGTCTAGGTGGCGTCAGTATAGATTCCACAGTGGTTTCCATTGTACTATAAATAGAACAGTGCATGTACTGTTCTATTGATCACTTCACACACTTGACATTTTGTACGAGCAAACTGAGTGATCTAAGGCTGGGGGGGGGGGTTTGTATTCATGCATACGTGAATCATTGTATTTTCAATCATTCAACTTAAAGTATTCATGATGAAAGAAAATCTCTCATTGTTTGTGATCTAAAGTTTACTTTCATTCCGATGCAAATTATTTCATCTTTTTATCATCTTTCATTATTTCATTTTAAACATTCACAAACAATTCAAACTCAGATCCTAACAATTGGTATCAGAGCATAAGTCAATCAAATTCGATTTAACAATGATATAAATGATCAGCTCAATTCATTGATATCATTTGTTCGTAGGAAGTTGAAAACAGAGTTGAAAGTTTAATCACGTTCAAAGTAGTTTAAGCGGAACTTTGTAAAACAACCAAAATGTCTCAAAACACACAAGATCCTCATAACACTGGCACCCTGTATAAACCACCTATGCTTGTCAGATCTGAGTATAATATCTGGCAACGTAGGATGGGTCATGTACTTGCACAACAAAACACCGGTTGCTGGAAATCTGTTATCTTCGGACCACACGTTTCGATGGTGCCGAGTGCAGAAGATCCCAAGGTCCAAGTACTTAAGAAACCTGAAAATTACTCTGAGCAGGATTTCAGAAAATTGAGTTAGATGCTAAAGCATGCGGTATAGTTGCTACAACACTACCCACCGATATCTATGCTGGCTTGTTGCATTGTAACAATGCAAAAGAGTTATGGGATGCACTAAAATTGCAATTCGGTGGTACATCAGAGGTCATTGAGAATAACAGAGAAGTGTTGAGCCAACAATATGAAACGTTTTGTCATGTCAAAGGAGAGTCATTAATGTAACACCTTGTAAAATCGTGTCCAATAATGTTAAGACACATGTCCTGAACCCTAATGAAATCAAATTTTGAGTATTAAGGACTAAAGTTGTCAAACAGTGAAAAGATGTATGTGGAGGGACTAAAAGCGTCAATATGCAAAACCTATGCCTCTGAATGACCTTTTACGGTATTCGTATACATTAATAATCCACACGTTGGATTTACAAAACCGTTTGAGAAATGAATAGAAAGTTTATGAAATAGAGGGTTAAAAGCGTTAACATGTTTAATTATACCTCTGAGTGACCTTTTTACGAACCCAGAGCTTAACGGTGTTTTATTATACTTCCAAGAATACTTGAAACTTAATTTTAAGGGCTAAAAGTGCTAAAAAATAAAAGTTATTACGAGTTAAGAAGCACAGGGACTGAAACTGCCAAACTTTAAACAAGTTTGGCTGTGTTTGGGGCGATTCGCGGGGCGCGACCCACGTGGTCACCTGGGTCGCGGGGTGCGAGAAAGTGTGCTGGGCAGAAAGTTATGGACAGGTGCCTTGTTCTTCCTTGATGCCCAAACAAACCGCCATGCACACTCTAGTTTCGCAACAAGGAGCTTGTAGATGGTTTTTAAAAACCTCTAGGACACCTGGAATGATCAGGGATGATCCCTAACACCTGGCTTCATCTTGTGAGATCATGAATTAGTATAAATAGGGGCCTTGTGTGCCTTAAATCCTTGCTCATTTAAAAATTCACTTCTTCCTCACTTGTTCCTGCTTCTTGGAGCTTCCTGGTCATAAGGAGACTCCTCTAAGTTCAAATTTTCGAGCTAGGACATTTTGTAAGTGTCCCTAGCCTCTGCTCTTCAGTTTTTAAGGTTTTAAAAGCCGAAAGTCAAAGTTTTTGATAAAAGGCTTTGACTTTCGGTTTAGACCTGAACGGCCCAGCCATTGTTCGAGGCGAATATGGCTACGTGATCGTAATTAGGCAGGTGTTAATCTCTCAAAAGGGCACCTCCTAATTATCACGTTTACTTGGTTAATTGTCGGGTCAAAGTTATTAAAAATAAAGTCAAACGGGTCAGTTTTGAAAATAATTCAAATCTGATAATGTAGAGGTTATAAAATGTGTTTTATCACTTTAATAACTTGGTAAATATTATTAGAACATGTATAAACATGTTCAACCCAACATTTCCAGGTTTAAGCTCGGTTCGCAACCGAAAGTCGCAAAACTTGACTTTTGCTTTGACTTTCAGTTTTGACCAGAATTAGCATAGTTTCTTTATGTCTTAAGCTTCCTTTGTGACCATATTATGTTGTAGTATAACCCTCTGAGGTTATATTACATGGTCACCTAGTAATCTGAGTTCATTTACTTATTTCCGTTATTATGCTTAATATCGACTAATATGCGCTTTTGTTTAAAAACAAGGTTTTTAATATAAATGAGCATGCAAATGAACTAAGTACTGATTAATAAACATATTTAACATATTTTGACATTTAAATTCTAGTCATAAACTATGTTTACATATATAATCGTAATCTATGCTTTTTAAAATGACTAAAATTCCCTTTTACATGCAAATTGAGTTTTAAACATAAATTCTTGACAAAACTCATTACCTACTATTGTGATATCATAATTAAGATGATTTGGGATGTCAAGTCAGATTACTTACTGAGTTTATGCACATGTTCTTGCATAATGTTATTAAATGACGATAATGCCCTTTTTATACTTAAAATGGGTTTTAAACATAATGTACATGCAAAACTTTTTGCTACTGATATGTTATGATAAATAAAATATTTTGACTATTCAAAGCTGGTCATAATCTCATAATTACTTAAACATCGAAAAAATCGTCATTTATCGACTTTTACGACATTTAGGTGCATAGTATGGTTTTAAACTATATATAGCACCCAAGACTTATTACCTACTAATTTTATAAACCATTTTAAATCTTTTTACAGTAGGTATGAATCATGAACTCAGAATCCCAAATAAGTCCTTATAATTATGTGTGAAATGACCAAAATACCTATACGGTACATAGTTTGGCCATAAAGCATAAACCACACATATATTTGATATCCTACTGTTAATATATCATAAATTAAATATTTTTACAGAATGTTTATGACCTTGGCATCAGATTACTTGCTAGCTCCTTATATAAATCATTAAATGACTAAAATGCCCTTACAGGGCTTAATTTGATTTTAAAACCTATATGGGCATACATGTTGATATCCTACTATTTTCATAACATATTTTAAGCATAATAACATATGAAACTTGTATATGACTCATCCAGTTACCCGTTAATGCTTATACGCGTTCGGTTCGACTTATGTGACTAGTTTGCATAAATTAACCGAAACGGGTTTAACCTTATTATTTAAACCTCAAAATCCAGAATGTATTTAGTTTACCCATATTTTACAAGTCTTCATACTTGTTGGGTCTAAATAACATTCAATTCCGGTCATCGCTTAATCTAGCATATTATACCGTAAACTGTTCTTTAAGCTAACCGGTCTAAGTATACGACCTAAATAGGACCCGTTAGCATTCTAATAGGTTAATATTACCATCATTCCAGATTAGAGCCTCCCGGTAAAAGCTACCTTAACGAGTCTAAGTGAATCATGCGGCTGAGTAGTTAACTCTTGCTTTTAAAAGTCAAAGTTATAACTCAGGTAAATACTTTTAACTTATTTTCTCTTATACGGGCTTGGGATACGGTAAATTATTACCGCTTGGTCGGGTATGGGAACACTTAGCAAGATTGTGGTTAACAAATCTGCATAAGCCGTTTTAACTTGTTTTGTTTAATAACTTAAACATTGGGGGTTAACACGAGCATGTCCTCGATATCCTCAGCTCATTTAATTGCAAGTGGCCACGACCTATGCACGGGGTGTAGGCATGTACCTGACAGATGAAAATGTTAATATATTATACCCACAAGGTTGGGGATAACTCCTTTGTGGGTTTATAAAAGTGGTGTGTCGCTTAATCATGTCTTGGTTTCTATACTGGGCCTCATATGTATTGACAAATATGTAATACTGTGTACAAAATGAAAATTCTTAATTGTCCCAAGTTATAAAAGATTTTTCGTGCCTTATGCACCTAAACCAATTTTTGAAACATTTTTCAAATGTGTTAGTTAATTGTATTTACCAGTGTAAACTGACGTATTTTCAAAAGACTAAGTGACAGGTACTACACGAAATTAGGCTGGGAGCTGCTCGGTGTCTAATAGAGGATCTTGCAAGTCCTTAAGATGCCTTAAAGTCTGCTAAACATCGTTTTATATATTATTTAGATCCGCCTGTGGATCAGTTTCTACAACCGTCCGTATAATTATTATTTTGAACTTTAAACATTCGATTTGTAATAATAATTTCCTTCCAAGCCTTCCGCTGTGCTATAACTGTGTTTAATTGTCTATGATGATATCAACTACGTCACGATACTCCCCACCAGGCCCACGGATTATGTGGAAAATATCGGGGTGTGACAAATAACCCAAAAGTTTGAAAGGTTTAATTGTCTAATTAGTGAGCTAAAACTGGTTAATGTAGAATATGCTGATTCAACTTTGAATAGTAGGTTCCTTATATCTTTACCAGAAAAATGGGATACAATAGCCTTTGATACTAGAAACTCTGTGGGTTTTAAGGAGATAAGTTTGACTCAACTTCATGGTAGGCTCCTCACTTATGAGAGAGAGCTTAACGAGAAAAAGAAGTTACAAGAGTTAGGAAAAGTGGCTGATGACTACTCTTTTGGTAGTACAACACATTTTGGTCAGGAAGAATCATCTGGTGGGAGTAAGGATCAGAGTTATGATCATTTCATTGACATAACATCTGGTGGAGCATTCAACTCTGATTCTTACTCACACAACTATGCTTTCACAACAAATAGGGAAAACCAGATCTTTGACTACTTGTCATTTGAATTAAATGACTTTCAACATTTTGACCCCACCGATCTGGAAGAAATGGACATTTTACATCAACCTGCCTTGTTGAGTGTGAGAACAAGCAAGTTTTACAAAAGAAGTGGTAGGAAGTTTCCAGGGTTGCATGGGAACTTAAAAGTTGGGTTGGATAAATCGAAGATTAAGTGTTATAAATGTAATAGGCTTGGTCACTTTGCTAGGGAATGTACGAGCCAAAACAGTGGTCCTATAATTACCCACCCCAGTCCATGACCTCAAAACACCCAAAACACTGTTCATTATTCCCAATATACCCCTACTCCTCGAATTCAAAACACTGCTCTTTTTGCACACCCTGTAAACACTGTTCCTGTCAAGTATGTCCAAACCACTGTTCCTAAAATTCAATATGTTGATTTTGAAAAAAACCGGGTTTGGCTCAAATTTAGCAAATATCGTGGCTGCAAAGTATAACAACTCTCCTAAAACCCTTAACATGCCCTAAAATGCCTATATTATACCCCGTATATGAAAAATAACCTTAATATACCTTTATATTAATAAAAATCAAATAAAAACAAATATACCAAGTCCTCATGGGCAGCGACCCGGTCAAACCAGGCCGTCGCAGGGTGCGACAGCGTGACACCAGGCCGAACCCTGGTCCGCCACGTGTCCGATTACACGGCTAAGCTATACCGTTGAGTCGACCAAGCTAGGACCTACCCTAGGTCTCTCGCGGGCCGCGTAAGGTTGAGGGCAGGTGTTCGCGGGCCACGATCCGTTGTCTGATCTGTGCTATAAAAGGGGGGCTCAGGCTCAGTTTAACAACATTCAATTCTTTTCTTACTCTAAAGTCCCTACAATAGCAATAGTTTTGCTCGATATAATACCCCTAAAAAGTGAAGCTCTACCTCGTTGTAAGTATTATAACTCCCGGTTATGTATTAGTTACTATACCCGATTGATCTCGGGCTCCGTAACGCATGTCAAGGGTCTGCCTGACTCAGTCGTTGGAGTTCTGTCTTTGGGATATGGCTAATGTAAACTGGGTTATCTTACTAACACGTGTGCATTATTTAATTTTAATAGATTATAACTAGGAAGTCACCAGAAAGCAGTATTATTATCTAAAATAGCAAAGTGAGTACATTCTCCTTTCGTAAATCTTTTTGTGAGTATATTCACCTTTTGTAAATCTTTTTGTGAGTACATTCTCCTTTTGTAAATCTTTTTGTGAGTCATTCTCTTTTTATACCAAACTTGTTTACCAAAACCTCAATTGTTTTACATTATGATAACAGTGATTGAGTCTATGTATTCTACAATTACTGTCGGATGTTGGAGTTTTGTATACATTACTTGTTACTATACTATGAATAGTAGCATGACCACAAGTCAGGATTGACAGTACCGTGGGTGGTAATTGGGTAGATAAAAACATTGTAAACGCTCTCAACACTGTAAAGATATAAAAGTTTGTTTTGATTAAACTGGAATGCACTCGCCAATATTTCTTGCTGATAAAACTTTTTAAAACGCGTTTCAGGTAACTTAATGTGAAGCTAATAGAAAGCCAGCTGGAGAGCACTCAAGGCTTGGATAAATGGCTATAAAAGTTACCTAAATAAGAAAGAAGTTTTATTTCAATAAATTAGGGTTTATCCCTATAAACATATTGTAATGGAAACTTGGGTTTTTCCCATGTATTTATTATTTATAAAAGTGTGGTGTTTTAACTCTGATAAACTATTTCCTAACTACGGACCTGATGTTAATTTCCGCTGCCAAATTTATAAACACCGATACCACCAGCTCTGTGTGCTGCTCGCGACCGCCCGCCCCTTGGGGCAAGGAGTCGGGGTTGCGACAGGAGGTGGTATCAGAGCTACAGCCATTGGTTTAAGCCACAGAAGTGTTCTTCTGACACCAAGATTTTTATCAGTTATGTTAGGAAATAATCTATGTGATTATGTGTATATATGTATATTATTGTTTTATGTTATTTGACAATCTGTTAGTTTACAGTTTGAGTTAGCAAGGTACTTCTGACGCTTACCGTCATCTAGCTAGTTCCCCCAAGAGGGAAGGAACTTCATCACAGCCTACTCATCGGGGTATTCTGCTGATATTGAAGAAGGAATCTTCATCTTTAAGGCGCAATCCGAGGAACCATTTCCTTCGAAAAAGAGAGGATGGTTTAGTAGGGGAGCCCATGAGAGGAGAAAGCGGATGAGATAGTTACAACAACAGAGAGCTTTAGCAGCAACCAATAGGGAAGTAAATGCCCAAACCCAAGAAGCAGTTAATAGACAGTTGGCAAACTTTCATATGCTAGCCACCAATGCAGCAGATCCAAACCTTGATCAGATAGTTGCACCACAACCATTGCCATTATTTCCAACCCAACCAATGAAGAT
Organism: Helianthus annuus; assembly: GCF_002127325.2. Lineage (NCBI taxonomy): Eukaryota > Viridiplantae > Streptophyta > Magnoliopsida > Asterales > Asteraceae > Helianthus > Helianthus annuus. Next base: position 108,156,905 of record NC_035443.2, read on the forward strand.
AGAACTTAAACAAGGAAACCAATTACCTATACCAGCATTTGATCCTAACGAGATACCTAGAATCCCAGCACCTAATCCTTTAGCGTATGATCCATGCGAAGATGACCATAGGGAATATCAAGAACTCTATCACAGGAAGAAGCAATAACAAATCCCATAGCACAGTATACCAACCTTAATCCTTTAGATCCGTCATGGAATGACGACCCGTATTTTCAGAGTGTTAAATGACCCGTACCCATATAGAGAACCTATACCTCGATACCCTGACCCAGTACCCGCACCACTGCCACCCATGAGTGAAGAGAATGTGTAGGAACTCCGCACATATGGTGAGGAATTAGTAGAAGAAGGAGAGAGGATAGAACAAATAGGAGAAAAGCTTGTGTGGAAATATGACGAGCGAGAAATGCAGTTCTGGAGGAACTACCCCTAATAATAATAATATATAGACATATATATATATATATAAATGTGTGTAGTTGAAAAAAATCTAAAATAGATAACCTAATACCTATCGATGCATAACTATTAAGTGTGTTTAAATTTCAGTTGTAGGTTGTAATATATATATATATATATATATATATATATATATATATATATATATATATATATACACACACTAGTGGGAATGCCCGCGCGTTGCGGCGGGTGTCCTAACTGATATAAGATTCAATTATGATGTCCATTACAAATGTTGACGTTACACAATCCGTATGACATTTTTCGCCTTGTAGTAAATTTATATATCCAAAAAAACCAGCTCGACAACTTTGTTCGTCCCTTCGCTGAGCCTTCTTCATGAACAAGCCACCACCAATCATTTCTGATCCACGTCTGCATTTAACTGAAAAAAAGAAACCATTAATAATCTAGATTAATAAAAACACTACATTTATATATAAACGTTAGCAGGTCAACCCAACTCAACCTGCACAAAAATCTACCCATTTTGCTTGTTATCCAACCCACCTAACAGGTCCGTTTTGCCGTCTCTAGTTTCAAGACTGAAAGATAACAGTAGTGCTAATCCATGCTTTAAGAGAACTGACCTTAACCATAACCATGTCATCACTGACACATTGTTGAAGGCATGGAAGAAACCTTTATGGCAAACGGGTCGGGTCGGGTCGGGTCATGGGTCAAAATGGGTTCGGGTCAAAATGGGTTAATTAAAAAAATGGTTATTTTGGTTCGGGTCGAAACGGGTTTGGGTCAGAACGGGTTTAGGATTGGGTCGAGTCGGGTTGGTTAAAAAAATGTTTTTAACAAGAGCATTAATAAACTTTTGCCCTTTACAGCCAAAGACACTGAGAGAGATAACAAGAGCATTATTTATAGGCTTATAGCCAAATACACCATATGCTTCTAATATTCCCTTCATGCATAAGTTCCAGCCTTAATGAACACTGCAAAAATGAGTTAAACTTTAAAAACAAATTCAAAATTCAAGAATAACAGAAGTGTAAATTTGAAGTTTAAAGTTCAAACATACGTGGAGCAGTCGGTGCTAGGGCTGATCTTATAAGGGATGTTGACACCGCACTTCCCCGGGAGGTCGCTTGCAAAGCCGAGATTAATGCCCGAGTTGGAGGCATACACACTCTTTAAGCATCCGCAGGCAGTCTGACGGTCAGGAGTCAACTTTGCAGCATTATTGAGTCCTTTAACTCCACCACAACAAGCCGGTGGCACAGGACCCCTTTCATTAGGTACCCTAAGCATGGCGCCAAGGTGCTGACCACCTGGCGCCAAGGTCGGTCGGGTCATGGGTCAAAACGGGTTCTCGTCGAAACCGGATCGGGTTAAAATGGGTTAATTAAAAAAAGGGTTATTTTGGTTCGGGTAGAAACAGGTTTGGGTCAGAACGGGTCGGGTCGGGTTGGTTAAAAAAATGTTTTTTTTTAAGTTATTGAGAAAAACAGTGAGCATGAAGAAAAGATAAAAACTGTTAGCGAGAAGAATAACGAACTCGAGAGAACCTGCGAGCTTCATGTTGAAAAATCGGCTCTTGTACAGTTGTACTTGAGAAAAGTGTTCTTTTGTCTCAGTTACGTGTTATAACGGTTAACATGCAGAAACTCGTGGATCAAAACACGCTTCTTGAGGATTCTCTTTCGACCGCAAACACCGAACTCAAAGATCTCCGAGAAAAATCAAAGGGTTTGGAAGAGGTTTGTGAGTTGCTCTTGTACTTGAGCAGTGACGGATCTAGGATTTTTTTTCAATGGGTTCAAATTTTTTCGATAGTAAGATTTTTCACAATCAAACATTGGAATTTTGGGTCGGGTCAATTTGGGGCGAACCCCGTATTTCATGGTCGAACCGAAGTTGTCCTTTGTTAATTCATAAAAAGAAAAAAAATCTTACAATTTTTTTTTTGCGACGTTGATTTAGCTTTATAGTGCACTTTAAAAGTAATTAATTTATATAATACCGGTGTAACTAATAGTTGCTACCGTATTTTAATGAAGTCTAAAAGATTTTATGGAAATGCTTACCTCAAATCATAACTTTTAGATGAGAAAACCATAATAAATAAAGTTATTCATTCATGATTTTCAGTTTCCTTAATGCATCCCAACTTTAGAAATTCCCCCAAAAGTTTGTTAATTGTTATTTTACCCAAAAAAAAAAATTGTTAAATGTTACTTTACTAAAATAACATTTAATTGTTTGTTAGAAATGAAAAAATAAAAATCTTTTCACAAGCCTACATAAATTACAGTGGAGACTCTGGGTATCGCATGCTCATCAATTATTTCTTTTATTATCCAATGAGAAATGATGTATTTCTAGAATTATTTATGCTCAGATTGATATTGTTATTTGAATTCTAATGCCATGTTTTATGCTATCGTTTCTGTTTTAGTTATTTGGTATACCATGACCATATTACAATTGATTTCACATCTTGTAAACTATGAAAACTTCAAATATTGGAATAGAAAAAGAGAGACAAAGCTTTCCAAAAAAATGTAAGCAATGTGAATCGAAAGTGCAACCACATGTATAGAAACGAATGATTTTTCCACTGCAACACCCATTCATTTTGTCTATGGGTTCACCTCTTAAAATATTTATGGGTTCACTTCAAACTTTTTTATATAATTTCTATTAAAATTTCGAAACTTAGTGGGTTCGCGTGAACCCGTAACGGTATACGTAGATCCGCCCCTGTACTTGAGAAAAGTGTTCTTTTCATTATTCTTTATATCCAATTTTCATCCACTTCACCAATCCCCTAACCTACATCTAACTATAACCTTTACTCTATTACAGACCCGATAGGTGGATTTGCCTATATGTATACACCCGATAGGTGGATTTGCCTATATTATGTATACAATTAGTGACCTTTTTTGGCTGAACCATTTCGGTAGCTAGCTTTGCAGCATTTTTGTTGTAAATATGCAATTGTTTCTCACTATAAAAATCCTTTGGTAAAGGATATCCCGACGAAATGTCGTCGGGAAAGGCCGCCGTATCAGATGGGTTTTCATTATGCGTATATTGGTCACAAATATATGTCGCCTTTGCTTTTTTTATCAATGCAATTAAAGTCACATTTTAAGGGAAAAAACAAACAAAAATCCGTTGTATGCTATTAAGGAATTACACTGAAAGAGTTCTAACCTGATAAGGCGACCATTTCTCTTGTGTTAGGTCCCTTATTAGCAAAGTTGCTGATAAGTTCACCTAAATTCATATTCCCTCTTGAAAGATCAGTTGCGGCTTCTGCCGCGTTTGAATCTGGAGAATCTCTTCTTCCAAGTCTTACAGTCCATGACTGCCCCCCAACCTACATAGTGAAATAATTATAAATTTATGAACCTATGTTTTACATGTAATTAATTTAGTTTTATTACTACCACGACAGAAGCATCACGAGCTGCAACCGCGAGTATATCAGCACGATACAACTCCAGGACATACACTCTCGACTGCAGCTTTAGCAACATCTATGACATCATATCCCAACACACCATCATTGGCTGGTGACTCCTTCTCACTGCCAGCACCTCCTAGCAAAAGAGATGCATCACAACCCTATAAAATTATTTACCAGGTTCATAATTTAAAATTGCATGTTCTTATGTCTAATCACCATAATGGAATGGAATAAAGATCATAACCTGAACGAAACAATCATGAAAATGAAGGCAAATAACCAAGACTGCATTGCGACCATTACGTGATACCGCAACATTAATTGAAGTTTGAATGGTTGAAAGTGCATTAGGGTACGCCTACTCTGATCATCATATGCCATATATTAATAATCAATATAAATAAATAACATAAAAACAAAGGAAAGATGGTTATCCCCAAATCCCCTCACCTGAAACAACTTCCAATTCAATGTAGTTGGTCCTGTAAATCCAATGCAAGCTTAACGGTTTTGAGAGTAATCAAAACTCAAAGGCTGCTGCTGACAAAATGGAGCCTGTCACCAAAATCAACTAAAAATCCCAAAATAAGTCCACATAGATGATAAATCACTAAATTGGCACTTGATAATCAGAATATACAAAAAACAAACAAAAAGAAATCATAAAAAACCAAAAAAAAAAAGGAGAACAGGGAATGACTCTAAGAATACGCATAAATGGTCAATTAAACCATGTCAAAACATACCTCTACTGATATATTAAACCACATTAGAAGTTACCTACAACATACACAACAAATTGGGAGCATTAATTCAATATACAAAACATAAAATAAAACAGAAAAAAGATAATATTCGATATCAAGAGGGTGGAGAGCAGCAAACAGATGGTAAATATGAGTATATATACCAAATTAATTTAAAAATCAAGCACAAATCAGAAAACCTAGAGGATAAATAGAGTGAAATAAAACCTGACGAAGAACGCTGGTGGAATCATGCAAACATCAAGTCGTTGGCATAGTTTTCACCGAAGAAGAAGAAGAAGAAGAAGGGGGCAATGAACACACGAATCGACTGAACAATGAAGCGTTTGCAGAACACCAAAATAGAGTCATGGGGCGATTGTAGGTCTCTGATTTGGATTGAAACGCAAGTGAAATCGCAATGGGTGGTTTTGATAAAGAGAAAAATAACGAGGAAGATCTTTGGAATTCCTTATTGAATGTGGCGAGCTAATTAGGGATGTCTGTTGGGTTTTCTTTGAGGGCAGGGAAGGAAAATATTTTGAGTTAGTGTAGGGTTAGGTTTGATTTACTATTATACCCTTTTAGTGTCTTAAAAATTTATATTTTTAACAATTTTACCCTCACAAAATAAGCATTCATTAGTTGTACATATTGCATAAAATGATGGACGTCATGTAAAATTACATATGTGTACATCACTTCTCCTTTTTATAGTATTATATATATATATATATATATATATATATATATATATATATATATATATATATATATATATATATATATATATATATATATATATATGAAAAGAGTAAAAGTCGCAATGCTCGACGTTTTTGATCAATTTGTTTGCTTGATTGTTTGCATTAAAACTTATTCTATGATATTGATACCTGATAAATGTTTATAATTCAGATGGACAATGAAGTAAATCAGGAAAACCAGAATAATGATAATAATGGAAATCAAGTAGATAACAGTGCCATTCAACATATAGTAGCACAAGGAATTATAGACGCTATGCCATATATCATCAAGACTGTTAAAGAAGCAGAAAATAATAAAACTAACAGTGGAAGTAAACGACCACCTACTGAACCCAGTCACAGCGTGAATAATGGACCACTACTCCAATTACCTATTCCAAAAAGAAGAACCATGTCATATGGTTGTTCTTACAAAGAATTCTGGTCTTGCAAACCAATAGAATTCTCTGGTAATGAAGGAGCCATTGCAGCTTTACGTTGGATAGAAAAGACAGAAGCAGTCTTAAAAGTAAGCAAATGTGAAGATGAAGATAAGATTATGTTTGCTTCTAATCTTTTAAAAAAATGCAACCTTAGAATGGTGGAATACTATTCTCCAGTCTAGGGGAATTAACAGAGTTTATAATATGGAATGGATCAACTTTAAGGAAATGGTTGAAAGAAAATTATGTCCCCCAACGAAAAGGAACAAATTGCCAATAAATTCCTAAACCTTAGAATGACTAGAATACACTGCAAAGGTTACACTACCATATTCTTCGAATATGCTAGAATAGTGCCAACCCTAGCCTCACCAGAACCAGTATTAATCTCCCGTTACATCTGGGGATTAATTAGTGAAATCAGACATGTAGTCAAGGCAGCTCTACCACAAACCATAGAAGAAGCGGTAGAATTAGCAATACATTGACTGATGAATTAGTACGTACGTAAGAAGAAAACCAAAGAAAGAACCTAGCCCAAAGACTTACCCAAGAATTTCGTCATGGAAATACCTACCGTGGGAAAAATACAGGTTCTACTTCTACAGCTTACTATAAGTACTGCAAAAAGAAGCATTCAGGAAAATGTTCAATATACTGCAACTTCTACAAAATGTCTGGACACAAGGAAGAAGACTGCAGAAAGAAACCCAACAATAAGCTATGCTTCAACTGTGGAGAGACTGGGCATATCAAACCAAACTGTCCGAAACTAGCTCCAGCAAAAAACAGCAAAACTACTAAGAATGCCAGAGCATTTGTTCTAACAGCTGAAGAAGCCAAGATGATTCCGGATGTGATTGCCGGTACATTTTTAGTTAATGATATTTTTTCTAAAGTATTATTTGACTCTGGTGCGAACCAAAGTTTTATTAATACTTCGTTCTGCAAACTTCTCAATCAATCATTAACCACAAACTTCAACAAGAATGTCTGGTAGAAACGACAAATGGAGAATCCATTAAGATCACTGAAATCTTGCAGGGAGAAAGAATAGAAATTTTAAACCATAATTTTATTGTTAACCTTTATCCAATGAATCTGGCTGGATTTGATATCGTGCTAGGAATGGATTGGTTGGTAGCCAATCATGCCAGCATTCTATGTGATCTAAACTCAGTACAAATAAGTTCACCAAAGGGTGAAAAGATTACAATTAAAGGAGATTAGCCAACCAGGTCCACAAAATTCATCTCTGTGATGAAAACAGCCAACTATGCAAGGAAGGGATCACTAGTGTATATGATTTCCATAATCATAAACACTAAAGGAAAAAATTAAAAGATATTCTCGTAGTATCTAAATTCTCAGATGTTTTTCCATAAAAGTTACCTGGATTACCGCCAGATAGAGGGGTTGAATTCAGAATTCACCTAATACCAGGGAACACACCAATTGCCAAGGCACCTTATCGTTTAGCATCAACGGAAATGCAGGAACTGAAGAAACAGTTGGGCAAACTTCTGGAGAAAGGTTTCATACAACCTAGCTTATCACCATGGGGAGCACCAATCTTGTTTGTCAAGAAGAAGGATGGATCAATGCGTGTGCATTGATTACCGAGAACTAAACAAGGTTACGATTAAGAATCGGTACCTACCAAGAATCGATGATCTGTTTGATCAACTTCAAGGAGCTCGATTCTTTTCTAAGATCGATTTATGCTCAGGATATCATCAACTAAAAGTACCGGAAGAGGACATTCGTAAAACTGCTTTCAGAACAAGGTATGGTCATTATGAATTGACAGTCATGCCATTTGGTTTAACCAATGCCCCAACCGCATTTATGGACATGATGAACAGAATATGTAAACCATATCTGGATAAATTCATAATTTTCTTTATAGATGATATTCTTATTTACTCTAAAAGTAAAGAAGATCATGCCGAACATTTGTTCATACTTCTGAATTTGCTGAGAAAAGAAAAGCTTTATGCTAAATTTTCAAAATGCGAATTTTGGTTAAAGCAAGTGCAATTCCTTGGACACTTGGTTAATCATGAAGGAGTTCATGTAGATCCCACAAAAATCGAGGCGATTACTAAGTGGAAAGTCCCTGAATCACCAACGGAAGTAAGAAGTTTTCTTGGACTGTCAGGATATTATAGACGGTTTATCCGAGATTTCTCTACAATAGCCATTCCATTAACCAAACTGACCTGCAAATCAGTTAAGATTGAATGGGGACTAAAACAGGAAGAAGCTTTTAGGATTCTAAAGTAAAAGTTAACCAAAGCACCCATACTTGCATTACCAGAAGGAACTGAAGACTTGATAGTTTATTGTGATGCTTCTAAGTTAGGTTATGGATGTGTGCTAATGCAACGTCAAAAGGTTATATCCTATGCCTCTAGACAACTTAAGAATCATGAAGAGAATTATACAACCCATGATCTAGAATTAGGAGCCATAATTTTTGCCCTTAAAATTTGGAGACACTACCTGTATGGTATCAAGTTTACTGTTTTCACCCATCATAAGAGCCTAAAATATGTTTTTGGGCAAAAGGAGCTAAATATGAGACAGAGACGCTGGATGGAGATTCTCAGTGACTATGATTGTGATATCCAGTATCATGCAGGAAAGGCTAATGTAGTAGCTGATGCTGTATGTTGAAAGTATCATGAAAAGCCAAGACGAGCACGTTCTCTCAAATTAAATCTGCAGATAGATTTAAATGAGCAAATTAGAAAAATGCAGGAAACAGTAATCAAGGACGATACTGAAAGATTAAAAGGAATGATTAAGGAATTAGAACAAGGAACAAATGGAATTTGGAGATTCCATAAGAAAAGAATCTGGATACCCAAACAAGGAAACCTCCGCCACCGAATTTTAGAAGAAGCCCATAAGTCTAAATATATGATACATCCTGGTAATCATAAAATGCATCAAGACTTAAGAAAGAATTTCTGGTGGATAGGAATGAAAAAGGATATAGCAGTCTATGTTGCTAAGTGTCTAACCTATTCACAGGTTAAAACTGAACATCAGAAACCCTCAGGTCTATTTCAGCAACTAGAAATGCCTATATGGAAATGAGAATTGATAACAATGGACTTTGTTACTAAATTACCTAAGACACGAAAAGGTAATGATGCAATCTGGGTGATTGTAGACAGATTAACCAAATCTGCTCATTTCCTACCTATGAAGGAAACTTTCAGTATGGAACAATTAGCCAAGTTATATGTAAATGAAATAGTTTCATTACATGGAATTCCTTCATCTATTGTTTCTGACAGGGATAGCCGTTTTACTTCTCATTTTTGGACTAGTTTCCAAAATGCAATGGGAACCAAGTTAAAACTAAGCACAACTTATCATCCTCAAACGGACGGACAAAGCGAAAGGACAATTTAGACAATGGAGGATATGCTTAGATCTTCTGTAATTGATTTTGGAGGAAATTGGGACGATCATTTACCATTAATATATTTTTTCTATAATAACAGCTATCATACCAGTATCAATGCTGCACCATTTGAAGCACTTTATGGACGAAAGTGCCGAACTCCAGTCTGTTGGGCAGAAATTGGAGAAAAATAATTGTCTGGACCAGAAATAGTACAAGAAACAACAGACAAGATTATTCAAGTCAAGGAAAGACTAAAAGCAGCATGAGATCGTCAAAAGAGTTATGCTGATAACAGACAAAAACCATTGGAATTTCAAGTAGGAGATAAAGTATTATTAAAAGTTTCTCCATTGAAAGGAGTGGTCAAATTCATAAAAAGGGGAAAGCTAATCCCCAGGTATGTTGGACCTTTTGAGATTATTAGAAAAATATGACCAGTAGCTTACCAGATAAAACTGCCAGAGGAAATGGCAGGAATACATGATGTATTTCATGTATGTAATCTCAAGAAATGTCTAGCAGATGAAACATTAATGGTACCTCTTAAGGACATAGAGGTAAATGAGAAACTTAAGTTTTAGAGAAACCCTGCAGATTGAAGACAAAAAGATCAAGAACTTCAAACACAAGAGATTAGTTCTGGTCAAAGTGAAATGGGATTCCAAGAGAGGACCAGAATATACTTGGGAGCTCGAATCAGAGATGCAAAAGAAATATCCACACCTATTACAGTAGACCTCGAGGACGAGATCTAAAACAATGTGGGGAGGATATAACAACTCTCCTAAAACCCTTAACATGCCCTAAAATGCCTATATTATACCCCGTATACGAAAAATAACCTTAACATACCTTTATATTATTAAAAATCAAATAAAAACAAATATACCAAGTCCTCGCGGGCCGTGACCCGGTCAAGCCAGGCCGTCGCGTGGTGCGACAACGTGACAACAGGCCGAACCCTGGTCTGCCACGTGTCTGATTACACGGCTAAACTATACCGTTGAGTCGACCAAGCTAGGACCTACCCTAGGTCTCTCGAGGGCCGCATAAGGTTGAGGTCAGGTGTTTGCGGGCCGCGACCCGCTGTCCGATCTGCGCTATAAAAGGGGGGCTCAGGCTCAGTTTAACATCGTTCAATTCTTTTCTTTCTCTAAAGTCCCTATAATAGAAATAGTGTTGCTCGATATAATACCCCTAAAAAGCGAAGCTCTGCCTCGTTGTAAGTATTATAACCCCCAGTTACGTATTAGTTATAATACCCGATTGATCTAGGGCTCCGTAACGCATGTCAAGGCTCTGCTTGACTCAGTCGTTGGAGTTCTGTCTCGGGGATATGGCTAATGTAAATTGGGTTATCTTACTAACACGTGTGCATTGTTTAATTTTAATAGATTATAACCAGAAAGTCACTAGAAAACAGTAGTATTATCTAAAATAGCAAAGTGAGTACATTCTCCTTTTGTAAATCTTTTTGTGAGTACATTCTCCTTTTGTAAATCTTTTTGTGAGTGATTCTCTTTTTATACCAAACTGTTTACCAAATCCTCAATTGTTTTACATTATGAACAGTGATTGAGTCTATGTATTCTACAATTACTGTCGGTATGTTGGGGTTTTGTATACATTATTTGTTACTATACTGTGAATAGTAGCATGACCACAAATCATGATTGACAGTACCGTGGGTGGTAATTGGGTAGATAAAAACATTGTAATCGCTCTCAATACTGTAAAGATATAAAAGTTTGTTTTGATTAAACTGGAATACACTCGCCAGTATTTCTTGTTGATAAAACTTTTTAAAATGCGTTTCAGGTAACTTAATGTGAAGCTAATAGAAGCCAGCTGGAGAGCACTGAAGGCTTGGAAAAGTGGCTATAAAAGTTACCTAAATAAGAAAGAAGTTTTATTTCAATAAATTAGGGTTTATCGCTATAAACATATTGTAATGGAAACTTGGGTTTTTCCCATGTATTTATTATTTATAAAAGTGTGGTGTTTTAACTTTGATAAACTATTTCCTAACTACGGTCCTGATGTTAATTTCCGCTGCCAAATTTATAAACACCGATACCACCAGCTCTGTGTGCTGCTCGCGACCGACCGCCCCTCGGGGCAAGGGGTCGGGGGTTGCGACACAAAGTGGGGTGCGGGTCAAAAACCTATCCTCCACCATCCTTGTCGCGCCATAATTATCAATTGTCGGAAAACAAGTGTTTTGAACTATCACTGCGAAGAAACACAAATATTTTCATCACAAACCAACTGAACGAGTCAAAAATCATGGGAAAAACAACAGTGAGCTTCAGCAAAACTCAAATCAGCTTCTTTTACTTGTATTTATTTATGGAATTCAAAAGAAATCATCAAACAATATCACTCAAATACGATCAAAATAATACAACAGCAACCTATTTTTAATTCTTTCTAATTATGCTATCAGTTGCAAACACTCATTAGAAATCATCAAAATGCAACTGAAGTTCAACAAAACCTGATTGATAATGTTCGAAATTTCAATCAAATCAAACCAAAAAATCACTGAAAACACTCCGAAATCAACGTAAGAATGTCCAAAAATTCACCAAAAAACAACCGATTCAGTCTGAATCAAATCGAAACTTGTTCGATTTGATCAACGATTAAATGCAGTGCTTCCGTAGCTCTGATTTGTGTTTTATTCAACACAACAGATCAAATGACAAAAACAAAAACAATAAAAACATCGGTTTCAAATAATAAAAAGTATAGAATGGTAAATTATCATGTTCGTCTCTCTCTATCACGGAAACATCATAGAAACGCCGGAGGTGCCGTCGTCGACATCGACGAGGGTTTATGCCACATCCACGCCCCCTAACCAACCAACACCCCTAACCCCACCACCACAACTGCCCTTCACCCACTGTCACCCTTAACCCACCGTCGCCATCAAACCCACAACCACAACCGCTCTTCACCACCGTTCACCACCACACCGCCACAAAATCAAACACCGAAATAGATCTGATAAGAGAGAGAGAGAGAGAGAGAGAGAGCATATCTGATGAGAGATGAGAGAGAGAGAACATCATCTTCGACATCATCGGAAAAAGACCGGAGTAAGAACATCACCGGAGCCGTCGCCAGCAGCTGTGTCTTTCTCTCTCTTTCTACAGCTTTCTCTCTCCTCGTTCTCTCGCTATTTCTCAGTCGTTGCAACCGTATGCCGCCACCACCATTGAGGTCGACCGTTTAATCGCGTGAAACGGGGGGTGGGGGGTTGTGGTGGATTTAAGGTGAAGAAGGAGGGTGGTGGTGTGGTGTGAGTGTTTCGTCGGAGAAAGAATGGGCCGACATAGTCGCCGGAGTCCAGCTCCGAACACCGGACAGGAAACGAGAGGGGAGAAGAAAGCGGTGTCTGCTACTCACGAGGGTTTTAGGGTTTGAAGAGATGAGATAGAGAGATTTGGTTTTGAAGAGATGAGAGAGAGAGAAAACAAATTATTGGTTATTGTAATGTGTGATAGAGAGAGAGAGAGAGAGTGAAGACTTAATGAAGACATAAGATTTGATGTGACAACCCGCACTTTCAGGTAAACACCATTTCCTTACTCTGTCTAATCCCAGCTAAACTCAAAACACCCGACCGCGTTATTTTCTTTCACGATTGGCGATCATGTTTGCTTTATATATATATATATATATATATATATATATATATATACACATATTTATTAATAATAATAACTATTATAATGAAAATGTATAACACTTGGAATAAGTTTAGAGTAATTTCAGTATTCTTAAAAGTTGAGGGGTGCTAATGGAAATTTGGAATTTGAACAATTATATTTAATTGAGTATTACCCAACCCATCGTCACCCTCCCCACGCAAACCCTAGAAACACAAGCATAACCGGCAACCGAACGATCTTACACCGCCATCTTCCCCGGCGCTTGTCGACGACGGAACAACCACCCAAGGTCACCGCAAAGGGTAAGCGTACTTCGTATCATCTTATTAAAGTTCTGTTGTCTCGGTTTCATCTCGGTTTCGTTTCCACCCCGACGTAATGCGTTGCAAGAGTTAGCCTTGTTACATGAAAGTGTTGTGAGTGTTGTGTGCATTAAAAATAAACAAGGTTATGAACATTCTATATATAATATGGTGCATCGATAGGTTATGATCTTTGATTGGTTGCTTGTGTTGTGTTGATAGTTATTGTACAAGACTGGTATGCTTATCATGGGTATTAGATTTCTATTTGTTGATCATGATTGTATTTCTGTTGGTTTTGGATTATATGATTTATAATGGAAGTCGTTCACATATGACAAGTGTTAGGGATTATAGTTAGTTAAGGGGATTAATGAATATACTAATTGTTATATTGTTTTTGCGTGAGGATGATTTTAATTAATGGTGATGGTGTTAAACAAGAATATATATAGGATTTAGATATTAAAGGGGGTTCACGTGTCGAACTAGTGAAATTAATGGTGAAGTTAATTAGTTCATTGAGGTATATTGTAGGATATAGTTTAGTGTAACTGGGTGGAATGTATATAGCTGTGTCATAGTTATTAGTGGTGATCATGTGGTTCGATGGGGAAAACTAAGGTTGCATGACGACACAGAATATGTAATGTCGTTTGGGTGTGGATCGAGTTATATTATTTAGTTAAGAAAAGTTCTACAAATCTTGATTATAGTTGTATAAACCCAATGGCTAAGCAAACAACTAATTAAGTCACAGTAACAATTATACATTAACTTGGGCCGAAAATTGTAATGGATCACACAAACAAAAGCTTGCTTGTACATGATTTGGACCCCTCCTGCGTACTTGGCTATAGTTCTAAACCAGGCCGCACACCCGGGTGGGCCTGGGGCGTAATTGGGCCACGTTCAGACACTAGGCCGCACACGGATTGGGCCTTACACAATTAATCGGGCTGCAAGAATAATTAGACTGTCACACCCCCAAAATCCACCTGCAGAGTATCACCGCTTGGGAGCGTGACTAACCAGGATCAAGCCATCAATCATATTGAACATAGCGTAAATAATTAAAGTAATTCATAAAACCCAATTCAATACAATTGATGTTCCAACAAAACATAGTTTAAGTAGCGGAAGCATATAAGTAACCCAACATAGTTATTAGTTTTAAATGTCATAACAGTTCAACGTAGAAATCACGATCCTTGTCCACAACGACCGCGCCTCCAGTGCAAGCTCCAAAAGTACCTAAGGTCCTGCAAGGCATGCAGCAACGAATCAACAACTAGTTGAGCGAGTTCAGTAATAGTAATGGTATAGTAAGCATTGCGTTCGTTCATTAAGTCGTGTATTGTATTAGTTCGTAACGCGGCCCTCTAGGCATGTATGCGAAGATTAGGGGAAGTTTTCCCAAGTATTCTAGACTATGTATATTTGTATCCGCGGCCACCCTGGCATGTGTGCGAAGTTTTAGTATATAGTTCGCGGCCTTTCCAAGGCATGTGTGCGAAGATTAGTCATAATATCGCGGCCAACCCCGGCGTGTGTGCGAAGATCAGTTCAATTAGTATACTAGTCTAGCCGTATCTAATCATTTACCATCCTCACCCTAAGGAACATATCATTAAATTCTATCATCTGAGTATGTACGAATAAATCATCCAATCCCATTCCCACCCTGGGAACCCCATGCCTTGGCTGTGTGAACTCACCTTGGATTGCTCGGTATGCTAAGTATGTGCTCACAGTTAATCAATCACGTCCTATGGTACGCACGTATTCATAATCAGTTTGTATTCATGAAGTTGGCACGTAAGTATATTCATTGTAAACATCGCATCAGTAAACACCGAGTATCACATTGCACGTATTCGTAATCATACAAGTACTGTTTTATACTTAACAGCAGTTAAATATCTCAGTTAACTTTTAACAGGATTAGACTGAGTTACTGGACAGATTATACATTTGGCAAAACACATTGTTGGCGAAACACACTTTGGCGAAACACTTATTGACGAGACACATTCTGTTTCGCCAACTACCTTTGGCGAAACACCCCTCTCTATTTCGTCAAACCCCTTTGGCGAAACACCCCTTCTGTTTCGCCAAAAATTCCGTTTCGTGAACCAGTTTTTGTTACGTCAAGAATCAGTTACGATTTTTACAGAAAACCCTAATCATGCTAACAGCCGTCATGAACATTATCTATCATCATCATCATCTCACAGAATTATCATCATCATACAGGATCATCATACAGAAATCGTTCAACATATAATCATCATCTAATTATCATGTACAACCTATACCCTAAGCGTAACGGCTTGTTAATGAAATCCCGAACTGTCTAACATATGCACACAGGTAGATCCGATATTTGTGATCTAAAAATAATCAGAATCTATGCTAACAATCATTATCATGCATAAGCATTGCAAGATTCATGAAATCATATTTAACATCAAGTTCTGCATAAGATTATGTACTCGATTAGTCACGCATAACCAAGTCAAGACCATCATACTCATCTCTGTTCCAGAAATCAAACATTCACAACATGCATAAAGAAACAAAGAATCAAGAAACCGATTTAACAAGCATGCAACTAACCGAGATGGATGACACGAGTGTTTGATCGTTCACGAGTACTTGGGAGAACACAGAGTTGCTGTCACACACACAAAGGAGTTCTAGGGTTTTCCTGATTTGCTAAAGTGTGTCAAATAAGCGGTTCCGTATAACTTAAACGCATCTAAGTGTTTTGGGCCTTTAATGGGCTTGGCGAAACTGACGGGCCGGCGAAACACTTATGTTTCGTCGAGTGGTTTGATAGTGAAACAAAACTCTGTTTCGTCGAGTATGTTCATGGCGAATCACAACTCTGTTTCGTCGAGTTGTTTGATTGGTGAATCAGTCTAAGTGTTTTATAATAATCCCTGTTATATTTTACAACAACAATAAATCACATATATGCACAATCATAACACGTTTCATTAAAACATAACATTTGTGGTTACAAGTCAAACAAGTCAACTACTAAACAGTCAAAGTCAATGTGCAATAAATGTGAAAGTGAAAGTCGAAAATTCGAGTTGTCACATTATCCCCAACTTAAAAGAAATTTCGTCCCGAAATTTGGTACGTACTCACTGAGGAAGCTCGATACGTTGCATGGTTTTCCTGGGGTGTCACATCCTCCCCCCGTTGATCTGGAATTTCGTGCCGAAATTCCGTGGTGGCTTCAGCCTCAGCAGTGGTTGTGCTGTTCGCGAACAACTGGGGATACCTTTCTTTCATTCGGTCTTCGCGTTCCCAGGTGTACTCTGGGCCACGTCGGGAGTTCCAACGAACTCGAACAAGAGGGATTCTCTTGTGTTTGAGGACCTTCACATCCCGGTCCGTGATTTCAACAGGTT
Organism: Helianthus annuus; assembly: GCF_002127325.2. Lineage (NCBI taxonomy): Eukaryota > Viridiplantae > Streptophyta > Magnoliopsida > Asterales > Asteraceae > Helianthus > Helianthus annuus. The sequence continues at coordinate 108,173,566 of NC_035443.2, forward strand.
CCTCGACGAAGTGCAACTGCTCATCGATAGTGAGTTCCTTAAAGGGAATTATGAGGGTTTCATCTGACAGACATTTCTTCAGGTTCGACACGTGAAAGACATTATGAACTGCCCCGAGTTCTGCTGGTAGGTTTAGCTTGTAGGCCACTTTGCCTATTTTCTTGATGATTTCGAACGGTCCGACATACCGCGGATTTAGTTTGCCTCGCTTGCCAAAGCGAACCACACCCTTCCAGGGTGAAACTTTAAGTAAAACCCGGTCCCCGACCTGAAATTCCAACGGTTTCCTACGCTTATCCGCGTAGCTTTTCTAACGGTCGCGAGCTGCCGCCATGCGTTGCCGTATCTGCGCAATCTTTTCCGTGGCATCTACTACGATCTCTGGGCCCGTGACCTGACTATCCCCCACCTCTGCCCAACAGAGAGGTGACCGGCATTTACGCCCATACAATGCCTCGAATGGAGCGGCTTGTATGCTGGTGTGATAACTGTTATTGTATGAGAACTCTACCAAAGGGAGATGCTTTTCCCAGCTGTTGCCGAAGTCGATGACGCATGCCCGAAGCATGTCTTCGAGAGTCTGGATCGTACGCTCAGACTGCCCATCCGTCTGAGGATGATATGCTGTGTTCATGTCTAATCGTGAGCCAAAAGATTTGTGCATCGCTTGCCATAGCTCTGACGTGAATCGTGCATCCCGATCCGAAATAATGGAGGTGGGCACCCCGTGCCTCGAAACAACTTCTTTAAGATAAACGTCTGCGAGAGTGGAGAACTTATCCGTTTCCTTTATAGCCAGGAAGTGTGCAGCCTTGGTGAGTCGATCCACGATCACCCATATAGTATCATTCCCACGCTGGGATCTGGGTAGGCCTGTAACAAAATCCATGGAAATTTCTTCCCATTTCCATTGCGGTATCTTGGGTTGCTGAAGTAGGCCCGCTGGTTTCTGATACTCCACTTTGACCTTTGCACATGTCAAACACTTGCCGACCTAAGTCGCGATTTGGGCTTTCATGCTAGGCCACCAATATGTTGTTTTGAGATCGTGGTACATTTTATCCGACCCTGGATGTACCGAGTAGCGAGACTTGTGTGCTTCGTCCATCACAAGCTCTCGTAAACCGCCATAAAGTGGGACCCAAATACGCCCCGTTACATAGTAGGCGCCGTCTTCCTTCAGTTCCATACGTTGTCTTGAGCCGCGTAAGGCTTCAGCCTTGACATTTTCGGGTTTCAATGCTTCTATCTGAGCAGTTCGTATCTGTGCAGGAAGACTAGACTGAATGGTGAGTCGCAAAGCTCGTACACGCCTAGGTGTAGTATCTTTCCGACTGAGGGCATCAGCCACAACATTGGCTTTGCCTGGATGGTACTTGATGGCGCATTCGTAATCGTTCAGAAGTTCGACCCACCTTCGTTGACGCATGTTCAAATCCTTTTGCTTAAGGATATGCTCGAGACTCCTGTGATCGGTGTAAATTGTGCACTTGGTACCGTCCAGGTAGTGTCGCCATATCTTAAGCGCGAAAATAACAGCTCCCAGCTCAAGATCGTGCGTCGTGTAGTTCCGTTCATGAACCTTGAGTTGGCGCGAAGCATAAGCAATGACCTTGTCACGCTGCATTAACACACATCCAAGACCCTGAATGGATGCATCACAATAAACCACAAAGTCATCCGTGCCCTCTGGTAATGAGAGAATAGGCGCGCTGCAAAGTCTATCCTTCAGATACTGGAAAGCGGTTTCCTGGGAATCTCCCCAACGGTAGGTGACACCCTTCTGTGTCAGTAGCGTAAGTGGCTGCGCGATCTTTGAGAAGTCTTTGATAAACCGTCTGTAGTAACCCGCCAAACCCAAGAATTGGCGTATTTCCGTTGGTGTAAATCTACCTTGGATGGATCGACATGGATCCCATCCTTGTTTACCACGTGGCCTAGAAAATGGACTTCACGAAGCCAGAAGTCGCATTTCGAAAACTTGGCATACAACTGCTCTGTTCGAAGGAGTTCCAAAATCAATCGTAAGTGCTGCTCGTGTTCCTCCTGACTCTTGGAGTAAATCAGAATGTCGTCGATGAAGACAATCACAAACTTGTCTAAGCACGGCTTGCACACCCTGTTCATCAGATCCATAAATACGGCAGGCGCGTTCGTTAGCCCGAATGGCATGACTAGAAACTTATAATGGCCGTAGCGAGTCCTGAATGTTGTCTTAGAGACGTCCTCATCCCGGACTCTCAGCTGATGATAACCTGACCTCAAGTCTATCTTGGAGTAGTAACTCGACCCTTGCAGCTGGTCGAACAAATCGTCTATACGCGGAAGAGGGTAACGGTTCTTCACCGTCACCTTGTTGAGTTCCCAGTAGTCTATGCACATCCTGAAGGTACTGTCCTTCTTTTTCACGAATAACACTGGGGCTCCCCAAGGCGAAGAGCTAGGACGAATAAAGCCCTTTTCCAAGAGCTCTTGTAGCTGCTTTGACAGTTCTTCCAGTTCAGTTGGAGCCAAACGATACGGTGCTCGAGCTATGGGTGTTGCTCCTGGTGCTAGCTCGATTTGAAACTCGACCTGGCGATGAGGCGGTAGACCAGGTAAATCTTCAGGAAACACCTGAGGGAAGTCGCGTACAACTGGAATGTCTTCCAATTTCTTTTCTTTCGCTGATGCATTAGTAACGAGTGCCAGAATGGCAGTGTGCCCCTTTCGTAAACATTTCTGAGCCTTCAAGAAAGAGATGATGCCAACCACAGCACCACTCTTGTCGCCTTGAACTTCGAGAGGTTCCTTGCCAGTACGAGGAATGCGAACTATCTTTTCCTTGCATAAAATCTCTGCGTGATGTTGGGATAACCAATCCATACCGATGACGATGTCGAAACTACCCAAAACTATGGGTATAAGATCAATCAAGAAGGTCTGACCAGCTAAAACGATGCTACAACCCTTGACTACATGTGCGGCTTCTACACTCTTACCATTTGCTAGTTCTACGACATGTTTGGTGTTTAGGGGTGTTGGTGTACGTTTTAACATTTTACTCACTTTTAACGATATATAACTTGTATCCGCACCCGAATCAAATAAGACAGTAACATAAATATCGTCGAGAAGAAACTTACCCATAACCACATTGGGATCATTCATTGCGTCACCTCGGCCCAGCACAAAAGCACGGCCCCGAGCTTCGTTGCCATTGTTGTTGTTGTTTCCCCCGTTGTTGTTGTTCCCATTGCCCTGATTGTTGTTGTTGTTGCGATTCTGGTTCTGGTTTATCTGGGGACAATCACGTTTGAAATGACCTTCAGCCCCACACTGGAAACATCCCCGGTTTCCTCGCTGTGGCTGCTGCTGCTGGTTCTGTGGAGCTGGTGGTGGAAGTTGCTGATTCTGATTCGTAGGTCGCGCACTCCTGCAGTCTTTAGCTTCATGCCCTAACTTTAGACATCTCTGACAGCGCTCCTTGCGACACCGTTCACTGTGGTGTCTGTTGCACCTGTTACATAGTGGGTGAATTCCCCGATATCCACCCTGCCCCTGATTACCTGAAGAGTGCTGACTGGGACTCTGATAACTGTCAGTCTTTTGCTGCTGAACCTGTGACTGAACTGAAGCTGATCCCTTGCTGGAATCCCCATCCCATTTTCTCTTGTTGTCACTGGGAGTAGCAGAAGTAGTAACAGCAGTAGTGGTAGCACTGATGCGTTTTGGCAGCTTGTTCTGTTCCACTGCCTGATCCGTGAGACGATGAGCGAGGCGTTGAATAGCCTGGATGTTGTCAAGATTAGCCGATGTCACATGGCTCTGAATCTCTGGCACTAACCCCTTGAGATACAACTCAATACGCTTAATTGGAGGGTCCACCATCGTTGGACACAGCACGGCCAGCTCGTTGGACCTTTTGGTATAAGCTTCAATTTCTGACCCAGTCATTTTCAAATGGTAAAACTCGTCTTCCAACTTGTGGATGTCTTCCCGTGTGCAGTATTCACGTTTAATCAGTTCCTTGAAATCATTCCAAGGGGTGGCGTTAGCAGCTGCCAACCCTAGGATCTGTACTTGCGCGTTCCACCAAGTTAGCGCGATTCCTTCCAAAGTACCAGTGGCGTACTTGACCCTGCGAGCCTCAGGGCATTCACACATCTCGAATACCGACTCGAGCTTCTCGAACCAATGGAGTAGTCCCACTGCTCCTTCCGTGCCACTGAATGTGCTTGGACGACAGTCCATGAAGTTCTTGAATGTGCAGACAGGTTGTGGAGCGTTTTGACCTATTGTGCATAGAATAGGACAATATTAAATACAAAGGTTGATTTAGGAATGTAGGATTCAAAGATCCTAGTGTGTATCCCATCCGCAGGGTATACTACCTGCTTGTGCAGCTGCAAGTGCCGCAGCTACTCGTTCATTGATAAGTGCCGTCAACTGGGCTTGAGTCATGTTCACACGTCCAGACATGATCTTCATAGTAAAAGTAGAATAAGTGAGAAAGGTTCGCGAGTAGTGCGATGACAGAAGAGTGTAAGCACATAGGTATTCTCATGTAATGACGTATAGTAGGCAATGTAATCTACCATACTACGAGCAAAGTTCTATGTAGTTCTAGCAAGCAGATAATAAACATAAACCTTCTTACCTAGGATGTCGAGTCTTGCACGTGGAGCGAAGCGTCGTTGTGGATCGTTGAGAGCACTGTTCTGGTTATAGTCTGGTTTTAATAACAACGTTTTTCCCATATCAAAACCAAGTTCTCTATAACCAATGGCTCTGATACCAATCTGTCACACCCCTAAAATCCACCTGCGGAGTATCACCGCTTGGGAGCGTGTGTCACACCCCCAAAATACCAGCCATGGAAAATCCCTGTTAGGCGTGTGACGTACCAATAACGAGACGGCTCCTGAAATACATGACTGCCCTTCCCACGTACTCCTATCTAGTACTGGGCCACGACTGGGTCATTAGTTCACATCCGTCCTATCTAGGAGCGGTGTGAGGGTGCCAAACCTAAGTAGCGCTACCAACTAATACCCGTTACCCTCCAGGTAACATAATAAGGGACGTACAAGAATGATAGATGAGAATATTAACCAATATACCTGTTTTTACCCAAAAGACTTATCCCTCCACGGGATACCCACTGACTGTCCCCAACCACTGGGACGCATGCTCGAATGTAGTGAACTCACCTTGGATTGCTTGGTATATTACGTTACATTACCCGTTCCAAGTTGATCAACCAAACCCTACCGTGGTTACCAAAGACAGTTAGTTTCATGTATACATAAATCACATATTCGTCATACACGTTTCACAAGTAGCGTACACCTAATTCACATATCATTATGCAAGTAGTAACAAGGGATAATGTAACGCAACAATACATAACAACATGTAACATCTGTACATCATCATGCAAGTTGTGATAGTAAATCATACAATCCAAGTGGTAACATATTTCATGATATCACATATTCTTTATACACATTTCACAAGTAGCGAACAAACACGACACATATCATCACTCATGTTACAACAAGTGTTCGAGCCATAAGTATACTCACGTCTCGAGTTCGTATCGCCCAATGGCACACATCGAACAGTTTGGCTTACATTCGAGTAAACATGCAAATTCATATAATACACGATACGCATTTGTATCACGAATAATTTCGTATCGCAAGCATACTAGACTAACAACACTTGGCAGCCCATTACGCCATTCAAATTAAGGTGCGGCTCAATTGGTTTCAGGCCCAGCTAAGTGTTGCAACCTTATGATACTCGATATCATCTAACCAAACTATCTATGAGTTCACAGCCCAACCTATTACATATATTCACTTATTGTTCACACATTCATACCAATTATGACCAACCCGTGACCCACTCCCTAGTACTCAAACCAACTGGTGCAGCCAACGTTACCAGTTAATATCTCCAGCAAAGACTTCACATATTCCATAGATTGTAAATCATAAAAATCATCTCATAATATACAATATTCATTTGGGTCACCAACTATTTCGTAAGAGATGCATACAAGACAACAACAACTTGACAATCCATCACGGCACTCATAATAGTGGGCGGCCCAAAACAAATGGTCCACTAATCAAACATGCAGTCCAAATAAAACAGAACACGCGGCCCGATCATAACAACATACGTCTAATTATTCATGCAGCCCAGTTAATTTTTTTAACAACACGTTATCATGTTTCACCATCAGATCAGGCAGCCTTTTTCTTTTCTTTTTTTTTTTTGTTACATAATCAGTCGGTTACCAATGACATTTAACATGAGAATCAATATTTCAATTAAGTCAAACAACACCATTATTCTAACAATCATTGATCCTCGTGTAATTCTAGGGTATAGGTTAATTATTATTCACACATCTGGATCATCACAATAGTTTATCATTCACTATACACTAGCTTAAATATTCCATATCACAATTCATTATACAAACCTCAAAGCTTTATATATGACATACGGCACAATCAATCAACACGAATATCATAAACATTCCCACATCAGATCAACCATTAGCAGCGAGTAGCACCATTAGTTAGTGTTTATATTTTATTACCCAAAGCTCTAGTGTTTATGCACAATAATTATTAGTTATAAATATTGCCAACAAACAACTACAACCCTGCAACAAAATTTATAGAACTTCATTCATCACAATCACATATAAACAGAGAACCCTAAATCATAGTCAACCACTTACAAATCTAACGTAACTGAGACACTTAATAAGATTCCAGCAAAACTAACCTTTACTAATCGAAAGATACAAGTGAGAGATCACAGGAACGAGAAGGAAGAAGCTTCCCTCTTGCTGCCGTCGCCGTGAGGAAGGAGGAAAAAGGATCGGGACGATTTATTTGTTGCTAGATTATGGGAGTATATAAGTTTTTTTTAAGATAACCCAACTTCAGCTAAGTGGGCCGGCCTAGCTTATACCCACCAGCCCAACCATAAACCTTGATCCTTTCATCACTCAATTATGTGACACATGATGTTCTAAAATAGTTTTAATACCAACAAGGTTGTATTTGAAATGATTTATTTTTGATATGAGATTGCTAAGAGTGATATATATCGGACACGCGGAATGGCAAAGAAACCATGAGGACAATATTAAACCGCTAACCACCCACACACATATAAATGCAACAATTTTTATTATAAACATAACCGTGCAACACTTTTATAAATATAATCATGCATCACCATCAACACTTGTGACTAATCCATAGAATGTAGCCATAAATACAACGCTAGACGGATTATGAGAGGGAACAACATACAATGAAACTTTGAAATTTCAGGTTGTCACAGCGTGACTGACCAGGATCAAGCCATCAATCATATTGAACATAGCGTAAATAATTAAAGTAATTCATAAAACCCAATTCAATACAATTGATGTTCCAACAAAACATAGTTTAAGTAGCGGAAGCATATAAGTAACCCAACATAGTTATTAGTTTTAAATGTCATAACAGTTCAACGTAGAAATCACGATCCTTGTCCACAACGACCGCGCCTCCAGTGCAAGCTCCAAAAGTACCTAAGGTCCTGCAAGGCATGCAGCACCGAATCAACAACTAGTTGAGCGAGTTCACAATTAATAGTTCAGTAATAGTAATGGTATAATAAGCATTGCGTTCGTTCATTAAGTCGTGTATTGTATTAGTTCGTAACGCGGCCCTCTAGGCATGTATGCGAAGATTAGGGGAAGTTTTCCCAAGTATTCTAGACTATGTATATTTGTATCCGCGGCCACCCTGGCATGTGTGCGAAGTTTTAGTATATAGTTCGCGGCCTTTCCAAGGCATGTGTGCGAAGATTAGTCATAATATCGCGGCCAACCCCGGCGTGTGTGCGAAGATCAGTTCAATTAGTATACTAGTCTAGCCGTATCTTATCATTTACCATCCTCACCCTGAGGACCATATCATTAAATTCTATCATCTGAGTATGTACGAATAAATCATCCAATCCCATTCCCACCCTGGGAACCCCATGCCTTGGCTGTGTGAACTCACCTTGGTTTGCTCGGTATGCTAAGTATGTGCTCACAGTTAATCAATCACGTCCTATGGTACGCACGTATTCATAATCAGTTTGTATTCATGAAGTTGGCACGTAAGTATATTCATAGTAAACATCGCATCAGTAAACACCGAGTATCACATTGCACGTATTCGTAATCATACAAGTACTGTTTTATACTTAACAGCAGTTAAATATCTCAGTTAACTTTTAACAGGATTAGACTAAGTTACTGGACAGATTATACATTTGGCGAAACACATTGTTGGCGAAACACACTTTGGCGAAACACTTATTGACGAGACACATTCTGTTTCGCCAACTACCCTTAGCGAAACACCCCTCTCTATTTCGTCAAACCCCTTTGGCGAAACACCCCTTCTGTTTCGCCAAAAATTCCGTTTCGTGAACCAGTTTTTGTTACGTCAAGAATTAGTTACGATTTTTACAGAAAACCCTAATCATGCTAACAGCCGTCATGAACATTATCGATCATCATCATCATCTCACAGAATTATCATCATCATACAGGATCATCATACAGAAATCGTTCAACATATAATCATCATCTAATTATCATGTACAACCTATACCCTAAGCGTAACGGCTTGTTAATGAAATCCCGAACTGTCTAACATATGCACACAGGTAGATCCGATATTTGTGATCTAAAAATAATCAGAATCTACGCTAACAATCATTATCATGCATAAGCATTGCAAGATTCATGAAATCATA